>NC_142714.1:6722129-7029259 GCF_055471065.1 Atractosteus spatula
TAATCAGCCGAGAGCAGGCTGCCAGTTCTTCCTCATTCTCCCCTGTGAGTGGATGTCAAAAATGCACAAATGGGTGGGTACAAGAAAAAATACAGTAAGCCCTCGCTGTACGGGTTCTCGTTACATGAGGTGTAGCGATTCCTAGCTGATTTTCACTCTTATTTGCTGTGCTCTCGTAAAGTGTTGCAGATATTTTTCTTTGCTCGCCTCTTGTTGGATGAGGATTTTAACCTTCTATAGTAAAGTCTTATTGTGTTTTTAAGTGCATATAACGCAGGGTTGCACCTAACGTTTCTACATTTGCCAATGACTGACACTTTTAATTAGTGTCCCATAAATAAGCCGGGGGTGTAAGTTTTCCTTCTGGTGAATAATGAACCAGGAATGATGTTTTTCATACTTGGGTCCTGTTCTGTGTTGCCTTAAGGTGAAGCCTAGGTGTTTGAGGGAAGATGTTTGAGTTCTGAAACCAATTGGGCGTTACAACACAGGAAAGAAATGGGAATTTAATTTGCTGTATGGGTTTTTGCCTTTTGAGACGTTTTTGAGGGATTGCTGTAATCTGCAATTCTAAAAAGTAAATAAAAACCTAGGTTACAGCTTAACATATTGTAGGGCGGAAGCTGTGATCTTGTATTGCAGTGGTAATTGTACCATTGGATGGGAAAGGCAAGGAATTGGTTATGATTCCCTAAGAAATCTATGTATTTCCTTTTGTCGTTAAACACCTGTGTTTTTGTTGCTTGTTAGCAACTCGGTTTGGCTTGCAGAGTGTTCGCAGAAGCAGAAAACTGGGGCAAAGTTGGCAGGTTTTTCCTTGGGCAGCTGTGCCGTGCCTGTGTGCTCTGCGCAGAGCTGCGGATCAGGGGGAGAAATCGGTTCTCACTGTTCACCATGCTGGTGTGGGCTAGCTTGGTAACCCCCCTTGGCCTCTTCTGGCAGTCGTACCAGAATACCAGTCGTAGGGTGTGCTGGCAATGGCTTTTGCTGTAACTAACGCTTGTGGTATCAGCTCTGCCTGATGTGTCAACTGCGGTCTTCACAAGTTGTTAATCCAGGCCTCTTTTTCTTTGAACTTGAACTGCAGCCATTCATAACCAAAACTGTGCTGAAGAAAGAAATGGAGTCATTCCACTTGGCTGTTTATCTTCTGCTGCTGGTGCAGCCTGATAGTTGGGAGGTTGTGTGGCACTGGTTTGTGTGTGCTCCTGCCTGGTCCTGGGGCAGTTGAGGATCAGGGCGGTGTGGGTGCGTGCGGTTTTTGTATGTGTGCGTCTTCTATATGGGTTGCATCTGTCCAAGGGGCCCCGTGTGTCCGTGCTCTCTGCGTCTTGGTTGCCGTGCGTCCTTGCACATCTCCCCTGTACATACGGGCTGGCTGTGTTTGGAAAGCGTTGGTATTCCAGGGTGTGTTTGCACTTCACTGTGAGCATAAACATTGGCTCGAGATTCCAGGATCTCAACCGGCCCCTTTTTGAAAGAAGCTAATATATCGGGCCTCAACAGCATGGCTGGGGAGCTTCTCCCCTGCTCCCACAACCCTTTGGTGGGGGACAAAATATGCCTCCTGGTTTCAGAGTTCCACTTGTGCCCTTTGGTAAGTGTTTTTGTTTGTTTCGAAGAAATCCCCCAGTTGTGAAGCCCTGGGATGTCTGCTTGCTCTCCTCCGGATCAATTCTAGGTAGAGGAGTCTTTTGCCATATGTACCTGTACATTGGGATTCTTACCTGCGCCGATCTCTCAGGACATGCACAGCAGACACCACCACACAATGTGGAGAGTACATTACAAAACGGTTCATAAATACCAACAACCAGGACAATAAATAAGTTGTAGAGAACAATAAATATCTGGTAGTGGGGGGGGAAACCCATGGTAGTCTAAGTCAAAAGTGCATAGTGCAGAGGTGCAGTGAGTCCTGTGTCGTTGCACAGGGAGCTGTTTGTTCCACACTGCCATTGTGTAGTGGCTGTTCTCCAGCCTGGTGGCCTGTGCTTTAATGGTGAATAGAGCAGCGGTACGTTTTCTACAGCATATTGGCCAGATGTATTATGCAGGGGACCAGTGTTTCTCTCCACCGTGTGATAACAGTCACCCCCGTCGGACAGCTGCAGGTCCGGCCGGCGGCGAGGGGGGGGAGAGGGGTCAGGGCCGTGAAAGCAGCCGCTGGGCCTGTCCGCTGGAGGCAGCCGAGACTGCCCCTGTGGGGGGGAGACTGGGTCAGTTGTAGAATCCGCCCACCACGGAGGAAGACACGGGAAGCCAAGACAGCGCTTCAGAGCAGCGCGGGACTTGGCACGGCGCGGCACAGGAGAGGAGTCGCTGGGCGAACGAGACGGGGGGGGAGTGTTTGGAATCTTGAAAGATTTAAAAGATTGGCTTCTTAGAGAAGAACAATGGGGGGCTCTGGTAGTGGTCTGTTGGGAATGGACGTTGAAGCTGTTTTCGCAAGCGTGCATGTCCTCTCCTCTCTTTCTCCCCTCCTTTCTTCCTGCTTTTTGAAGCTCTTACAATGAGAGACTTCCTGTGAGAAGGGTCACCCGGAGCTGATTGAGACACCACAATACAGATGCAGTGTTATCGGGCACACGTTGCTAAGGAAGAAAAAGAGTCTGGCTGTGGGTCTGTAAGTGAAGCAATTGTTGTGCTTGTTGGTCATAAGATCACTTTATTGGCCATATACAATTTCTTGTATCGGGAATTTCTTTTCTAATGACAGAGAAGCCAGCTGTTGATGTTGGTTATAGTTCTGCTAATCAAGATGTTAAACCGCAATGAATCATAATTAATGAAATTAAGAAATTTGTGCACAAGTAGTTTGTGAGAGCAACTTTTCGTTTCCCACACATAGGTTAGGGGGGAAAAACAGGAATTTCAATAGCAGAAACTGAACTGGTAGACCTGGTTAATGACTGTTTTCTTTGTTTGTCGAACACCTACAACACGAACTGTCTTTTCAAATATTCAGGACTGAGTGAGGCAAAGAGGTGTGAAAACCATTAGGGAACTGGGAAAGTGTGGAGTGCCTTGAAGCAAACTTTGAAACTGTCGTTTCAGAAAAGCAGGCTTTGAAGGAAAGGCATTTTAAGACGGGGATATGATAGATGTGCAATCGGAGTATTCGGGGCAAGTCTAAATATGATTCATTTAAAGCGCAGAACAGCTTAATCCCGAAATTGTAAATAAAACAAAATGGAGCTCAAATGAGTCAACATTCAGCTGAAACCAAAGTAAGGGAAAAGAAAGCACTTCATAAAGTGGTTAAAAACAGGATCTGGATAAAGAAAAGGAGCGCTATGAATCTGTCTGTCTCTCCTAACCTTAGTTTGTCAAACTTGAGAAATGTAAGTAAAATGTCTTTTTAAATAAACAATAGATGGTTATGTGTGTCAAGAAAACTGCGGTAAGCTTTGTTAAAATATAGATCTGTTACTGAGCACTTCAGAAATGCACTTTTAATAGCCACTCGAATGATAGTCTTGGGGTTGAAAGATTTACCTGTTTCTGGAGATGGTTGCTGGCAGTCTTGTAGAAATATTGGGGGTGCCCAGACCCATGGTTGAGGCACGGTTTTTAGCAGGCAGTAGTCAATAACTCTTATAATAGTACTGTTTCCAGCAATTCACAATACTGTCTGAAATAACTGCACAACGTCTACCTAGTCTTACGATCTCAAAGCTCAGCCACCAGCTTTGAGCTGATAAAAATCTCCCTTGCTTGAACGCTTCTGTAGATAATAGCTAGTGCTTAGTTTTTTTAGTTTTCTTGTTTTCTTTGTTGCTCAAAGAAAGTAAACAAATCTATATCTTCCAATTTATGATGTCAAAATGTTTTGAGTTTGAAGTTCTGGTCGATTTAAAAAGGTTTATAGATTAAGTCCTACTGAGAAGTATTCTGTAGAATGTCTTTTAGCAAGATGTTCACTGTGGGTGTTTTTTCTTAGCAGCTGATAGGGTAGCGCTCGTTAATGTTAGTTTGTTTTTTAGCAGTCCATTTATGGCCTAGTGTTGCAGGACAAAACAAGACAAGCCCAGCTGTGAAACCTCCGGAGGCTAGGCTGCTTTCCGGCTGCAGGATTGCTTGGCTATCGAGTCCAGCACAGAGCAAGAGCTTGCTTTCGTTTAGAAATGAATGATGGCTCCGAGTCTGATGTCTGTTCTGTACACAACTGCAGCGTTTCTCAACATTTTCCACAGCCCACGTTAACTATAGAAAATCGTGATGCTCCTCCCCTACTTATGTCACCAGCCCGAGCACATCATTAATATGATCATATCCAGATATATTGATTTACTATTGTCCTACTCCCCACCTCGCAACCTGTGTTTGTGTAATTGTGGCCGCCTGTCTGCTCCGAGTGACGGTGCCTTCTCCTGCTGCACCCCAAAGCTCTGGAATTCTATCCCTAAGGATATCAGTCACCTTCCCTGAGCACTTTTTCCCCCTTTTATTTAACTGGTTCTGTCTCTGCCCCTTTGCTATCCTACTGTCTTCCAAACCCTCAATGTCATTACCTCTTCGTGCGGTGTCCTTGTTTCTTGCTGTCAAGTGCTGTGAGAAGCCACTTTTAAAATAGTTTATTATTATCAGAAGCGGAGCTTCTCTCTGTTTGATGCGTTCGACAGGAAGTCCATGGTCGGTTCTCACCGCTACACGTGGAGCTCGGGCCCAGCTGCTCTCGGACGTTCTCCGCTTTTGTTTTTCCTGTCTGTCAGACTTTCAAAGGCTGAACTAGCTCCCCCCACACAACTCTCACGTGACTCATCTCCGAGCGTGGCCCCTGTCCCGATTGTTGTGGTGCGCCGTCGCCTTTCGGTCACTCCATGACGCTCGTCTGCGGAAGTGATATTGGGTTTCTTAATTTATTTCTCTCCTGCGTGACCTTTCCAAAATTCCTCGCCACACTCGGCAGCGTCTGGAGGCTGGGCTGTGAGACACTGCAAAACTGCTGTCCTGCCCTTCCTGCTCTCCTGCAGCCTGGCTGGACTGGAATCGCTGGTTATGTAAAACAGCACTGGCTTTCAGCAGGCGTGGGGTCGATAACTGTTCACACTGGGAGCCTGTCTCAGTGACCGTGGGCTTTTCTCACCGGCCTCATTGTGAAGTGCTGCAGCTGCTGTGTGCCTCTCGCAGTGTCGGCGGCGTGGGGGTGACTGTGGGCTTAGCCCAAGTCCCGTCGTCCTGTCTTACACAAGCAAGAGGCGTCTCTTTCACCCTAATGGACGGCGCCCTCATTACAGGTGGGGGTTTGAGTGTGGGATTTGAATTTTCAGCGAGCTGTACCAGCACACGCCTGTGCATCAGGTTTCGTAGCCTGAAGTGTGAGGAAGACATTCAATCCAGAAGAGAACAATTGAGCACTTGAGCTTTTTTTTAGGGGGGGGAGAGGACTCCACATTTGGCAGTCTTGGGTCTTCACCTTTTTTTTTTAACTGTAGCCACGTTGATGTTTCCAAGGTTTTAAAGTCCTGCCTAAAGACATGAACAATTGCGAAGCTGTTGGAGATTCGTGTGTTGAAAGGATGCATTGTATCGGGAGGAACTACAGTACAGCTGGGTTTGCTTCTAAATGAGCGATTTGCAGCCAGCTTGCCAGCTACTCTTAAGTGGTGTAAGCTGTAATTCTGGAACGTGATTGATCCTAATTGCTTCAGAGCTGGCTGTGGATGCCATTGCCTGTGCTCTCTGCTGTCCGTGTCAGTAGCTGCATGGGCAGAGCACAGTAGCGCTAAAGCCAGTGAGCTCCAGATGTTTGTTTCTGGGAATGTCGTCAGGTGAACCTGTGCGCTCTGTCACTCACAATGAGTGATGCACTGCCTTCTTCCCTCTAGACACGAGTGTCCTCTTTAAGCCCAGGCTGTGTGCTTGTCTAGTGATGCACTGACGTGTGAAAAGTAAAACCACACAAGCCAATGTACACCAAAAGTGCGTAATGCAATATGCCCTTCCAGGAGCTCAGGAGCTGTGCTGTACTCCCAGACGGCTCTTGTAGTTGATGCCAAGGCTGCTCTACAGTGATGCTCGGCCTGCAAACTTCTGTCAGCGGCTCCTTCTCAGGTTTCCCCTCAGCCAATGGGGAACTTGTGCTCTCGTCCTCGTTTTCCCTCCCTGAGAGAGAGAGATTTCCACCTTGAAAAGTCCCTTGGCTGAAACTGTGCACCCCACCTGCAAGAGAAAAGGGGGCCGAGTGTCCTCTAATCTTGCTGATGGCAGCACTAACAAACAGCAGAGGGTCTCGTTCTATTTCGAACCCGGAAGTCTGAACCGCGAGCCCTGCTGGCGGTTGGTCCCGCAGCCTCACGTGGCCTGTCTGAGAGGTGGCAGTGGGGCACTGCAGATGGAGGGCTTGCAGGGCAAGCTGCTGCTTTCCCCGGTATTAATGATGCTTCCCTGTGCGCCGTGAGACGCGGCTTGAATTCAGCCTTTTTCCCAGCAGTGGAAATGTATGTGCTTGCTGTATTGATGTGGCTGTTTGCAGTCGGGGTTCTGCAGGTAATGATACCAGGGATTGGAAATGGAGCCAACGGAGGACTAGGACCCAGGTATTGGTATGTGGGGAACAGGCACATGGCCAAACTCCTGCAATGAAGTTAAATTGAATCTTATGTAGGGATGCAGATAGGACTTCCAGCTGGATAGGGGCTTCATCCATTCCAGGTGTTAAATGATGCGGGTGCTGGAATTTTCTACCTTGGGCCTTCACTTCTAGTTAATTTGTGAAAAATGCAGTCTTGGCTGCCTTGCGTTTTCTCCTTCATCGTAACTGGATTTGCAGGAACCCGCGTCTCAGAAATCCTGGAATTGATCATCCTGCTGTGCTGTGGAAGTCTAATTTGGTTTCCCTGAAATTGCACTTGGGAGCATTTCTCATTTGAGAGCGTTTCATCTTGTGACTGCTGTAATAATCCATCCATTTCACTGGGTCTTCTAAGGAGGACACTTCTTGCACATATACATGCCGTTGGGCTTTTCTATAAACCAGGAAGGACCGGACCAGCTCTGGAGAGCCCGATATGTCTGTAGATTTTAATTCAAGCTCTTACTGACCTAAATCAGCTCATTAGTGGACCAATTGACCAAATTCACTGAGCTCTTCAGTTGTGCTGCTTTAACAAGACCTAGAAAACATGCAGTCAGTGGCCCTACAGGACAGGATAGCCCAGTGAAATTTGTCTCCAAGCAAGCCTTAAAAATTGTCGCAAAAGCAAACTGTCCCTCGTTGGAAAGCTTAAAAAGACAGATGCTTGAGCTACTGAAGATGACGGAAGCCAGGGTGACTCAGGGCGACTTTCCTGTTCTCTTTTCTTCTGGGCTTCAGCCTCTCAGACGTGTTTATTAACGAGCTGTCTCTCACGGTGACGAAGGGGCTCTGTGCGCATGCGAGGGTCCGGGCGGTGACACTGGAGTGTGAATTTCTGACTCTGTTGCTTGTTTCCCCACAGAGCTGGCCAAGGTCTGCCAGGAGAGGGAGAACCTGGGAATGCTGGTGTGGTCTCCTAACCAGAACCTCGCAGAAGCCAAGTGTGAGTTAACAGTTTCTTGCACCTGCCTGCTTACACGCCTGGATCCGCCTGAGCTGCACTGGGGATACGCTCTAGGGGGGAGCAGGGGGGGTGCTGAAAGGTTTTAAGTGTGGGATGTGTAAATTTTGCCGATGGTGTAAAGAAACGGAGCGTTTTGGGAGTGTGAGGAGGGCCAGCTTTCTTAATTTTAAGAATTACACCATCAGCCTCTGAAGGTGTGTGGTGACAACACTTTGTGCTTGTGAGGTTTGTGCATCTGTGTTGGAAAAATTAGTTTTAATACCTCTTTTGAAAGTCGGGAGATAACAACCTCCTCCGGTGTCTCTCCGTGCCAGGGAGACAGACGTCTCAGTGCCAGCCTGCAGCTTTACAGCCTGTTTGTATGAGATCGGAAGCTTAAGTTAAACCCTTATTGTTAAAAGATTTGCCAGTACAATCGGCCAGCACTTCTGTGTGCTCGAAGCTAGTACATGCTGCATGGGCCCATCGTGTTTCTAGTGCTTTTCTGATGTTCTGAGAGCAGTCAAAATAACTCCCACGTGTCTCGTAAGGACTAGACTAAATTGCATTAGCCCAGAACACCCAATGAGGAAAGTTACCAAAACCTGCGCCTTTTATGTGTAGTATCCAGACTGAGTCGGCCCACACAGTTAACCAGCCCCAGTGAGCAGGCTTGGAGAGAGAGACCTCAAGCACATAAACAGAGGGCCGTAAACTGGGTGAAGGAGGCAGGGGCCTGGGGACACAAGCAATACGGGCTGCCGCCTCGCCAGTCACATGGTTGTCTGTTCAGTAACCTGACCTCAGGCCTGGTGCTTTGGAACAACTGTCAGGGGGCTTCCTCCCTGCTGCAGCTGAGGGGGCAGAGAGTGGTAGTGTTCTGTGAAATGGCTCTGGTGCCCGGAAGGGGTTGGGGTTAAGGAAGGGGCTAGAGCCGGCAGCACTGGGGTGAAGGGTATAGGACTGGTGCACAGCTCGGGTCCTGGATCACCTTAGTGTCTCCAGGGTTTTCCTTGTACCTTAGCTGATCATCAGCCAAAACAGGCCAGTTTAACACTTTTCAAAGGTGTGCAGTTTAAAGAACCGTAGAACCATGTTTCCCAGCCTGTTCCGATGTCCCACCGAGTCAGCACGCTTGACTAAATCTAAAAGCCCCGCAGTGCACCTTCCCCCTCCCCAAGTACGTCACTGGCATGAGCACGTTATAATAACTTACCACCGCATGACTTGAAAATCACCCCCCACCAGACATGGCGGAGTAGGGGAATTTCACCAACTGAGAAATGCTGACCTAGCAAACTGCTTTCTCCAGACCTGGAGTTCAGCTTTAGAACTGAAGCTGAGGTTTGGGCCCAGGATTGGAGTTGGCAGCAGCTTCGCTTTTTGCTTTTTGCTCAGGATCCCGCGTTAGCCTGCAAACTAGCTGCTCTCCAGTTCGCTGCTGGGGTTCAGACGCTTTTCAATGCGTCTTCTCCAGAGCCAAGCATCGAATACGCTGTTCTCTGAACTGACCACTAGAGGGCAGCCTTGTGCTGCTACTGCCATCTGCAGCTCCAGTCCTGTCGAGTCACCCTGATATGCTGGTTTTCATTCCAGCTGAGCTCTGTGATTTAACTGGATCACGACTTGCCGTGCTTCTCGACAGCATGAGGTAGCCTGTAAAACCTGTCTGCACCTGGGCCGGGAAGGGTGGGGGGGTGTCCACAACTGGACACCAGTGTGAAAACATGGACCTTGCACATTTGTAAAAATTTCTGTTGGGCATTTTAAAGGTGAACTTCTTTTGCTGGGTCACTGGGACATTAATTTTTGGTGTGAAACTAAAGGGCTTGGAGAGGGAGCCATTAAAGTCTATTTGCTGTGTTCTGAGGCGCTCTGGAAGTGCAGCTGTCTTGCCTGTCATGTGGTGTAGTAACCACCAGATGGCAGGTTTCCTCTGGGGACACGGAGGCCCTGCTGCTCGGCTATATTCAGCCTTTGCTAAGTACTCAATCTGAGAGTGAAGTGGGATTGCTTGGAAGCTGTTTTTCTCCTTTATTTTTAGACTCTCTCCACCATTTATATGTCCCCCCATTTGGAGTCACCGGTGCCCAATTGAATCAGCTGACTTTCTCAAACCCTTTACCGTCGTGTTTGGTGGGAGGGGCGAGGACTGTGGTGAGACCTGTACTGTGAGCTTTCAGGTACCCAGCCTGGCACGGGGTCATGGGTGATACAGCTTAGGATACCCAGGTCGTCTTGAGCTTGCCCGCCCCCCCAGGGGCGCGATGTGCTTGTTAAACCCTGCCCCTGGCTGGCCAGCGAGCTGGCTGCGCCTCCTGTGTCCCCCAGCTCGGTCTGCCCTGCAGGCGAGAGGAGCCATGCGGCCCGTCCAGCCCGTTGGCTAGCGAGCAGCCGATTGATCACAGTATCTCATCCAGCCGGAAGCCGGGATAACGGCTTCGACGGCGTGGCTGGGCCGCTCGTTCCACGCTCCTGCCGCCCTTGGGGAAAAGCTTGTGCGCCGTCAGTGGCGTGGACTTGGCAGGTGGTTGAGGGGAGTGGAGGCGAGGCGGCCGCCTGCTCTGAAACGTGCCGCAGCAGAGCGGGTCCTCTCTCGGGGGGCGCGGGGGGGCGTCTCCCCTGGGCATGGTGCTGTCCCTCCGAGCTCCTCACCGAAACCCCAGTGCTGTGAGCCGCCAGGTGGGCGCTGTACCGGTCCCTGGGTGAAACCGATGTGTGTGGGGAGTTCATAGTCACCGCCTGGGGGGGGGGAGAGAACTGAAGGTCACGTCCTGTCTGTCAGGACGTAAGAAACTTTCTTCACGGCAGTTTGTCTGGAGAGTCGAAGGGGGCCTCTGGCTGGGTTTTGAACTCCAGTGCAAAGCACGCTTTGGTTTTTTAAGCATCGAGTAAACCTGGATTTCACTTGCAAAGCTAAGCCTAAATGTGCCGTATTTTCTCTCCTTAAAATGTACATTTGTAGCTTAAATGCTTACAGATTTTGTCAGGAAAAGTTTTTTTTTTCCTTGTAAAAGCAAACGAACTCAGCCAAGCCCACGTTTACGAGGGAATGTCCTGTTTATTTAAATTTGGCTTTAAACCTAGCTCTAGAATGTCACATCTGCCCATGAGTTTGAAAAAAGCCGTCCCGAAAATAGGCAAGCAAGCGTGGAAGACCTGGGAGAGGCGTTCTTCTTTTTGCTGGTGGATGAAGATTTCGGTTGACGAGGTATCAAGGAGAAAAATGGGGAAAATGCTACATAAAAAGCTGAGAGAGGTTGCAAGCAATTAGAGACTATGTGCATTTTAGTCGTCTTTCTCATCTGGTTTCAGATTTATTGTTCCAAGTCAGAATGCTGCTTTCTGAGGAATCCCAGCGAATAACCTTGAATCACATTTTCATCTCGCCCACGTCTTGGCATAAAAAAGCACCACTTTTATTCTCCGTCTTGAATTCTGCTTGTCCTTAACTCATTAAAGTCATACGTTACTCCTTGTTTCTCACCATTCTCATTTGTAACTATAGACTGTGCTATGGGTGATTACCTTTTGTGGTTTTTGAGCCCCACACATGGCGAACACCCTCCGATCTAAAACATTGTAGCGCACTGGACTAGATGCTGTTGCCCTCTCTGAGATCTGTAGATATTTGGTATTGCCGGGCAGCTGAATTTCTGAGCTCTTTTAAACCAGCAGCTTTAACTCCAGCAGCAATTTTGCAGGCTAACAGATTTGTAATGCAACTAAAGCACACAAGCATGGACATGGAAGACCAGGCTCATTCCCTTATGATGCTTGATAAGTTATTGCCAAACTGGAGGACAGGTTGAAGAGCATTTTGTTCTGTGCCATTGTGGGACAGTGAGCCAGGATGCATTTTGTAGTTGAAAAGACCATTTTTTCCTTTAAGCACCTATTTCCAAATAACAAAAACTCATTCCTTGGGAAGACCTGGAGAGACAGAGAGAGACGGAAGGGCATTTATTGGAGTGATCTTACTTTATAGAGTGCAGCAGCAGTGTGCCACCTGGCATTTAAACTCACAACCTTCCAGTCCAGAGCCTCTGACCACTGATGCTCATGTGCTGTTTATTAAAAAAATAAGGCAAAAGCTTGGATCGGGGCTGATTTTCAGGGTCGCTGGAGTGGCTGCTCTGTAGTGCGTGATTCACAGACTGTAGATGCCCAGAATCAGGTCATCTGTGAATGATTTAGCACCAGATTCCCCACGATTCTCCTGTTGCTCGCAAACAACACAGGCCTCACTGGAAAACTCTATTATCCACTGGTCCCTGACTCACGGAGCAGGATTGTACAATGCCTGAGCAATCTCAAGTGAATTTTGAGGGTGATAGCGGGCCGGGTGTAGACTTTTCCTTCCGGTCCCTGTGGGAATCGGGTTAGTCAAATCTGCGCTAACCCTTCGGTGCTGTACATGAGGCAGGCGGGGGGCTGGTTCTAGGAACCGGGGTGAGCCTGCAGTGTCTGGGAGGAGATGGTGATGTGTGGCCAGTGCAACACGACTGCACTTCCTTTCCTCTACATGGTATTTGACTGGAGTTCCAAGATTTCAAGAAGTTCTCAGGAATCGGATCACTTGGGTCTGACCCGGTTTTTCTCTGACTTGGAAATTGGTGACATTGAATGCTTTCAGGGGAACTTCCTGTTCTTCAACGATGCTCAAGTCGAGCTTCTGTTTGTTTCTCGCGTTTCGGGAGGCTGAGCGGTTTTATCCTGTTTATTTGACAGGGACACTGCATTGTTTATCCACAGTTGTCCTGCAGGAAGTTGTGCTCATTTCCCACAGGGATGATTTCTAGCTGAGGTCCCTGGGTGGGTATGTACTGTAGAGGGAAGGGAAGAGAAAGGGCATCTGAGATTAACTGGAGTGGGGCTGAATTGCTCATTAGAAGGGGAGCCACGAGGTGCATCAGTGAGTGATCACCGGGCCTGGTGCCCACTGAGCGAGTCGAGTGACTGGGGGTCACGGGGGCGGGGTGTGTCAAAGTGCCCCCCCAAAGCAATCAGTGGTACCTCGGATTTCTCTGCCTCACAGCTGTCCCAGCTTACAAATTGAATAACTATCCCCCTTTCTCATATCGTTAGTTGAATCAAGTTGAAATGATTCATCTTGCACCACTTTACATGTAGAAAAACCACCCATCAGCGCAATCTATCGAAATTGATACCTATGCTAGAATACTGTACATATCATCATGCTACGAGTTCCAGCAAGTGCATCGTCACATTCTGAAAGCCTCTGTATCCTGGTAACCTGAAGCTGCTGGATTCCGATTCATTGACTCGGTTCCTTTTTACCATCAAAGGGGATGCAGAAAAGGCCACCCTCTCCTCCCACTCCCCACGCTTTGAATTCTGTCGCCAGCGCTGACTCAGCGCTGCCAGATTTCCTTTCTCGAAGCTCTCGGTGTGTGTGAGTTACTCGTGCAGCTCAGATCTGTTGAATCATCGATTCAGCATCTTTCCAATAGGTGTTATCTTAGTATTTTCAGCCTTATCTGGTCAGAGGTTAATTCATAGAAAGATCTGATTGGGTTGTTTTCAGCTGCTCATAATAGCCAGCAGGTCAGGGTGTTTATGCCACAGAAAGTCCCCTTGGCTGTCAATCTGTGATGAGGTCTGTAATCTTCTTGATAAGTGACATGATGTCCTGTGTGTTGCTCTGTCTATGATGAGTACAGGGACTTCACAGCTCAGTTGTGCAGAGTAAACCACCTGACTTATAGTTTGACACCTGACTGACGCTCAGTCTCTAAGTTCTCTGAACTCTTTGCTCTGTAAAGCCTTTGAGTTTTTTCGCAGGAAGTCTTTTCTTTCTGACTCAAATGTCTGAATACCTTCAATACGAATTCTGCATTAGCACCTTTGCTATTTTATGTTCTCCCTCACATGTATTTAGCCTTCTCTTTAAATACCCCCCACTGGTGAAATGAGGGCAGAGCAGGGGTTTCTTCTGGCCCTTGAAGTGGAGACACTTGTCTTGTTCAGGGCTCATAAAGAGTGAGTGCTTTAGCTCTGGGACAAGGGAGAAATGTGTTCAGTTAAGTGAGTTTAGATACATATGATTTCTGAAGTATGGAGTATACAGAGTAATGAAGTACGGAAGACTGGTTTCAAGCCAACTTCAATAAACATATCTGTTGCCGTCAGGAATGCATCTGCCGACAGTTACTTTTAATAAGAGACTTTAACCTGACAATCAAAGGCATAAAGGAGTGGGAATCGAGTACTTATTGAAGGACTTGGTGATGCTAGAATTCAGGAGTGGAAGTGAGCTATGACACTAGGGTAAAATTCTGGTGAAAACCATGATCAAACGTTTAAGCTAGGTAAGATGTGGGAGTGCAGTCTGTACACGTGCAACTGACCTCGAGTGACGAGGTGTTCTTAACAGTATCTGCCTTTCCAGGGAGATATGAAGCTTTAGCCCGAATAAGAAAGCAGTACAGGGCTCTTTCTGGGAACATTTGAAGTGTAGATCAAGTTCACGTTTGTCATTATACTCGTATATGGTATAACAAAATGCTATTTAGCTAGCTCTTAGACGATAAGTAGTACAAAAAAACAACAATAAAATTGTATAATAAAAGAAAGACAGAGACAACAGGCAGTGTGCAAAAACAACAAAAAGGTAACAGGTAATGTGCAAAACAACATCAGATGTGCAAAAACATGCATCAGCAGAATGAAATAAAAGGATAGAAATTATGGGAAGTGAGCTTTTTGACATGTAGGGTAGAGGTAGATTTCAATGTGTGTTTGAGTTTTTGGTAAGAAAGAAGGCACTGTGAGGTTCAGATCATAGGTGAGAGGTGAGAGTGAGAGAGGCTGGGAGTTTAATAGTTTGATAAAAACGGTCTCCGAGTCTGGTAGTCCGGGCCTGAATGCTCCGGTACCGTTTTCCAGGTGGTAGAGGGTCATACAGTCTGTAGCTGGGGTGTGTGGGGTCTTTGATGATGCTTAGAGCTTTCCTCAAGCACCGTCCGTCATAAATGTCCTGTATAGATGGGAGGGCAACCCCAGTGATGGACTGGGCAGTTTTCACCACCCGCTGTAGGGCTTTACGGTCAGCAGTACTGCAGTTGCCATACCACACTGTGATGCAGCCTGTTAGATGGACATCTGGACACTTGTCCTGATCTAAGGAAGTTTTTTTTAATATACCGCCCTTGTTTTGCATGTTGACTCTGGGCGATACAGTGCTTTTAGTCCTGCGAGAATGAGCCCGAGTGCTCCTTGTTCAAGAGCTGGGCCTGCCCATTGTAAGTAGTGAGACACTGCACTGGTGGGTTATTTCCACTGTGGTCAGAATGCTTGGTTACTATTCAGTTTCTGAGACCGAACCGGTTTACGTAAGATTTTTGTTTTCTGTTAGAACTGTAGACCTACATCAGAAATAAGGAGAGAGAGAGAGAGGAAATGCACTCGGTGTTCTCTTTTTCGAAGTGTATTCCCCTGGGCCGGTTTGAAGGGGGGGGGGGACCAGCAGTCGCATTCGAAATGGAGTCCGCAGTGTTGAGGCGCGTTGCTACTGAGCTCAGACCAGCCTGGCTGACTAACCTCGGTAAAGACCCAGACCTCTGTTCTTAGAGTTGGAGACGTTTCCCGATAGGACTTTTTTCCATTCTGTAGTTTATTGCTAATCCCATTCAGCTTATTTCTTCATATAGGTCACCAAGGTTGTCATAGCATTTCTCAGTACATGCACAGTGGTGTTTTTGTTTTCCAGCATTTCTGAAACTCGGCAGTCAAATTTTGAACTCGTTTACCCAGCCTGTATCACCAGTTTCTAAAAACAAATGTTTTGGAACATGCGGCAGACTGAATCTGGGTTATTTTGGTAAACCACTGAAAATGGTCCACATCTGACTACAACGCTGAACGATGCCTGGTTCCAGACACATCTTTGCTCTTCATTGGTTAATATTTAAGGCTTATTACTGAACTCTGCAAAGGTGGGGGGAGCATTTGAGGGGTAGGTTTTGCAGGTAGCATGGAAATGTTTAGTACCTGATCGTTCACATCATTGGGTTTTTATATTTACTAGCTTCACTTTCGGGAGCGCCGCTATCTCATCACATGGGTAAATTTCCCTGCTGTGGCTCGCGGTCCTGTGTGCAAGATCGAGACCAACATCCCTGACGTCTGAAATGCGTCCTCTGTTCAGCACAGGGCGTTGACACAAAGAATCAACAGCGTCAGATTGGCAGGAGTGTTGAAGATGAGCCCTTTCCCTGCGCCTGCCCGTGTTGCGTCGCGGGTGCTAGCGTGCAGCAGCTCTCGAGCGCGCTGCCGGGGCCAGCTGGAGCAGTGAAACCAGCGAGCTCTGACAGCGGTGCGGAGCTGCGAGCGGATGCCGCCTGACTCGGGGACAGCCCCTGGTGTTCTGGGGGGAGGCGTGAGCTGGGCTGTGTGGGTATGCCAGACCTCTTGGAGCACGCACGAGCCGATCCCGGGATTTCCCCCCCCCCCCCCCCCCAGGGTAGGAATTGGACAGGTGGAGTTCTGCATTTGTGCTTGTCCTCACGCTGCCGTTATGTGGGGAGTCTCTGGTGCCTCTAGGGCTGTGCTGAGAAAGATGCACCACCTGGAAAAAATGGGGAACGTTTTAGCTTGTCGTCCTTTTTAAGGCTGGAACACAAACTGGTTAAAATTTGAGAGCTAGTCTTTTAGTGCATGGCGAATCCACGAGTTAGCAGCCAATTCTAGCAGGTGTCGCCCACGCCCAGGTGTGTGAGGGACTGATGTGTGATATCTGTACAAGGAGGCATCACTTTGCTGAGTTGCCAGTCTCTAGCACCCTGTCTAACCATCTTGTTTGTCTTGTATTGCAGTGGATGAGTACATTACGATTGCCAAAGAGAAGCATGGCTACAACATGGAGCAGGTGACAAAAAATTTTACTCTCAACCCCCCCCCATGAAACCCTTTCAACACTTGTGGTGCTTCAGTTATAAACACAATAAATGCATACATGTGAAAAATGTCTTTGTGTGGCTGATCTCCCGTGACAACAAAGGAAAAACCTTCACCTTTTTTGGGATCCTCTGTGTTGTGGGTGTCCCATACAGCTGCCTGGTTTAAAGGGCTGAGCTGAATTCTCTCCTGAGAACCTGCAGTGCTGGTTAGTCTCTTCCCCCCCGGTTTAGTCATTCCTGTTCCGGGGGGCTGGCAGGACTGCATCCCTGCAATGACACGGATATCAGGAGAGCGACTTTGTGGCAGTAGAAGGCCCACACCTTCTTGTTTCAGCCCATGCCTGCATGGCAGAGCTGCTGTCTCGCTGGGTTCACAGAAACCCGCTCCAGCCCTGGCAGTCGTGCGCCGTGCCGGCCAGCAAACTCTCTGGGCCTCTCGCTCAAAGGGAGTCGAAACATTTGTCTATGATTTTTGTTTTTGAATCTCACCCCCCAAAAAGGGGGAACTCGCTCTCTCACCACGGTTCTGTAAATATTTACAGGCCAACAAACGTAAAACCTTGTTGTTGGATAAGATTTGACTTGGCCCCACAAACCCTTGTTGTGCTGGGTTTTGCTCTTTTGAAGTTCTCCGGCGTGAAGTTTGAAGTTATGGGCGATGGGCCTGGAGCATGGCGCCAGCTATTGATACATCTGTTGAGTTCTTTCATCAACAGCCCTTAAACCAAAGCAGGTTTTGGCGCACATTAAATAGAAAAGGTTTTAACTAATCCTTTTCAGGATGTTGGATGATTTGATCTTTTTTTGAATGCTTCATCATGGTCTGCTTCCTCATTTTGCCATGAGTCACATTTACAGGTTTTGTGTATCATTTTGCAGTAAGATCCGAAAGATCTCAAAGTGAGAATATCAAGGACATTAAAATCATAAGCGCTGAGGCTGTTTGTCCCATTTAGGCCTTTTGGTAATTAGTGGCCGATTGATAAAGGACCTCATCCAGCTGTTTCTTGAAAGACGCCGGGATATTGATGCCAACATCATGGCTGGGTAGTTCCCTACTACCACAATCGTAAAGAAGTCCTTCTCGTTCTGTCTTAAATGCACTTCCACATTGTTTCCACTTGTCCTCTCCTTTCTTTCACTGGACTTTATTCTGAAGTCCATTCATGTGGGTTTTGTCTGTTCCTTTAAGAATTTTTATGTACTTGGTTCAGAGATTTTTCCAGAGGAAAAGATCAGTTCCTGTCACTATGGGACATGCCCTCAACCTCCAGAATGAGTCTTATTTGCTCTTCACTGCACTGATACCAGAGCAGACGTCTTGTTTGTAAGGCTCGTTTGCTCCAATCCTCGGCCCAGTACAGCTTTCTGTTCAGACTGGGCAGTCTAAGATCAGTCCCAACCCATTTCCAGAGATGGGTTGGAATGAAAAATCCTAAAGCTTGCATCCTTGAAGATGTAGAAGTGATGTACACTATTGCATAGATACAGCAGATGAATTCAGAACTTGTACAGTCTGGCTAAGGACTTTCCTCTCCACTGCATGTGTTGAGCAGGGGGTCCCATCCTATAAGATAAGTATTCTGGGATCCTTTGGGGACGGAAAGCACTTTATTAATAAAAGCAAAGAAAACTGAAAAGTGTACATTTTACTCATTATCTGGCTTTCGTTAAAGTTTCTAATTTTGAAAAGGCAAGCTGTATAGTGTAGGGCTGTAGTGTGGAGCGATGGTTAAGGTTGTGGACTCGTGTAAATGCAGGTCACTGAATAAAGGCATCAGCCCAATTAATATTTAGTGTCTCAAGAGCTGATGATATCCGATTGGTAATCAGTCAGGGCTCCCAGTAAGTACTTCTCTTGGGAATCCTGACCATCTCAACTTTTAATTAAACTACCATGAAGTGCTTATCGACGCTCTCATGTGCATAGTAAAGACAACGAGGAGATCTTCCATCATGCATGTCGGGGCAAAATGGCTGTGCTGGACTGGTCAGGGAGGTTTTATGTCATGAAATGCCAGTGCGTGTACACAGCCTTCATGTTCCAAACCCCTTTGCTCCGTCTCTCCGCAGGCTTTGGGGATGCTCTTCTGGCACAAGCACAACATTGAAAAGTCCCTGGCCGACCTGCCCAACTTCACGCCCTTCCCCGACGAGTGGACCGTGGAGGACCGGGTGCTGTTTGAGCAGGGCTTCAGCTTCCACGGCAAGACCTTCCAGCGCATCCAGCAGATGGTGAGAGGCGGCCGCCAGCGAGGGGCCTGCGGCTGCACCTGTGGCCCGTGCTCTGCGCAGGCTGCGCCCGGACTTGAGCCCGGACAGGCGGGTGCCCCTTCCCATGGCCCTGAGCCATAAATGCCAGATGTAACCCTGGCGATAATCAGCCTGACCATAATCAGTCTGGCGATTAGGGCAGCCACGTCGTGATTCACATTCTCTTCTTGCAGGAGTACACACAGCACTTACACAAGCAGCACGGGGGGGGGTTGTTGTCCTTCTCAAATGCTGGCACATTGGGATGAGCCCCCAGGAGGAGAATCGAGCTCCATGTAGCACTGCGGAGCCAGGTTGTCGGCAGTGACTACAAGTGGGGTTCTGTGGGGACGAGGCTCTCTGGTCCTTAATATCTTCCTTAGGCCTCCCCACTGAAGGGTCTGTTGGACACGAGCAGTGCCTCATCCTGCACAGTTGTGCCACACTCTGACCCACCAGTGTCAACGCAAAACCTTGATTCATGGTTAAAGTAGGGGTTGGTTTTATTGCTGGGGAGTCCCCCTGCAGTGTTGCTCCAACGTGGCAATGTCACCACAACGTTCTCTTGATAAGGGGGGGGATGTTCCTTTCTGTGCTTTTATTCCTTGATTTCTCGCCAGGGTTGACGTGAAACAGATTAAATTACCCCATCACCAGTGCCTGATCAGCTCTCCCTAATTAGGAGAAGTGTTTATGCGACAGTCAAAGCCATTAGAGAGCATTGCTGTCAGTCATGAATCATTTTATCAGGATAACATCAAAAGGGTAAAGGATTTTTATTTTCAGAACATGCACGGATGTTGATGGGTTTGATGATGCTCAGCATGTCTTAATGCTGTTTTTGATGATGGGCAAAAATAAACCCAACAACCATAAGACATTTCCTTCTCTTTAAGCTGAGATTGTGAAAACCAAAGAACTGACATGCAAGTTAAACAGGTTCGGGAGCGCAAGGTATCAGTGCAACCCATTTCCTGTCTGTGTGCTAAGAGTGTGAGTTATCTGCAACACTGCAGTGTAATCACTACTTTTTTGCAGGAAACCTCAAGGAAATACTACAGTAAATCAAGAAGTCACTTATAGCCGCCATGCTAACCTTGTTATACACACCCCTTTTTCCTGTAATAGACTGGTCTGCAGAGAAGAGCTCGGAGTGTGGTTTCTGTACACTACTAGCTGATCTCGAGAGCAATGCCACAAGTTTCCCCTGCTGCACGAGTCTCCCGATCAGTGGCGGGTCAGGACTGGTGCCCCTGCGGTGACTGTGGGCCTGTCTTCATTTGCAGCTGCCGGACAAGTCCATCGCCAGCCTGGTGAAGTTCTACTACTCCTGGAAGAAGACGCGCAGCAGGACCAGCGTGATGGACCGCCACGCCCGCAAGCAGAAGCGGGAGAGGGAGGAGAGGTGAGGAGAGGGCCCTCCCGATCCCGAGCCCCCAGATGGGAAACCTGAACCTTGTGCTGTCCTCCGTCAGGAAACATCCCTTCGTTCGACTCCTGCACAGCAAAAAAATGTGGAAAATGGGTGCAGATTTTCTGTTTCTGCGGGGTAATCATGAGTCCTTGCAGTTGGGTAAGGCTGTTTTGTGTTTTTTTTTTTGTCTTGCAGCGAAGAAGAAATGGAGGAGAACAGTGGCAATAACCCCAGCGATGCAGAGTGTGACGCGAATAAGGAGGAGAAGAAAGAGGCAAGGAAACCTTTTTTGTTTCAGGTTTACTTTTGGGACATTGCAGCATTGTTTTCTGCCTTTTTTTTCCCCCTCGAATTTTAACAAGTGGCGGTGTTGTTCTGCAGAGTGCAGCAGGACCAGAGAAGCAGGAGCCGAACCCTGTGGTGATCTCCAAGGTACGCCCTCGCCGTCAGGAAGGGCTTCGCTGCGCTGTTTCCGACTCCAGCTTTGCTCTTCTCCAGTCTTTGTTGAAGAACTGCGTCTGCACCACTTCCATTTCCTTGTCTCGGCCTGCAGTCTGCAGAGTTAGTTGAGCTCATGCAGGATACGTCAGTTGGCTCGAAAGGTGCTGACGCAGTCAGGCTCTTTGTTTTGAAGAAATGAGTGTCGCTGGCATGCGTGTGGCTCCTCTGTCCGGCGAAATTCCTCCCCCTTGGCAAGTACAGGTCCAGGTACTGACGTACATTCCCTGGCCCGTGGGTCTCTCGGTGTCTCGGGAAGAGACGGAAAAACCTGAAATCCGTCAAGAGCCCGAGACGGATGCGTGAATGTGCTGTCTCCTGTGACTTCTCTGTTGGTGTGAAGTTGCAGATCCACTTTGTGGATCCCGAGGTGGGCAGAGTCTTTCCTCGACTTCCTCAGTGTAAACCTGCCTTGTCATGCCTGCAAAATCCCGGCAGGAACTGCGGTTCACGGAGACGGGAGGAAGTCCTTGTGACTGGGCGGTGTGGGGGAATCCCAGGTGGCGTTTCAGTTTCATGTCCCGTTTTCCCAAAAACCATGGCTGTCCTGCAGTTGTCCACCTCATTTTGAAATTCAGGCATCTGGTTTAAGGTGTCTTTTTCATTTCTCTTCTGGACTTGGCTGGATTTTAATCTTGGCTAGCCTGGAAGGTTGAGAACATTGTTGAATGAAACAGTCTGGATATATAGCACAGGACATTTGTGCTCTGTGTTCCTTATTTAGGACTTTTTTCCCCATTTACAAACAGTGACATTTCAAGCAAGCCTGTGGTCACGGCAGCTGCAGTGTGGTAAAGCGACCAGGGTTCTGGACTCATATCTCGAAGGTTCAGATCCCAGATGAACACGGCTGTCGTACTACAGTAAAATACCCAGCTTTACATTTAGATACTGATTCCCCTGTATTGTGCTCTGCAAGGTGCAATGTTAAAGACAAAAGATGAAAAGATCCCTTGGAACTTTTCATAAGCCCTTGGTAAATTCCTCTCCAGATTGTCGAGTCTGGCCTCCCTAAAGTTCCCTCTTAATTCTTGATCTACCCTGTAGTTGCAGTGGGATGACATCTGCCCATCACACAGGTGGGGGATGCCCTTCAGTGTCAGGGCACTACAGTAAAGCACCATATAAATGCAAGATTTCAATCATGACTGACCATACCGACACTACTTAACTCTGTTAATTTAAATGTCATGAGATTACCCTGACTGTATTGCTGAATACTCCTGAACACAGTCTCAATGTTACTGACTGCTGAAATCTGACAGATTCCAGAATATGTTGGACATGTTCATCAGTCATTTCAAGGTAAAAACACATGAGGTCACCTTGCAGTTCCCCTTCACGTGTGATATTACATGACCTGTTGTAGATTTTGGACAAACCATGATCAAGTCAAAACTCATCCACCTGTTAAATGCTTGGTGGAGAGGCTGCAGTAGAATGACAAACTTGTAGTGCCTTTTTGTAATTGGTGGTTGTGGGGGGGGAGATTTGTTTTAATCCACATATGAACATAATGGTTCTGCTTCATTTGGTTTTGAAGTGCCATGCTTCAATACACAGGATTTGCAGTTCAAAACCATGAACTGTGGTAAGCAAAGGAAATAGCAACTTTGGCAGTGCCTGTATGTACCGAGAGTCATTTCTCAGCTTCCCTTCCCCGAGTGGCACACCTGTAGTCACTGGGGAATTTAAGTTTTGTTTACACTATGAGCATATCTAGAAAGTCCCTTCTCAACTTGTTTATGAAGATCCGATTAATCTTTACAAAGTTTTACAGGCTTGGAACAAGGGGAGAAGAAAACATTTCCTTAACCTTAATGTAGAACCAAATAAAACTTGGGAATTGCCCGGCGTGTCTGGGTCACCTCGCCAGGTCAAGGAAGTGCAGGACCAGTCTACAGCCAGGCTGTCCAGCAGGCGCCTCGCCTCCAAACCGGTCGTTTACGACCTCGTGTTGCGGCTCGAGCCCTCTTCGTTCCTAAAACTAAACACGAACAGCTTTAGCTATTAGTATGTGAACCGATTTCCATGAGGTCATTGGACCGCTCCAATGTGGAACCAATATCAGCCCCAACCAGTTGAAGTGTGAACCAAAGAAGGCGGTGGACTTCTTTTAGAATGGCACTCGGTCTTGAGCATGTCCCGAGACCCCGTTGTTCTGTAAATTAAAAAAAAAAGTGGGAAAACATCCCACTGCAGTTCATAAAATGGCTTCATTTGCTTTGAGAGCTGGAGACACTGAAGTGTGGGTTAGATCTGTTGGGGGGAAGGGTGTCTTTATTTTCTCGCCCGGCCTCTGTCCTAACGCCTGCTCCTCTGCTTGCTGTGCCCCTGCAGCAGGGCAGCCCCGTGGAGAAGCCGGTGCAGGTGAAGAAGGAGCCGCAGGTCACCCCGGGCAAACACCTGCACAGGGCCAAGAAGAAGCCCCCCAAGGGCATGCACCTGTGCCACACGGACGTGCAGGCCATGTCCGGCAGCACCACGGCGGCCGTCAGCGTGCTGCGCCAGCTGGACATGGAGCTCGTGTCCATCAAGCGGCAGGTCAGCCCCCAGCTCGCGCACGGTGGGGCGGCAGCAGGGCTGGGAGCCCCTAGGGTGGGTGTGGGTGTGGGGGGTGGGGAGGCGGGTGGCTGGGTGGGACATGCACCAGGCAGGTGGGTGGTTGGGCAGTTCTAGGGTGCAAAGGCAGCACTGGCGCTCAAACTGGTGTGACGGGAATGCCAGTAGATTTGAGCCGCTTCTGTTATAAAGCTATAGTTGTGCTCCTGAAAGACACTGCATTCCAGAAAACCATGCAGTGGGATCCACTGGTTCAGTGGGAGTTAAGGGGTTAAAGGGTGGAGAGTTCGGATTCACACTGCTATAGTAATTGCTCACATCATAACGTCACATCGTTTGAGTGTATTGCTTCTACATACATTCAAGCTAATAATGTGCATTGGAGATAACTTCAAACAGTAATCTAATAAAATAAGGCATCGGTATTTACATCGCTAAGCAAGGAGGAATTCTGCAGTGGAGGATAGGCAAGAACATTTTTTGTAAGAAGCTTTATTAGTACGCACAGATAAGCCTAGTAGTGTGAGTATCGCGTTCATTTGTTTCTCACATATTGCTTTATAACGTCAAGCTTTTGTTCAAGAGTATTTTTCTCTTTTTACTGGCACCACACACACCAGCAGACCGCCTCACAACCTGGACTATATATGCGTTTCCAAAGAATGAGAATGTAGTAGCTGAGCAAAGCCTTCCAAGGGAGGCTCATGTAGTAGCATGAGCAAAGATGCACAACACTGATGCGTGTGCAGGTTGGACAGACTGAAGGCAATGTGAGAGAACACGCCAGCATCCTGAGTGTGTGTCACTACACTGGGGCGAGTCACACGAGTGTATTTACTCAACATGTGTGACTACTGCTGGCATACTTGAGCATGCTCCTGCACAGTGGACAAATCATTCCCCCATAAATCAGTCACTTTATAGCCAATTTTGCATTATAGCAGAAATGAGTGTAATTTCCTCATTACGTGATGGACATCTTTGCAAGCAAGGCACGGAACTGCAGTTTTTTCTTTTTTTAACTGAGCTGAGTGCAAAATCTTTCCTGTGCATCACGATCAAATGAAATCTGCTTTCAGTAAGAGAATACTTAGGTTGAGACCTGTCTGTAATACTAGTGGGAGAGAGGGGTCAATTTAAGAAAAGTTAGAAGAAATGTACATGTTTTTGTGATGGGTGCATCTTTGGCCTTATTTGCAGTTTGAAAATACCCAGCTCTGCTTTGGCCCAAGTAGTGGAAATGTTGCAAATTTGTGAACCTTTCTCTGCAGATCCAGAGCATTAAACAGACCAACAGTGTTCTGAAGGAGAAGCTGGAGTCTGGAGTGGACGAGTACAGGCTGCCGGAGGTATGGTATGCTGCAGTTTCCCATCATGCACAGCCCTGCGAGGGTGAAATGAGCTGCTCTGAGACCCTGTACTGTGTGCTTGCAAGCCCAAACTGGAGAAGACAAATGGCTGGGCCTCGTACCATAGTTCTCCGTGTCGGGCTGTCTGGCATCAAGAGCAAGCAGTAGCAGCAGGGTCATTTGAATGCAGCTGGGCTCTGAGGCAGTTTTCCCAACCTTGCTTCTGCGTCTTGACTTGCATCTTGCTTCTGCTTCCACCTCTGACTTAACAAAAAACCAGGACAGAAGTATCTGTAAAAGCAGATCAGTTGGTTAGAACTTCATACTACCCCTTTTCCACCCAAAAATGGTGCAAAATAGACTTAATCCTATATTGACTTTTTTGTGGTTGCAGCAAGTTTTTTGTTTTATCTGTTACTGTAATCGCTCTAACAGTACACAGTCCTTTACTCTGTGCCCACAGTGCCGTACAGACTTGCAAGGTAACCTGACTGTTAACTGCATGACTCTCCCTTTTCCTTTTTGATGATGCACTCGCTGGATTGGTGTGCTCGGTCCTGTGGCCTTAGACCCATGCAGTCCTGCATTAACCCGCACCTTCTCTCTCAGGTGGCTCAGAAATTCAATGCTCGCTGGACGACGGAGGAGCAGCTCCTGGCTGTGCAAGGTATTGTCTTAGCAACCCCTATAAACGATCTACTGTTTTCAAAACTTGTTTGGATGCGGTCAGACTTCAGATGCCTGCACTAGATCTGCAAGTGAGTGAGGGCGCGCGTTAAAGAGCTGCTTTTTGTCTGACCTTCTGACCCTCCCCCAGCGATCAGAAAGTACGGGCGTGACTTCCAGGCCATCTCCGATGTCATCGGCAACAAGTCGGTGGTGCAGGTGAAGAACTTCTTCGTGAATTACCGGCGGCGCTTCAACCTGGACGAGGTCCTGCAGGAGTGGGAGGCGGAGCACGGGGACAAGGAGGCCAACGGCAGTGAGGGCGAGAAGATGGACACCTCGCCCGACGCCTGCGCCACCAAGCTGCCCCCCGAGGAGCAGGAGGAGGTAGCACCCCCCCCCCCCCCCCCGAAGCCTCAGGGCTTCCCAGCGCTGTGATAGGATCCCCCTCCAAATCAAAAATACGCTCAGCTTTTCTACATTTTCACTCCACAGGCTGCAGTTTGTTAAACCCATATGGGCAATGAGTCTGTAATATTCCAATAACTTCTAAACAGTACAGCTCTCAGGCCTCTTGTCTGTACAAAGCCATGGTGCTGTAGAGAAGGAATGATGGGCTTATTGCAGGACTTTCTTACCACATTAAAGCCATTAAAAGAACTTCATATTTATACAGAAAAAACATTGCATCACCTACTAGGGAATTGCCCTTACTAGCCTAGGGGTTTGGGGCCTTGGGCTAGTGAGATAGAAGCACATGGTCCAGACTGTGGAAACAGCATATGACTAACTTCTTCTATGAACTTGGCTTCATGAATTTGAGGTATTGTGACTTCCCAGAATGTAAGGCTTGATCATTAAGCACAAAGATTCTGGTTTTGGGAGACGAGTTTCTGTATCAGCCAGATGTTTAGCTTCAGTGCAACGTGGTTCATGGTGGGTAAAGATAGCGATGCTGCTCTGTAAAAAAAAAAATGCCGCCATGTTTCTCTCACTGCTGCACTGTTGCAAAGCGTCACAGAGCTCCGTGGGAGAGCATCCCCTCTCTCTGCCCTTAAACATGCTGGATCTCTGTGGTGCTGCGTTCCAAACCTGCACCCTGTGAGCTGTCTCCCTAGCCTTGCTCTTTGTTAGGGTGCAGAAAAACAGTTCGGTGGAGCAGCCCTCAGAAATGATGCACACGTACAAAGCCATAAGCAGCAGGCAGATTTCCAGTCTCGCAGGTCCCGATGTGAGAAGGGATTTCCTGCCGCGGTGTCTGCCGCTCGCCCCCGGCACCTGACGAGCCCGCCTTGTTTTGCAGGTCTGTCCAGTTCTGGATGTACGATACCCCTCGGCGTCGTGAGGCCAGGAGCAGCGGGGGGCCCCCGGGGGAAGCTGCCCTGAGCTCCCTCTCTCCGTTCAGTTCCTGTTCCGAAGGCCAGGCCGTCAGGGCGCGGAGGGCAGACCCGCCCGCTGACCCCACCCTCCGCCTGGGGCTCCCCCTCTGGACCAGCCGCTGTCGCCAAATAAAAACCAAAACCACAACGGCGAGTCAAGAAGACGGGGATCGCGCAGGCGTGCGTCCTCGCTGTCGTTTCCGTGCCGGCCGGCTTTCCTTTCATCCTTCCAGCTGCCCCCCCCCCCCCCGGACTTCCTACCGTGCAGTTGCGGTGTCCGCATCGGTCTCCCAGCAGCTGCCCTGCTGCCACTCCGTCTTCAACCTCATCTCGCACGCTTCTCTCCCCAAACCCGCGACGAGCAGGGCAGACGCCCCAGGACAGGGCTCCGGAGAGGAGGAACTCGGGGCGCCGCTCCCGGGTTTCGGGGGTTTCCGCTGTCTTCCGCCCGGAGCAGAGGGCGGGAGACCCCGGGCTGCCTCTCGTGTCCCCCACCCCCCCGTGCGCGCACACTCCCGGATCGGGGACGGGAGCGCGGGCGTCGCAGCCCGGCGAGCCCTGGCGGAGTTCCTGTGCTCTTTCCTGGCCCTCCTGCGACGAGGCCGGGGGCGGGGGCGCAGGAGCAGGGCGGTGGGGAGTCCCAGGAAGTCCTGGGGGACACGGGGAGAGCGCTGCAGCTCTGGGAGGGCTGTTTAAGGGGAGGGGTTCCTTTCCTGTTCCCGGGAAGTTGAAAATGATGTGAAACGACCACCAGGGCAGGGGGAAGGGGCGGTGGAGTGTCCCGGAGGAACATCCCTGACGTTATCATCCGTGCTGCGCTTCTCCCTGTTACTTTCACTGGATGCCCGCTCTGATCCTGTTGCTCGGACACTTTATCCTTTTCTATATTTTTTTTTAAAAAAAAACTGATTCTTACTGGTTCCACTCACCTTACAGACTGCTGATTTTTTTTTTCCAAAAGCGTGGCTGTCACTGTACTAGTAACAATATTATTCTATATATTTTTGTTTAACTTTGATATTTTATTAAATAATGTGAATGCCATATTTGTATAATATTGGAAATGGGATTTTTTAAAGCATTCTGTATAATTTATTGCATACATATACAATAGTGTAATCAAAGCCTAGCTCAGAGTATACCTTATAGCCTAAAGGAATTAGGGGACAAATTATTGCCTTTTTATTTTTTTTATTCCATTAATATTTTATTTAAACCTTTTCTGTATAGTTCTTTAATTTAGCTCTTCCATGTGCATTTTTTCTAAAACGTTACTTGAAAGTTGGCATTAAAAGTCAGAGGGACCTGGACTGACGAGGAGATTAGAGCTTGCTGGAGGCAGCACGCAACACTTAATGCCCCGTTGCACAGGCTTGTGTGACACGTTGACTCCTGGACTTTCATTAGGTCCATTGTCTGCCCATCTTTACGAAGGTTCGGTCAACCTTTTTCTGTATGACTTTCTTTAGGAGGCCAAGTGGTCTTCACAGTTACTCTTCAGTTCGGGTGTCCTTCTTGTTGAAAGTGGATTGAGTAGTTTCGAGCTGTTGCCCCCTGGTGGACACGGGTTGCTTCACATCCCACGGGCCTCCGGTCTGTGAAATCATCAGTTACAGCACCACTAGGTGGGTCTGTTAGGGGCAAGCGTTTTGCTATGTGTTTTTTTTTCTCCTATTCCCTGATACAAGAGTAGGATACAATGGTGTAGCTTATAAGATCCCAAGAGCGCGCTAGGAACTTAGAATTAAACTCTCTTCATGGCATTAAATGCTTCTCTCAGTGGTAAAACCACAGGCCTGACTGACTGTCTGGAAATCCTTGACAAGTTCCGCTCTGCACGAAACCAGCTTTAGTACAGTTAGTGCTGTTTTTTTTTATCTCCTCACCATGACGACCTTGCTCTCGGAGCGTCTTCAGAAACCGAAAGGGATGGACAGGGACTTGAATGGAAACCTGGCGCCCGCGTGCCAGTCCTGCGGCAGTTCAGGGGGGGCGTGAAGGGTTAGCGTGGCTCTCGGAGGGCTTGCGGGGAAGAGAGCTCATTTTTGGGTGGTTCGGTTTTCTTCTTGCGTGGACCAGTCCTCCAGCACTGAGCGGTCATGCCCTTCTCATATTGTGGGCTTTCAAAATCCCCATTAACTTCCATTCACACTGAACTATTACATAGAATTATGTATGGGCAGGATTTTTTAAGAGCTTTATTCTTAAGTTACCCAGGCAGTTCTAACAGCTTGATTGCTGTTTCCAGAGGCCTCAGGCTTGATTGCAGGCAGGCAGGCCCACGCTGAAGGGCTGTGGAGTAGCAGGGGCGGGTGTGGAGACTGCAGCGGAAGGACACAGTAGTGGCTGTGGCTGGCATTGCCCTTGCAGAGAGAGCGGCTGTTGGTACGATGGCCTTTCCGAGCTGCACCGACGAGGTCTGCCCTCCAAACGTGCGCATTGAGATCCAAAGTGCGCTCTGTCCTCCTGTGCCGAGTGGCCTAGTCAGCAGGCGGTGTGGTCCTGGTCCCACTTCCGTTCTGCCGTGGTGTGTTTGCAGCGAGTGCTCATCTTGTGTTGGGAGAGACCGATGGCCAGACTTGTTGCTCAGCTGAGAGGGGGCTAGAGCCTGTCTGATCTCCTCCGGACTCTTGAAAGAAGATGGCTCAGCAAAACTAAGCTAGGAGAAGAATAGCTGAAACTAGTCCGCGATGGACAGTGACAACCATCACCATTAAACCCCCTTTGAAACAGACCCTTACTGATAAACTGCTACCTTCTCCATTTATTTAGATGCACCTGGTCTTTGCAGCTTCTGACAGGATTGGGGTGGAACTTTGCACTCTATAGCCAGTTGTTTAAATGCAAACACCTGCTGTTTTTTTATCCCATGTTTAGTGGATTGTGCGAGTTGATCAAATACCTCCTGTTGCCTTAACATTTCTCAAACAGTGCACATGTTGCACATCATGGACAGTTTTATTTCCATTATAAAATGCAGTAGCAGAACTGCAGCATTAAGGCTGGATGTACTTCTGCTTCTAAGTTTGCAAATGAATGCAGGAGTAACTCCAACAGTGCATCACATTTATTTGTACGCGTGTACTCTGCAGGGTTTTTTTCCCATATAATTTGTTGTGTTAAGTGAAGCTTGCCCCTATAGTAAATTGGAAAGGTTTGCGTTTTGAAGGGAATTGTTGGTGTTCTTCAGCTTAGTTTCATTGAAGGTTTATGTAACAATCCTGTATTCATATACCGGCTCAGAGCTGGCAGTCTGTCCTTTTGAAGCCATGAAATTTGACTTAAATGCAGCACATTTGAAGCACAGTTCATTTTACATAAGGAAAGCCCGGTCTATGCATGCTGTTGTGTGAGAATGAGTGTTTACATTTCTATGCTTCTGGAATTTATAGAGTTAAGTGTCTGGTTAGATAGTTTTAAACATATTTGAACTTCCTCTTAAGGTTTAATATGTAATTGTCATTTGTTTCAATTTTTTTGGAAAAGCTATATTAAAACTGTTTTGAAATAAATGAGAAATGACCTATAACCTTGCATGAAGGAATGTTTTTTTTTTGTAGTTGGTTGTGATAACCTCCTTTGTTTCATTTCTTCCTTGGTTCTGCAGAAATTCCACAGATTGTGGGATGAAAACGACGAGGCTTTGTCATTGTTTTCTGAAACTAGCGTTGATTCCACGCTGAAAAGCGGAAAGAAAGGGACGCTGGGTCTCGACCGCCTCATCTGCGATTCTGCTTTCTACTTGAACCACCGTGAGATGAACATCTGCGTGTTCCTTTGCAGCAAACCAATCAAGTTTGACCAAGAGACCCCGACACCAGCGAACGTGCACACCATCATTCAGACCCTGGCAGTTCCAGGACCTCGAACCCAGGTCCCAGAGTACCACAGTCTTTCCTGCTTTACATATGCAGCGCTTTTAGTGATCACTGAATACAAGATCAGCAAGCAGGACCACATCGCCAGGAATGACAGCTGTCTTCAGGGACCAGGGCTGCTGGTCTGAGTGGAAGTTCAGGGTGCGAGTCTTTCTTCCAGAGCACCTTCTCTCTGCTCCCGGAGGGTCACAGAATCGTCTTGTTTTCTGGTCTCTTGCCCTCCTGTTCTGGGTCCGTCTTCCCAATGTGCGCCGCCCTGCAGTTTAAAAATAGCTCTTCCACTTTTGTTTTTGTCTGGGGCTGAGGGATGAAGAGGCAGTGGGCTTCCAACCCAGAGCCGTTTAAATGTGCTGCAAACATGGCAATTACTGGTTTGCTTCAGAAGGCGATGCGGCTTAACTTCTGAAGCCATGTATTTTAAAAAAAATAAACACAATAACATTGCCTTAGACAATGTTAAAAATATGTGCTGAGTTGAAGTATTTTGGAGGAAATTCATGTCAAGCATGTAGGGGCTTTCCTACACTATGCACCAGACAGACTGAACAAAGGAAATTCTCTACAGGATCTTTTAAAAGTGCTGAGCTGCTCTATAAAGAAGGACTTCAAAGGCCTTTATTCAATATCCTTTTCTTGCAGGTACCCTGAACTAAGACCATACCTATGTAAGCTTCCCTGTTGTTGCTTTAAAATTATTTTGCCACTATCTCAATATTGAGTTGACCTTTGAAGACCTTCGTGCGGTAGCTGGACACGAAGTGTTTTTTTTCCCACATCAATATAGTGAGCATGTGCTCAATCATAAGTTTTTCACATGATATTACCCTACATTAAAAAGTTTTACAGCTATTTAAAATATAATAAACGTTTCTTTCAGGCTAGAGTCATAGCCTTACGGGCATTCATAAACGCATCGAGTTATCATCCCGTAAAATATCCAGAAATGTGGGAGCGATCATGGGCTGGTTGCTTTCTCTATTATCTGTGACTTGGTATCAGTCGTTTTAGTGTTTTTTTCTGCCTGGGTGGGCTTCTTTAATTGTTGATCTGGAATGACATAACATCAGAGAAATTTGTTTGAGTTGGTAAGTAAATGCAATACATGAACCGTAACCCTCCACACGCGGTAAATGATGGGACTCGCTTCACGAGAAAAGCCTAAAAAACAAAACGAGGAAGATTTGTGTGTTTCGACGCAGCCAGTTTGTGGAAATTAGCTGGATTTTACTTTTTTCTTAAATAGGTACTCGTGAACAGCATCACGTTATCATACAAATACGTTCTCTTCATGTGTTTAGGGGAGCAGATCACCAGATAGAGGGTTGTCTTTAATATACTCAACTTTGCATTAAAAAATTAAAACGCCAGGGTACGGCGGTTCATGTTTACGGGCCTAAGCACCGCTTTCAGGAGTCGGCACAGGCGGCCTGACTACTCGTCTCTGCATTTTCAGCGCTAATCCAGAGCCGTGCCCGCGTCTCTGTAAGAGCTGACTCACTTTTTTTTGCGGGCTGGAAGGACCCGCTTCTTGCGTGCACACCGCGCTCGGCGCAGCTTGTCCGAAAGGCGAAGGGGCAGGGACACGAGGGGACTACTGAAACTGCAGGTAGTCCGGTTTTTTTTTTTTGGCCGTCCGCAGGGAAGAGCGTAGCCCCTCCAGCCGCTGCACCGTAAACCCAAGTAAGTGTGGTTATAAATGACCGTCTAAAGAGCCGTGTTTCTAATGAACGCCCCGGAACAGTTTTTCAAACGGTGTCCGGCATTTGGCAACCACAGTAGACGTTCGGCTGACCCTTGTGGCTGAGCCGTGGGGTAATGTCAAAGATTATGGGATTTCTGTGCTCAGAAGCCGTTTCGGATCGGGTGATTTGACGTCTACACTGATGGGATAAAATGGGTTAGTTTCAAGCGTTGTATAGGGCTTCCGGCTAAATTAATACACAATATACAGCCAGCTGTTAATTCGCAGCGAACATCCCAGCAGGTCTGCCAAAAAGAAGAAAAAAAAATGTTTCCAACAGCCTGCACCGTCCGGGATACTGTAGCTTCATAACACGCGAGCGAAAATTAAAATACGTTACAATGTACGTATACGTGCTCCAGAGCTACAGGTCAAAGCCTGTTCATTTGAACCTGTGCAACAGTCCTCCAGATTGTTGTTGTTTTTTTTTTAGTGAGGGTTATACTATCTAATAAAAAGTAGTAGCGAGGGGGGGGGGGGAGAAAAGAGTCCAGTGAAATGCGATGGGCGGGTTCAAACTGACACATGCCTTTTTTTTTTTCATGACGGGGATTTCCAGAGGAAGTCAGACGGTGGGGCTTTCCAGCAGACTGAGCGCTGACAACACAGCCACGGAGATGCGCCGCTGCTGCGTTCAATATGGGGGATTTTTTTTCTGTTTGTGCAATGTCTTCACTCTGCTGTCACACACACGTCCAACAATGGCACCGATGAATCAGTCCCGTCCGGCAGCGTCTTTAAAATAGAAGACTCTAGTTTCCTTTTGATTTGACCGTTGTGTGTGTGTGTTTTTTTTAAAAGAAAAGACTGCACATAACGTTTAACCGGGACTCGTTATATAAAAAAATTAAAGATTGGTCACAGAAAAGCAGTATCGAGAAGGACGACGTCAACGATCTCTTATATGTAAGTAATCACATCGATGTTTTTTTTTGAAGTTTCTGTCATAATTCTTCGCCAATATTTAAGACGTCGGTTTGTTTAAAGTACCTGATTTGGTCTGAATGTCACTATCCCATCCATTTTAAAAATGAACCATGTGTGGCGGTCAGCTTTTTAAAGGGACAGTCTCACTGTAACAGAAGCCTGTCTGAGCATTTGATACATTGTATTTTTTTCAGTTTGCGTGATGAAAATGGCCTCCTGCAATGTACTTTTAACCTTCTTTTAATCAGTTTTATTTCTTATAAGCGTACTGCGTGATTTAGTGCTGTTTTTGAACGAATCGCGAGTTACCGACTGTCCCCCTTAAGATCTGACTTCACAGTATCTCATTCATTAATTGCAGGGAGTTGGTTGTTATGAATTGTTTCGGTATATGTTAGGTAGTTTTCATCTGGGGGATCACTCAATATCGATTAAAAAATGGTGTCTAACTATCATGTTGCATCCGTAAATTGTAACAGGGTAAGAAATATAGTACATGGATAAACAGACCATTTTAAGTTTCTTACATAAAAATGCTTTATTATTATGAACTTTCTGTTCCAGACAGTGGCTGTAAGAGATTTATATGGGGAGCAGTGCCATTTTCTGACTCGCAGAGGAACAAGCTGAGGTTAATTTCATGCTGAAAAGTAGAAAGAAGCAAAGCATTTCAGCTGGAAAGTGTTCTTCAGGAGGGAAGCCAAATTGTTGTTTTTCTTCTACTTTTTGCCTTGGAATTAACCTCTGCGAGGCTAAAACCAATTCAGAGAAAATAAACAAACCATTGGCCTTTGAAGGTTTTGGAAACAGAAAAAACCCAAGATATTGTGATTTTAGAATGAGTGGCGGGGAAGCACTGACATTTTCACACAAAGCGCCGTCTGTTTCAGTCTCCGTCTCGGCTGCCTGCTGATTGATGGAGCACAGGACTGGTGTCTCCCATTACGCCACTTCACTTGTCCACAGACCGCGGTTTGAGTGAGGGGTCCACCGGGGGGCTCCCCAGGGACATGCAGGCGAGGGCTCTTGGTGTGCAGCGAGTGGGCCGGGCCGGGCCGGGCTACAGTGACCTCGGGCTCAGCTGTCCCCTGCACAGCTGTGCCAGCTGGGTTTAGATGCAGGATGGAGTTTACCAGGCCCCTTATATTGTGGTCTGCTCCCGGCATGCACACCAGCGATGAAACCCGTCCAGTTAAGAGCTGAAGTAGTTCAGCCTGGTCATCTAGAGCTTATTCAGCCAGTCAAATACAGAAGACTGTGGCCTTGCAGAAGGCCGTGCTCCCAGGTGGGGCTGAGCACGCAGCAGTGCTCCGAAATGCAAGAGCTGGGCTTTCCTGCGATGCCTGAAACTTCCTTAGGAAAGTTGTGCCCGCTGTGCTTTCTAGAGTCCTTCAAGTGCACATCAATGGTCCTTTAATTGCTATTTAGCCTGGACGCCTCCAGGTGTGTGGACTGTAACATGCTCTATTGTATAGCTATTGTATTATATAGCTATTGTATAGAGTGTCACCAACTGAGTAGCAGCCCCCTGGACGCTGCAAGAGTCCCTCTCCTTCGGGTGCTTCTGTCCTGAAAGAGACGGATATAGGGGGCTCAGAACCCCGAAAAACCTGCTTCCATTTGTTCTGTGTGCTTTGATCAGGAAAGTCCCCCATCTTTTCTTTAATCTCCGTCGACGGTACCTTTGCATATTTGAAGAAGCTTAAAGAAGAGTGGCCCCAGAGGACATACCCACCATTCACTGGCTCTTGTGTGCTCTGCTGCAGAAGGGACCCAACTCCCTCACCCGTCCGCTCTGTTTTTTAAGAATGTTCCACCCCTGGCTCCGTTCCCACACTCTTTCAGCCTTGCTGTCACAGGGGAAGTACAGGACCTTTGGGCTCTTGATGGAGCTGCTGCTGCTGATGCTCCTCCTGAGCTGGGAGGTATTCCCCTTCTCCAAATGAAAGCAAAACTCCCTGCGCCGAGCAGAGACAGGCTGCAGAGCAGCACATCATAAATAAGTGGCAAGTTAAAACTAGATAAAAGCCACCTCGTAATGAGTCGCAGTTAAATCCTCTGGGACAAGTTGCAACAGTAAGTAGACATCTAAATTATTGCCCTGTCTACGCACCCACAGACACACACATATTGCACGTTATGAAATTCTTTCTGTGCTTGCAGTGGAAGGTTTAGATTTTCATAGGGCCCACTTCTTGCCAAGACGGCAAGGAATTTGAGTGTAGATATCCAGCAGAAAGTGTGGGATTACACGGGGCGTTTGGACCAAAGCGCGGCTGTATGTCTGGTTGGGAACCGTTCCTTCTGATCGAGTGAAAACTGTAAGAGCACTGTCTCCATGGTTTGGGTCTGGTGCCTCCCTGACGTGGAAGTATACAGTGTGGTTTGCTTTGACTGACAGTGGACGTGTGGATCTCTCCGGGGGCTCGACACACATGAGCACACGTCCTGAGTGTCAGAGCTTTCCTTTCGTTGGCGGGTAGCTGTTTAGATGTTACAGGTTATTTTGATTAAATCACTGGTTTTGAAGATCTTCTCATCATTAATTACGGTCTAATTGCAACAGCAATCTGAACAAGAGCATATAGGGGCCAAAGACGAGCTTTTTCACGGCATGGGGTCTCTTTTGTGGCTTTTATAATTCCTCTCGGTCTAGAATATGATCTAGAGGTAAGTAAAGTGGCAGGGGAGTTATATTACTCCTGAACAGAATATACGGCAACTGATAGATAAAGGAAGGGATGATGGCCAATGTACTGTTGCAGGACTGTGTAATAATTTCTCTGTTCAGCCTTTATCTATTCTTCGTAGATTAAATTCTATACCGAGGGGTATTATAAAAGCAACAAAAGAGGACTAGACCCCCTGTTGTGAAAAAACTTGTCTTTGGCCCCTGTCTTTGCAATCTGAATGTGAAATGGCTTTACTCTGAGAGAGCTGCTTTAACGGAGCTGGTACATGCAATATCACCTCATTTGTTTCTTCCCATGTGGCCTTATAAATTTGGGATGTCTGCAGGAGTACATTCGCCGAAAGCGGAAACTTCGTTTTGAGCGCTAACCTGGGAGATCCTGGTGTGGGGAGAGTAGCTCGCATCCTAGAAGTGTGTTTTCTTGCAGCTGCCTGCCCTCTTCTGCACCTGCGAGAATGTGGCCATGCACATGATGTAGCCTGGTGCTGCTGTATCTGTTGATAATTAAACCCGCGCAGCTCGTAAAGCATGTATCACTGGTGTGGACAGTTTCAAAAGGTCAAGAACCTCGTATAAGTTTATCGGGGGACGGTTGATCAGTTATCATGCATTTTCTTTGTTCCTCCAGGGAAAGAAAATGTACTAAAATGTAAAAGTGGTGAAGTCTAGTCCACTTGAGTGTTGGGCCCTGAGGTATATTAGTACGCAGTCTTTTCCAGCTGATGGCTGGGTTGATCAGCCATGTGGTCCTTGTTCAGGGGACACTGTATAAAGCAGTTTACAGCCAGTTGCAGGAAGTGCGGTGATCATGGCCCGTATCAGTTCTGTGCCACAGTCGACCACTTGGTGAGGTCTCACAGCGAATTTGACATCAGACTGTGGGCCCTGTAAACTGGAGGAGGGCAGGAAAAGGGATGATGTGGCGACGTGGGTCAGTGAAAAAGTCCCCTGGATCCCACAGAGCCTTGGCCCCAGGAGATGTCAGCCCACCTCATTCATTGAGCTGAATCAAACACAGGCCAGGCCTCTGGGAAGACGCCCTGCTGACATGCTGATACAGGCCCTGTTGAGGTCTTCATGAAGGACAGTCAGAACGCAGCAGATGACAAGACAGCCATGTCTACTCTGTCCTCTCAAAACTGGATATGTGACTGGTGCCACTTCTTGGCATGCCTGACTAGTGCAGTGGCACAGTTATGTGGAGTTTTTGCAGGAAGCTGTTGCACTGGTACCCTTTACAGTGCAGTTTCTCATCTCAGCCATATCGCCCGTGCAGAAGGGCCGCGCAGAGTCAGGAATGGCTGAGCTTAACTGTGGCTCCCTCAGCTGATCACGGATATGAAAGAAACATTTTAACCGTAGAGTTAATGTGTTGTGTGGTTTCAAAATGAAGTATTTCCAGAGATCTTTTGAAGCGAGGAGTTCAGATTAGGAAGAATATTGCTGGAACAACTGCACCTCTTCTCCCAGACCCACAGTGGAAAATGAAATGCAGGTATGGAAACTGTGCGATTCTCGAGTTTGTTCTTACTTCTCAGACCATGGTAGTGATTGGAAACTGTCCGATTCTGGTAAATGCTAGCTAGCCTGTTGAGGTATTTCTGACAAAGGCTGGAAACCTGATGTAAGGTGGACTGTAATCGAGCTGCAAACTAGAGCAGCGCTTGGCTAGCGTCTCTGGATGAATTCTGTCGGGAGTCTGGATGAATGGTACTGCTGGAGTTTTCTTCCACATAAACGGCACCCCTCTGCAATGTGGCATGGCACCTTACAGCAGTGCTGGTAGGTGTCACTCCAGCGCAGGGAGAGGAGGGAGCGGGGGAGGCGCTAGACCAGGTCTACTGAGGGGGGTCCACTGAACAAACATGGCCTTTAGGCTGTAAAGCTGAATGTCGCAGCCTTGGAGAGGGAGGGGGGTCAGAAGATGCCTCTGGGAAGAGAGGGCAAAGTCCGCCCGAGCACAGTTAGTCCAGACATGAGTGTTTACCTCCTGTCCCCCTTTGTCAAATCTCAGCTTCTGAGGCTGGTGTCTGGAGAAAAGGGTGTTTGCGCTATAAAGAGGCCTGTGGTTCTCATGGGCGAAGTCCGCCCACGGGGCTGGTGTGTGTTCTCTTCCTGGCGACCTTGACCTTGACCCTGTCATTCCGAGACATTCGCGGCCCTTGGAGCTGTCAACCCCCTGCCCTTGACATCGCTCGTGAGCAGCGCTGCACAGACTCCCGGAGCTGCCATTCCAAGATAAGTTGCCTTTACGGAATACAGCTCATGCACAGGATATGGTCGACCATTCCGACTACTGTGGGAGGTTTCACTGCTGTTCCAGGGATTTAAAAAAAAAAATGCTTATCACACCAAGTTTTAAAGTCTAAATTTAAATCGCAGATGTCTCTAAAAAGCAAAAATCGCTTTCATTGCCTGCCCAAGCCGCCATTAAAATCCCCAGTTTTTGTAACAGACTCGTACGATTGCAAGAGATTAAACATGGCGGTGTCTCACACTGCAAGCCTGTTCCCAGGAAGTTAGAGTCTGTGGTGGCTTTGTCCAGGCTAGTCAGCTCTTGGACGGAACGGGCTGATAGAATGGGATGGACAATTCTAATTCCCAGGTGCTATCTCCAGGGAAGCTCCACAGGGAGGGTTAAGTATTGGAAGCATGTTGTTTAACTTGTTTGTCAGAGTATTCTATCGGAGACCCACAAAAGTTGCTCTATAGCAGGGGGGTGAATGGCGGCTTGCAGATTCTGGTTACGAGCAGGTGATGGGTCATGTAAAGAAGATACTGAATGCTGGTTTCCTGTCCTTCTGAAAGTTTGGCTAGGTGATGAGGTGAGTGAGGCTCTCCCAGCTCTCCGGTCTGTCAGGTCTGTGTTGCCGTGGTTAGCCGACAGCTTCAGCCGAGCGGTCCATTCTGTGGAGAATGAATGAAGAGAATTGACATAGCTGTTTTATCCACACACCTGACTGATGAAATAACAGCGTGCAAAGGAAACATGAAAAAAAACTCCCAGGTTCAGGTGGAAAATTTGTTTGTGCAATTATTCTACCCCTGGTGTGGTAAAAGACAGGAAGGATGTCATACTGTATTTCACACACCGAACAGTGGTAATAACTAGATAACCTAATAACTAGAACGTGTTAATTCCATCTGAGAGCGGAACATGGCCTACAGCTTCTGAACAAGAGCAATGTTCCGTGAGGTTCTTCACAGCCGCAGTCTGAGTAAAATGAAAATTGCTCTCATACAGTAGTCCGTCACCTACTTTGTCCCCGGAGCCCGCATGAAATCTGTTTTTTTTTTTGCAACCCAATTACTGGTTTGTTTGAAATGTAAAAAAATAAGTTATATTCTTGTGTGTGAATCTCGAGCTGGTTATTGAACTGTAGTTCGGTCTGTTTTCCTGAGTTGGGCCTAATTCATGTTTGTTTGCCTGATTTCTCGCTGGCTCACAGCTCTTTATGCAAAGCAGGTGTAAAGCAGGTGTAAAGCAGGTGTAAAGCAGGTGTAAAGCAGGTGTAACGGTGTTAGGATGTATTCTTCTCCCTCTTGGCTGTATTGAGGACTTTTTGGGTACTATAGAGTCCTACACAGTCCTGAACCTCACATTATTTTAGCATCCTTTGCAATCATGAAGTTGATTTGTTCTCAGAATCTGTGCACAACAGGTGTAATGAACGCGATCAGCGTTCACCTCTTTGTTAATAAAGGAGAAATATTTTGGATCGTTTCACATGTGCCTTTAAACCACCTTCCTTCAGCTTGTGCTGTGCGAAGCTCAGTCTCCACGTGTCTGTGGCCACAGCATTGCAGAGCAAGGGAGAGACGCCTCATCACGCGAAACCTTGTCACACCTGGGTGTTGTCCTTACCGTAATCTCAGAGCATACGTTCTGATGCGCAGATTTCCCGTTACAATTGTTTGTCTTCGCTTTGTAAGCGTAAACATGTTCCTTTGGAAAAAAAAGTGTAGCGTTAAATTCTGTGCACTTAGCTGCACCCAACATCAGTATCCTGTGATCTTTCTGTCACACTCGGCAGATGCAGGTGCTGCCCTTTGGACTAAGAGGTCACAAGTTCTTGAAGAAATCTGGATCCTCTCTTTCCCACCCCAGCAGCTGTGTCAGAGCGTTTAGCGTAAGTAGATGCTCATTCAAGTTCCTCAGCACTTTACAGTGTGACTGAAGGTGTGAAGAATTCTGTTTGCTGTGCCCATAGCTGCTTGTGTAGGATCTGGCAGTAGATCCTGTGATGTACCGTGATGGTGGAGAAATTCGTGAGCTGGAGTTTTATTATTTGTATTCTAATAAGAGCCGCAGTGTCTTGGAACAGCAGTAAGGGTATGTGTAGATACTGTACGAGCAACAAGCAATGCTTTCTTAGAAAGGTAAGTGCCCTGTTCCTAATGGACTGCACTGTTCCTCCCATATCGCCAATGTTCCAGAGAAAGGCTTGGATGCATCTTATACTGGAAGGAAATCACTTCACTTTTCCCCAACCAGCACCGACTGCAAAAGGCAAAATGCACCCTGTCTTAATTTATCTCTGGCTATGTTATTTTTCGTGCGCTTCAACAAGAAATAGATTAACAAAAATGATTTTTTCTCATGTGAAAATTCTTACTTTTTAAAACCTGAAGATACAGTATTAAACAGGTAATACGGTAAGAGATTTATGAAAATCACGTGCTTTTACTTGTCTTGTTTTACTTTTCAGACTTCAGACGGTGTGGTCTGAAGCTGGGATTTTGTAAGACATAAGCAAAAGCAATTAACTGTAACAGTTTCTCAACTGCATTGCCTCAGATTTAAATGCACACACAGGAAACATTCAGCCATAGAATAATTTAAAATGGGTTAATTAAAAGCTCGGAGTTTTGCTTTTTAAAGCATGCACATAATATACAGTAAATGTACCATAATTTAAAAAAGCTAATACAATCAAATCAATTCTTTATGCATTTGACCAGAATCCTCAGGACCTGGTAAAGACTCACTGTTGCACTTTTACACATTTGTAGGTTTGCAGCTCAGGGCTGTACAGATAAAATAACATCCGTTACAGAGACGCAGTCCATGGGAATCCCCTGATTCTGAGTGCACAGAGAGGCTTAAAGGTACCAGTATTTACAGACGACACAGCAGTTTATCATGCTAATCTACGGGGATTTGCATTTTGGTAAAATGCTGTCGGTGTTGGTAGGCACCTGTGCCATCCTGTCACACACAAACCCAAGGAACTGCGGATGACTGGGGTGTACGTGTTCTGTTTTGAACACCCCTGCACACACTGCTGCCTGGTTTTTCTTTTTCACCCAAAAAAAAAGGCACAAGTAGGGTTGTTCAGGGAGAATAACAAGGGCAAAACCATTTGGGTTGGGATCTGCAAAGCTGTGCTAGTTTGTGTCTTGCTAAAGGCCGTGGACTCCTTCAGTCCAGACACTGGACTGTGGCGACAGGCTGTGGATGGCTCTCAGTCCACAAGGCAGAATTGCCTTCTACATGTGTATATCCTGGCTACCAAGCATGTGCAGCTAGCCACACCGCCTCTGTTGTTGGCCATGCTCGTCTAAGAGACTTCGCGGTGGGTGAACGGACGCCCCTTTCCTTCTGTGGCACCGTCCTGGGAATTGGATATCCTGAAGGAGAACGTCAGCGCAAGGCGTCAAAGGGAGAGAGAGAATTCCTTTTCTGCCCCTGAGTCATTAACATTTTTTTCGTTTTAAGTCAGTAGGAAGGGGAGTTGCAGTCCCTTGTTTAGTCTGGGCCATAGCTCTGTGCTTGAGCGAGTACTGTAAAGACAAAGTGATGTGTCATGGTATTTCCAGGTCCTGTGGCAGTACAGGGTGTGTTCCTCTGAGCAGCTCTGCGAGAGTGATATTTTGTCATGCGCAACGTTGCAAGCGGAGGGGCTGTCAGCCCCTGGTCGGTTCGAACACCGCTGCCTCCCTATCTCCCTCTGAGGCGGAAACTCCTAACTATCCTCACGAGCGGTCTGAAGCAGATGTCTGCCCGTGCTCCTGATAGTAGTCAGCAGCGCTGGTTTTATTAAAGGGTACGGCTTCCCATAAAACAACAAGCCCCTCCACCTGTATCGGTGTCGAGATCAGCGCTAGGACTGGGTTATTGGTCCCAGAGCTGCGCAGTGCTATTGAAAGTTAAGTACAGGCCAGGAAAACCTGGACCAGGGTTGTGCAATTATCTGTGTGTCATTGTACCACTGCACTAAGAGGGAAATTTAAAACAACAGCCATGATGAAAGAAAGTGCAGGTATTCCTCAATATTATGCCCTTTCCTAGTCCCACACTGCATTTTGCCTCACCAGTGGTGGACTAGCAGTGGAGTGTTGCACACTGTTTAGCTGAGCTGCCCCTCCAGCCTCTGCTGGCCCAAAACCTGAAGGAAATACCGCAGGACGTCACGAGAGGAGTTTTCTGTCTTTTATTTCCTTCACCTGGGGGGGGTTGTTTATACTTCCTGAATTTCTTACAGAAAAAAAAAGAAACGGCTTTGTTGTTCTCCTGACTCGGGATCACAGCTGATTAATTTTACTTCTCATAAAAACTTTCATTCCTGGAATCCATCGCTTCACATAGGCTTCCTAGTGTGTCATCTAAAAAAAAAAACACAGCAGAAAGCATTTAATCAGTGATTGACTTTTATCTGTCTTCTGATTAAAAATCAGAGCTAGTTGGCATAGAGAACGATTTCTAGACTTAATTTCAGACAAACCAAGGATTCTGCTGGACGGCGGGACTGGAAGTAACATTTTTACCATTTGCAAACGAGTACAAAATGTCTCTTTATTCGGGGCGTGCTGTTACTTAGTGTTTGCATTCTATAGGCAAAATATGGGGTATGAGCCATCCCAGATAGCCAGCCTGTGTAAACAACTGGATTATTGTATTACGGTAAACCCTCAGTTTTTTATTTATCTAATCAAATCTGCTAAAGGGAAATTCTGTTTGTAAAGAAAGAAATAACCGACTTTGCACCAATAGTAAAACAAGGTCAAATAAACTTTTCAAAAAGGTTTTAAAACTCAGGGATATCAATGGTGCCCTATAGGAGTATGTCCATTGCTGTTTGTGTTTGGTACGGACTTTATACGGTCTGTTAATGACACATGAACTAAAGAGCTTGTGCTTTTAGGACAAAAGGATGGAGGAACAATTGTCATTAACTGTGTCGATTGCACTTGTAAAAAGAGTCAAAAGATCCATAATGCACATGTTGTATATAGTGTTTATATATACTTTTCATATAATATTGTGTTTGGGGGCTGAAAAAAAAATAATTCGTGATTTAACGGGCAATGAACATCCACCCCCCCCCCGTTAATCCATTAAGCCGAGGCTTTACTGTATTTCTCCCTCAATAGCTTTGACTTCACACATGGCTGAAGGTAGGCTGGGGGGGGGGTCGGGGTCTTTTGTCATTCTGGCGACGTGCACGCGAGGGGCGGAGGTGACTCAGCGTTGCGGGTGATGGTGAGGGAGTGGCAGAAAAGGGGGGATAGACCAGGCCTGCCAGGGTCTGCGAAACGTCGTGGAGTTACAGAGGTCACTATTCCAGGGCAAGGGGGGTTACCTGTCATTCGCAGAAGTCACCCGCGCCCCTGAAGTGGCCACTCGCTAACTCTTCCGCTCTTGTCCTGCTCTTGTTGACGTCTGGCGTTGCCGCGGCTGTTAAACTTGGCCTCGGAATCCAGGTCTCCATGGCGACGAGCCTGGAAACCACACACACTCATATTATAAGGAGAAAAATGATTCTGCACTCTGGGGTTTTTTTTTTTTTCAGCCTCTGAAAATACGAAGTAAACCAAAACTCTGGAAAACATCGTAAAATCAAGAGCTCTTGACATGAGTGATGTTTTTTTGGAATTACTGCAAGCGCTGTTACAGCATGTAGTAGGAACACCAGGCTGAATTATTATACTAAGCTAATGACAACAAAGTTTTGTTTAACAGGTACACTGTTTCACAGTTGTGGCAGGAGTTTGGTTGGTTTCCTATAGAGCCATATAAGGGTTAATTGGTTGCTAGAGAACCACCAAACTCCCCCCATAAGGACAACTGCCCAGTTACATACACCTAATTAACAACAGCTTCAAAGTGTCCATAAGCCCTGATACAGGGGTGCAGAAATTTGGTGGATATAATAAACAGAGCTTTATGTAGGATTCTAAGAACATAAGTACAGCTAAAAATGAAAGCCGGCCATTCTAACCCATTTGATGGTAGTCAATTACATTCAGCCATTTTGTGAGAAAAGCTTGGGTATTGGCCTTGTAACATGGCTGTGTAGCTTGTTCCATACTCCCACAACCCCTTACATGAAAGAAGTGCTTCCTGTGCTCTGTCTTCCACGGGCATTTTCCAAATTTCCATTTGTGTTGTCTGAATTGCCACTGTATGTTTGTGGCACCTTTTTTATTTCACTCCTTGCCTGTTATTTCACATTGTATTCCAACAGCGTAGATTGAGCGTTTGAGGGTGCTTTACAAGCACCTCCACGAAGGTGTGATCTGCCTTGCAGAGCTGTGGGAGGCAGGAATATCCTTTGGGGTGTTACTGGGATCTAGGAAGACCGTTTAATGGGAAGAGCTGAGTCCCCCTTTTTCTTAACTTTAGTAACTGCGATATGGCCTGGCTGCCAAGGTAACCACCAAAAGGTAGAACTTCTTCCTGTCTTGTCAGTGAAGTGTGTCATGGTTTCTTTCTGGAGGGAAACTGAAATGAGGTAAGCAGAACAGTCAGCACTGCAGGAAACTTTTTTTCTGCTCTTGTTTTGTTTTCTTATTCAGTGATCTGAAAAAGGGAGTCTTGATGTCTTCCGAGTTCTTTATGAATGACAGTGCACATATCCCGAAATCTAGAACTGTACAGAGTAGAATGAGACATTGAAAAATAACTTTTTGTGAAGAGGAAGGTAATTTAAATTTAAGGTGTTTTTTTTTAAAAGCTGCTAACTGTATTAATAAGGAAAATCAAGCTGAAGATAACTCTGCATGTGCTTTGCTACTGCTGACTCACCTGTAGGCTCTAATCAGGACACACCACTGCACTTGAAATACTCCTTAAATGCGATTAAGTGTTTTTGAAATGAAAGGCTTCTGAGTGCTGACATGCTACTCTTCCCAGCACGTTTACAGTCTAACTGTTTGATTTCTCGAGGAGAAAAGGAGCTTTAACTTGTGTAACACCTCACAGGTTCCTACAGGCTTGTATGTCACCGGTAAATTACATTCAACCTCAGCCAAGCTGTGAAACTTGGATACCTCTGTGACTTTAGATCTCTATAATTCTGGCATATATCCATATTTTATGGATAAAGAAATTGAGCACCAGGAGAATAGTAGTGGTTGGATGCAACGCAAAAAAGCTTTGGAAATACAGGCGCTAATTGTTCTTTCCCATGGAGATTGTACACGCACACACAAAGCCTTTGGAAAGCTGCCTCCCCGTGAAAGGGACTGCTGGCTTTGTAGTGTCCCGTAGATCTCTCTTCCCCGTCTGCATTGTATCTCTGGGGTCTCGGGGGCTAAACCCTACAGCGCCTCTTGCATCTTCTGCACGGATCGCCGCGCCGCGGTCCCCGTCTTGCGGGCGCGCGCTTCCCGCCGAGCCCGCGGCGCTCTCCTGCCTCGCGCACGTGCACAAGCGGTTCAGTCTGCCGCCTGTGGGCCGCAGCCGCAGGAGCCAGCGCCAAGTTCTCCTCGGTGCTGGTATTCCCCCTGCCTGCCTGCCAGGGATCCTGGAGCCCAGCCAGGAAGCCTTTCTTTTTCTTTTTCTTTTTTTTTCAAGTTTGCTGTAGCGGCTTAATCTCTTGGTTTTGTGGTTTTCCCATATACTGCACTTGCAGCGCAACGGCAGAAAGGTAACCGGTGCACTTTGTTGAACTCGGGGGAACAAGCCGGAGGGCCGAGGGTCTGTTCTCGTTTGTGTTTTCCCAATGAGAAGTGGAAAGACTCCGGGGGGCTCTCGACAGCGTGGCTGAGCTGAAGGTGAAGGACAAAATGCCTGCCCTTTGACTGGCCGCTGCTAACCCACCCTGTTACCCCCTGGTACAAGAACGCCACTTGCCATCTGTGTGCCCTGAGTGGAAATTGGACTAATTACTTGATCTCTTGGCTTCTGTTTACCCCTGAGTGTTTAACGACTAAAGGAGCGAAGATAACTAGAAATCCTGTGGGATCATGCTGCCACTGACCCACAACATTGCCAGGCCTGGTCCACATTCCAGTTGCTCTTCATTTCCGGTTACTTCATACAGACCCTACATTTAATAGTGGTGTGCTTGACTAAAGTTTGTCATCCTTCTCAGTGGCTGGAGAGGTGCAAGCTTTAAACTGCGTATGAAAAAAAAGAGAAAGCTCTAGCAGTTCAGGGCTACAAACAATAGGATTGATTAATCAGTTCAATCAAGTAGGTGGGGGGTTTGAAACGAAACCCATAATGACACATTTAGACATTAAAAGAGTTTCTCTTTTTCCAAAAAAGGAATGCGGAATTGCGTGTTGTCTCCACACTCCCAGAGAGCCCTCTGTCCCTCCCACTTTCCCCCCGCTCGGATCTGGGCGCCTCAGGGAGCATCGTGCCTGCAAGTGCACAGGAGACTTCAGAGGCTGAGGTGTGCCCAGAGCTCTGAGCCCTGGTCCACCTTATCCCACCCTACCCTCAGCGGGAATCGCAGTTGGCTAGTAATCTGACCCCGGCTTAAACCCCTGATCCTAAAGTCCAGCCCCTTGGAAGGCCCTGGAGATCTTTCCTGAGTTTCATTTGAAGCTCCCTTGTGACGCGTTCATCGGGATCAGAAACCAACAGACCCTGGGTTGCCGGGACAGTGAGAGCCCTTTTCCTTCCTTGATCTCTTGCTCTGTTGTTACACTAGCCACTGGAACAAACAAAGTTGGTACATACTGTACCAACTTCTACACCGCCACGAGTCCGTTGTCATTCTGATGAGGTAAATTACTGATGGGCGGTCCGTTGCCCTGCTCACTGTAGAGAACCCCCCCCAACAGGTCTGTGCCTTCTGCAAGACGTCCACGTGCTGATATATCTTTCTTTCAGAATTTTGTTCGGCGTTTGATGATCGTAGTGGTTTGCGATTCGGGGCGTGATTCTCATCTGCGCTCCCCTCCTGAGCCCTGAGAGAAGCGGAGATAGGGATGTATAATTCCATGGAATTTGCACGGGGTTGGGTTCATGCTAAATCAACCGAGGGAATGGGAATGGAATTAACTGAATAATCGGATGTTTCTGCTACAGCGGGGGGGGGTGGTGAGCTTGTTGGGCCAGTTTTTTTTATTTTGGTTATCTTGGCAAAAGCTTTCAGGGACTTTACCAGAAAGGCTTGCTTATTTACATTCAGTGATTATCGTCTTGAGATGCGTGACCCAGGCAGGGTTTGGGGAAACCTCCCTTCTCTTTCATTTTGATCCTGTTCCTGGAGGGCAAAAGGTCGTAATGCAAAATGGCAGGAAAAAGTGGCGTTCTTACTCTCTTTTTTTGCTTTTCTTAAAAAAAAACACCTTTTTGGTCCTTTTGAAAATAATTTGCATACACTTGTGCGCGTTCTGAGAACGAGTTACGAAGGCTGTTCTGAAATGAGTAGGAGCCCAGGGATTCTTGGGGTGTTGCATCAGCCAGGCCCGAGTTTGCACATGGCTTCTCTGAAGGCGTCGGAGTGCTTTTCTTCTGGAAGAGGGGGGGGAAAAACAACAACAACAAAACAGCGGTGTCAGTTGTGTGTTGAAAGAGAAACCCGAACAACCTTTTCTCTTTCAAACCCCTTTCTGGAAAACGAAAGGGCAGGAGTCCCGCTGAAGGTCCTGTCCTGGTAACAGCGAACGGAGTCGACGTTTTACTGTATGGAGCAAAAGTGAAAAAACATAACCGGCCGAAACAAGAGCTGATCCGAGCCATCGGGGGAATATTGGAAGCAAATGTCAGCCAGATCAGTGCTGAAACGCAGCTGCAGAGACACCTGTCTAATTCTGGGGGCTTTCTGATGCTGCATGTGGTCTGGTATTTATTAATGTGACTTCAGTCTTGTGTGTTACTCTTGTTCATTTCAGGAGGCTGCTCTGTTCCTTTATGAGGCAGCTAAGGGATGTGGGAGGGACGGGGGCGTGTTGTGTACATGTACTTCCTGTAAAATGTCCTCGGCACTACTGGAGTGTGTGGAATAAAGGACGCTCTAGGTTTAATGCAGGAGGGAAACCTTGAGATTAGTGAAATTGAAAGCACAGTGCGCCTGCCCAGCCTGGAGATCCCTTTTTCTGTTATTGCTTGGAAACCACCTTTTCACCATTCCCGGCTCTCTTTGGGGCTTTTCATGGAAACGCACCCCTTTTCCATGAAAGATATTACAGAATTCAATTCTCCTACAATATGTCAGCAGTAACTAAATTCTGTCTGTTACAGAGCTGTACTGGATTGCTTTTGGACAGGTGCAAAGGTGTGATTGCAGGGTAGGACCAGTGCAACTGCCCTGTGCAGTATTGACTACTGACTGTGATTACTAATTAACACAGTGTTTGGGAGCCTCGTTTATATACTGGGCAATCATATCTCTGCCCTTCTGCCCTTGTAGTAAGACGCGTACATTAAAAGAAACTGTTGGCACACAACAGGTAGAGGACCTGACTGCTTGGAATCTCAATATTGACAGATATTCCTTCCATACTGTAAGGAGTCTTAATAGCATAGACTGAGCTTTGCTATCTGGTCTGTTTCAGGGATTGTTTAGTTGTTTTTGGAGGTTGAGAGGGGGACTTTGTTTAAGTGGGTATTTTTACACACACGAATAGATTGATATGAGAAAAGGGCAATAGTCTGGAGTCGGGGTTGTACTTGAACTGAATCATTTGAAAGTTCCTGTGCAAAAACCCAGGCGGTCTTTTCTGTAAAGAGAAATCGTGCGTTCCGTCAAACTGCAGATGGACATTCCTATTCCTGCCGCGCTCAGGCCACAGCGAGCAGCCGTAGTGTCAACAGCGAGGCAACTTCTCCCTTTAGGTGGAATTTTTTCTGCTATGCGCTGTGCAGAAAATTAGGGACTTTCCTCAGCAGTGAGATAAAAGTGGATGGAGACCTGATCCAGGACCACATTTAGCATGTGGAGCTGCAGGAGCACAGCACAGTGAGAGCTACTGGAGGAGATTTCTGTCTGAAGGTTGCCGACCTGGGCTGGAATTAAAACAAAAAAACAGGCGCACAGATAAAGATCCGACCTTCTGTTGTTGAAGTCAACATTTCAAGGTCTCCTGCCCACCTGCCTCTTTGATTTGCTCTCCACCACAAGCAAAGCCTCATCACAGAAATAGAAATATCTTTGACAAAAGAGAAGAAGGAGCAGGAGACGGGGTTCAATGACCGGCTCAACTTAGTCCTGGGAGAAATGCAAAAGTGTGGTGAACCGACAGTCAGTTGAGGATCTGGGAGCTAAAATGGAGTCAAGCAGAAGAGCGTACTGGACCGCGGGAATGTCTGTGCAGGGCTCTCTGGAGCCCGTTGGTCCATCAGACAGTGTGGCGCGTGCCCAGGCTGGGCAGGACACCCTGCAGACTGGGCTGGGGGTGAGTTTCTCAAAGTACCGCAGGCTTGTTCTGTGCCCCCTGGGTGCTCTTTGTCCTCTGGCCCAGGCAAGGCACTTCTTCCGGGTGATGTACTGTCAAGAGTGAGATTCACTGCCTGCCCTGCGGATAATGGTGTTTGTGCAATTCAGTGGATGCCAACGCATTTTGTTTCCCTTTGTGGAATCATTATTGTGCTGTTTTTAGAAGAGACATAAAACCCTAGTTCTCTAATACAGATTTCATAGTTTAGTTGCAGCAGCTAATGGAGGAAACAGCACTGAGGTGGCGTTATGGGGAGGCCTGTGGGGTACAGGACACCATGTGCATTGTGAACCCCTGCCTGTGGATCAGATGAAGTTTGACGTATCCACAGGTCTGTGCCCTGTAGTGTGACTGTGGGAATAATGGGACCAGACACCTGAGCGAGATCAGGGCTTGCACTCCCGTGCAAATAAAAAAAAAATCGGGCGAGACTGATTAGCTCTTTTGAGGGCCCATGTAGAGTCCAGTAGGCTCCCTACAGAGTGTACAAAAATGAATTTCCTAACTGTTATCTTTCTGCTGGCACTTCTGTTCACTATACTTTTGTTCATTTGGAAGACGCTTTTGTCCTAAGTGACTCGGCCGCTTCCCGTCAGGATGCAGTGGGTGCAGGTACCGTTAGCAGAGCTCGGATCATGCCGGCCCTTGCCTGTACGCAGGACAGTGAGCAGAAGAGCACTGGGTCAAGGCTCTGGCTCTTCCCGCCGGGAAGATTGTGGGTTCGCATCCTTCCTGAAAACAATTCACCCCCAACGCAGCAGTCGACAAAGCCGTAAAAATGGGGATGAGCTTTGCTGTGTGACCCTGCGACAGAATAGCATGCTGTCAAAGAGTCGCATCCTTTCTGTCTATTTCTACAGATACTGGGATAAGTTCTAGCCTGCAACTACATTCATGCTGTTTTAGCTAAGACAGTAGAGTGGTGAGAGTAGGTGTTCTATTTTAGGCTTTAGAAGACAACCCTAGTAGTTGCTGCTGAACCTGAGACTTTCATTTAGCCTTTTGGAGGAAGACTGGTGCGTGCGCATTTACAACTTTGTCTTGGCTATTCGTGCGATGTGTCCCTTTCAGAGGCTGCATTGTACTGTACTCTTGAAACTGCTGGTAAGATTGTAGAGACAGCTATGCTCCCATCTGTATGACTTATAGCGCTGTAAAATGTTAAAAATTGACTTGAGTTCATGTTTCCTCTAAGAGCCCCCTGACTGCACTGAGAATGGTTTTAAGCCTCATAGCCTGAGTCACCTTTCCTATCTCCGCTTCGAGTCTCTTCTGCCCAAGCGCACGGTTTTAAAAATACACTTGTGTTTATGCAGAATATAGATATAGATTATTTTCTCGTTCATCAGCGGCTTTTAAATACCAATCCCGTTAAGTGCACGAGATACAGAGAGTGAAGTCGTCTGGGCGCTGAGACCGAGATTCTGTTGCTGTTGATTAGAGGTGTTTTTTCGAAAGCGATGCAAGGGATATGCAAATGCAGCAGCCCGTAAGGGGCACAGTGGATAGAAATATGAAATGTCACTCACGCACAGGGACAGGCCATGCTTCCTGTCTGAGTGGAGAAAGAGTGCTTCAACATTATCTCCAGTGATTTACTGTAACAGGTAGCTTCTCTTCTGAGCAAGTAGTGGGAAGTACGTTCTAGCTATCATTTCAGTACTCACATTAGCAAAAAAAAGAAATAATTAAATGTCAGGTACCATGCCCTGCTGCAACATTTTTCCTTCCCGTAGGTTTACTGGCAACTTGTGCTCCTACTGGTGATGAATAAGAAATTCCCCTTCCACCATGGAATGGGTCTGTGGGTACAGAGCTTGCATGCTGGTTATGCTTGGCCAGAGCTCTCTCTGGTGAATATTAGGATTTAGCTGATGCCACGTTTTTCTCTCTGCCTGAAGTTAAGAAACATGAAATCTGTTACAATACAGTATGAGGCCTTTTGGTCTTTCTAGTCCTTTGGCTAGTTATTAGCTAAATGATCGAAGGATCTCATCCAGCTGTTTCTTGGAAAAAAAGCTTCTTCCATCATCCCTCCGCTCTTTGGGTTAAAAAGCACTTCCTGTAATTGGTTTTAAGTACACTTCCACGTAATTTCCAGCTGTGTCCTGTGGTGCGTGTTTCATTCTTGATTCTGAAGACGTCTGCTGAGTTTGACTTTGTCAGTGCCCTTGAGGATTTTGAATGGCTTGAATTGTGAAAAGAACTGGAGTTCTTTAGTAGTTAACCAACCCAAGTGCTGTAACAGAGCATTGACACGAGTCGTCCTTGCCCGAGGAGTTGATGTCCAGTATCTCTGCATAGTCAGGTTAAAGACTTAGAAATGCAACAGTCTTGCTTGTAGTCCAGTACCTGAACCAGCAAGAGAATGTCCATGCAGCCTGCAGGAGTGTTATTTCCAGTTACTCGCAGGGCCTGTCAGCCCGTACATTAATCAGAACTGGGATAAAATTAGCAGCACGCGTCTATTAATGTAAGGTAGGGTTTTCCCGGGGCAGGATTTTTTTCAAAGTCATGGGGTATTGATGTGGCCTAGCAAGAAAGAACATATCGCATTTAGTGTGGAGTTTCACAACCAGAAAGAAGAACAGTGTGGATTCTTTACACAGGAATGACACAGACCAGTTCCTCCAGTGCTGTCACAGCTTGTTAACATTGAATAAGTTTTTTTCCACTCTCTTTACCCCACCCTGTCTGCAGGTTGGCGATAGTGGCATGGCCGCTGTGAACACAATAGATTCTGCTGCTGAACAGGTGTTTTCAGATGCGCTTCGATAGCCTGTTCATCTTATATTATTGGATGACTAGAACAGCATTGCAGGCGCTGTAGTTCTGTTTGCTGAATAATCAGATCCTCAGAGATGAGGGCGAATGCATCACATCTCTGCCTCGCCTCTGCACACCGCTCTCAGTCACCCTTCGGGCGCGAGGAGGTCCCAGTTTGGTTCTGGTTCTGGTACTGGTATGGCATTCGGGGTTTAGTTCAGAGACGTCTTGCCCCGTCGATGGGAATGTATCCCCTCTTGCGGCTCTTAGACCTGACACTAGGAAGCCAAGGCCCGTGCACGGAGACGGTCTTTCTGTGCACGAGGATAAGGTGCAGGCGCTTCAGGTCAAGTGTGCCTCTTCGTTGAGGGTGTCGCCGGTAGCCGTCTCGTGTCAGAGTGGCCCATGCGAGGGGGTTGTCTAACGCAAAGCCGCTGGTGTGCCGTCGCCCGCAGGTCATGTCATCGGGTCGGAATGCGGAAGTGCCCCGCGAGCTGCAGGTGCCCCTGCACCACCGCCTGGCCTCCCTGCCCAACCAATCCCTGTCCCAGCGGGCCTGGGCCGAGCCGGGCCTCCTGCCCCCGCACGGCGGGTTCCGGGACCGCTTCGTCCTCCCGCCCGAGGACAAGTACCGCTGCGAGTCCTGCCGGCTGGTGCTGTGCAACCCGCGCCAGACGGAGTGTGGGCACCGCTTCTGCGAGACCTGCGTCACAGACCTGCTCAGGTGAGGGGCTCTCGCCGGGCGCTGCAGCTCCGGCTTCGTTGGGGAAGGCTGGGTGTGTTTCATCCATGACCTGACACCTGTCCACTAGCCTGCAGTGTAATACTGGGGGGGTTTCATTCAGAGCTTTTGGTTTGTGTGTGTGGTCGGAGAGCCAAGAAGCACACGTGCACACGTGCGCTCTTTACTGTGCTCTGCGTGAGGGACTGCGTGCTCCTGCATGGGTTTTTATAAAGGTGCTCGTAAACACAGACGATACCCAGTGGATACCGTCTGAAGCCTAACGCCGGACTCCAGTTCACCCACTCGGGATCATGCTGTCTGCATTTCTAAGGAAATGATGCATGTTGTAATTTCCCTTTCATTCAGTTTTTTTTTTCCTGACAACATCCCGCTACAGATTTCTGAACAAATTGCTTAATTTGTTTCCATAGCCTATTGCTTTTGCTTTTATCCCAACTTTGCAATTAAGAAAAGTACAGGGCTCGATCTGAAATACGCTGGTGAAGATGGCAAAGGAGGAAAGATGCACAAAAAAGGCCCTTACATTACAAGAGTATTAAGTCTGGAGAATGTGAAGTTGTCTCAAGTAGACTGGACATGAGATCCTGTGAGGCTTCACTGGCCTCTAGACCTGAACTCGGCCTGCAGAGGCCTGCAGGTCTCCAGGGATTTGTAGGTCTGTTTTAGTCATCACCTGCGTAAAGCACAGGGAGAAATGTGCAGTTTGGTCAATATGGAAAATAAGTGGTTCGATAAACGACCGCTTGCAGTGGAATTAAGTGACCCAGAGGTCACTCAGTGACCAGGTCTGCTCACCACTGCGGTAGAAATATTGCTCTAACAACAATTACCATTTTTCTTTATCAGCAAACCAAATGCAGTGTGCCCAGCAGACGATGAGCCTTTGTTTGCAGATAAGGTAAATACTCTACGCCCGTCTCTGTGTTCCTGCAATATTATTAACTTATCACTCTACTGTGATGTAATTATGCTTCAGAATGTCAAATATGTGCAAAAATCCCCCTTTACTTAAAAAAGCATTGAACCGCTTTCGTAACACAAGTTTTGCATATGTATATGTATATCATAAGTATCTTGGAATCCGCATACGTCCTGAGGGTTAGAAGCTATTCTAGGGACTTCAGTTTAGTTGTTCGTTTAATTACTAATAAAAGGTTTCTATTATGCTCGAGTTCCGAAAGTTGTATTGACGTTCTTATTTGTTTCTCCAGATATTTAGGGACGTGTGCTGCCATCGAGAGATTATGGCACTCAAGGTGTACTGCAGGAGTGAAAAGAACGGGTGCAAAGAACAGATGAGTTTACAAAACGTTATGGTAAGTTCTGTGCTTTCATTAGCAGTCTAAGATCGCTTACAGGGTGGGAAGAGGTCCAGATTGGGACATTAAGACGTGGGAGTTCTCCTGGCATGGCAGAGGCATTCCAGGTTCCAGACTGAAGAGGAAAATTAGAGGCAGACTGAGACCCTCTCTTATACCTTGTATATTGCATCTGTGATAATTTCACACTTATTCCAAATGTTTAGAGGGTACTTGACATCTACGTACTGCAGAGAGTTAAATCAGTGTGGCTATTACCAGTGGATTAATGATAAAAAGAAATTTTAGAAAAACTTTTAGTGCAGCTTCAGCAGCAACCATAATGCAAGCGCCTTCACCAAGAGGAATGGAGAGAAACTTTGGGGGTAAGTGTTAAGATGTTTTTATTTAAAAAAAACTCGGACCACTAGGAATTTGTACACTCATGTTCTTCTGAAGCCGCAGTTTTTCTGTAGCTGTTCCAGGCATCCAACGAAAAGAGCTAATCCATTGTGTTTTCAAAGTGAGCCACCAGATTCTCCCCACCACAGACTGTTCTAGGTTAAGAACCATGTGGTTAGGTGTTGTAAACTCTCGCTGCTGTACAGGTGGTTTTAAAGGGCAGGCCACTGTAGACTCTCATCCCACTTCCTTCCAGCCTGGGCTGCTGAATGTAAAATGTTTTACGTCACCCCCCTAATAAGAAAACTGAATCATTTCCTCTCTAATTATAATTTGTCCATGATATTTAAAACAAAATCCCCTGCCGGTTCAGAGTAACCCACAGCGTGCAGGCTGAGGTTGTGGCAGGCTGGCTAGGTCAGGTATGTCTGAAAAGGTCGGGGTGACTGGAGGGTGGATTTCCCTCTGTTCCTTATCCGGTAAGAACTGGCTGCACCACGCTTTCTCGGGCTGTACAACTGGCTGGAACGAGAAGAGAACCCAAGTACATTTGTAGATTTTGAAATAGTAGCTTATTTCCTTTATCTTACTAATGATTATTAAGTTAGCTCACAAAGTCTTTTCCATTATCACCCGATTGACAGTGCACATGGCAATTAAGTCAGATAGTCTAGATCAGAATCATTGGTGACTTTCATACGGAAAAGACAGATGACGAGGTGCGCAGCAATATAAAATAACCAGGACTGTCCTGATTGCTTCACCATGACAGATTGCTAAAGGAAATGTAATCGGTAATTAATCTGCACCTAGTGGTTTGTTGTTTGTTGTACGAATTGACAGCAGGGCACTGTTTGTGGACCACTCAGCCAGCGTTCATAGGAACAAGAGGGCTCTGACAGATTCAGAGATTCCAGCTTGCAGGAAGGCCACGAATTGCTTTGACAATGAGCATCCAGCTGCACTTTTCCAAGCTAGATCGGTGTCCATGTAAAGATGCTCGTTGCAATTCACAGTTCACAGTCTTCGAATCGGATAGCTGGACATACTGACACCATTTTCGTAGAGCTGGGGGTCAGTCATGGTCACCCTGATGACTCTTCCAGCTGCCGTGCACTCTGCTCTAACAGGGAAACAACCTGCATATCTTTACTTCATATTGAAGAAGACGTCACTCCTCACGATCCTGGGCTCCTCAATTTCCCAGAAGTTCAAGTCAACTCTTTTTCTCGCCCAGACTCTTTTTTTTTTTACATGACGGACAGCGGCAGACTGGAGGGGTATGAAGGGGGTTTGAATTGCCCTCGTCATGTCTTTGTCGTCTTGATTTTCGCAGGAGCACCTGAACGCTTGCCCATATTTTGAAGTCCCCTGCCCCCTTGGTAAATGTAAGGAGAAGATGATGAGGAAGGACATGCCTGAGCACTTGAACTGGAAGTGCAAATACCGGGAGGAGACCTGCCAGTACTGCAAGCGGAAGATGGCGGTCACAGAGATACAGGTGTGTGTGTTATTCTTGCTTTTCCTAGCTAGTGACTGTGTGTGCTTTGTCCTGCTGTTACTGATGTTGATGCACACAAAAGCGACTATACCAAACCTGATGTGAACATATGAAAGAAAATCAAACTGCTGTGATGTAGCATTCAACTTTTTTAAAGCTTTCAGGCCATCCACACCTTCGTGCTCATGGTTACAGAATTCATTTTACGCCTCTCAGATGCAGCAGTTAGCTGAGGTCCTCAGTCATGAAAGATGACCACTCTTAAGAGTGGGGGTGGTAGCCCTGCTATCCTAATCATGTAAATAAAAATGTGATTGCTTTCAGACCTTTTCAACAGTGGTTTAAAAAAAATCAGGAGTAGTTCTGTGGGTGTTAGACGCCATGAATGAGGGTATTGGGGATGCAGTGCTGTGTTGTGTATCGGTGTAGTGGCCTTCCCTCCTGTGCTCACTGTGCAGTGGCCAGGACAGGCCCAGACATTGGCCAAGCAGATGGGCAATGTGTCTCTCCTGGTCGGACTGGCCTGTGGGAGAACAGCTTTGGGTGGAAATGTGCACAGTGGACACTCAAATCTGTCAGGACATCCTGCTGCTACAGTTAACATGGTGCAGATGTGCCATCCAGCTTTAACCTCGCTTAACCTAATTGCTATTGTTATCTACGACACGTGATCCATAAATTGCTTTATACCTAGAGGGATGTAATAACTTTATTCAGAACTACAACAGTGCAAAAGAAAAGGAGCAATGAGCTACACTGCGTTTTTTGAGTTTTATTGAGTTAGGCTACTGGGTTATGCCACAGGGCTTATTAACGTGTTGTGAGACGTTTGGTCTGAGGATCCGAGGAGTGAGGGGAGGTGAAGTAAGGGCCGTGGATTATGACATTCAGCAAAGATCAGTTAATTGGTTTGAGATTTACTAGGTTTTATTGTATAAACATGCGCCTTGTTAAAGAAATAGAGTCATAGACTGTAAAATACGGTAATTGCATTTTGAAATAAAAACTGAAGGAATCTTTATTTGCTGACACCCACCCTACTTTGTACTCTGTGCTCTGGAACTTCCTCTGAACTCCCTGGTTTGATTTTGCAGTGACTGGAAAGGGCTGATAGTCCACTCTGTGAGTAAAGAAAGTGAAACCAGTTTTTTTCACAAAGCAGCTGTTAGAAATTGGTGGGGTATTGCTAGACCAATTGTAGATTTGAGTTCTTATATATTTCTAAGGCAACATCCAGTGCGGTTACCTGACTGCGCGTTCTTATTAGAAGCAGTAAGAGGAAAATAAAAACCTAAAACGGCCGTCTCCTCTGGAAACGGTGCACTGATGTCAGGTAGCTCAGCTGCACAGTCTGGAACCATGTGCTTATCCTTGGCAGATTTCAGTGAGAAGAGGTGAGGGAGTGTTTCTCATGTGCCAGCTTGGAAGCGCTTTCCATGCCAGAGCAGGGTGGCCCAGGCCCTCTGCGTAGGTAAGAGAATGGCAGTCACTGTAGCGCAGAGAGGAAGGAGTTCAATCTGATCGTGCGTTATACCATTATCATTCCTAGCACAGGATTCGTTTTCATGAAAGCCGCCCTGAGGGGATTACCTCCCAGCAGAGGGTATATTTTATAGTAATTCTGAGCGTTTCTGTGCAGAAGTGTGATGTTTCAGTCTAAACCTGCTCAGGATGTTTCTCCTGCTGGCGGACAACCCCCTCCCCTCCCCTCCCCAGCACGGCCAGTTCATTTTAGTGGAGTTACAGGAAAGGGTCCTTTCTTCAGCCTCCCTGGCACCTGCGGGAGGGGTGGTCTTCACCGCGGTACTCTTTGAAGGTCTGAAGACACCATTAAGGTTCAGGCCATGAAGCCCCGACTGAACCTCAGAACCTCTTGAAACCACACAAGCTGGACAAAAACAAGAAACAAAAGGGCACACCCTTCCTCCCGATTGAGCACTGCGTAGGCTAGAAAAAACAACAAACACCATGAAGAAATATGCTGTGCTCCAAATACTGGTTTCTCAGCTCTTTCGTTTCTAGCAGCTTCGCAGAAAATGTCTTCAAAAAACAAGTTCATTTCGGTTCAGATTCTTGTAATTTTGTGAAACCGGTTCATACAAAAATGTAGTGAGTACTCACATTTGTGTACATTGTACTCACAGCCTGAATTACTATAATACAGTTTGTACAACTTCTTGACTGCTCATTGGTGCCTCCACATGGTACACCAGACCTCTTTGAAAAGAATAATATTCAGCTGCCAGGATGTATGTCTGTGTTGTGTTCACCAGCTCCAGAAGCACCCAGAGCGTTCCCTATTGTAGGGCGTTTATTGACCTCATAGTAATAATCCCTTGCCAATTGGATAGTGCTTCTCATCCCAGAGGAACTCAAAGTGCTTTACATGTAGGAGATACCCACCACTGACGTGCAGCCAGCACCGAGGAGATCAGATCTTCACCAATTTTAAAGGACAGAATTTGGATAGGCCAGATCATCAGAGCCTAAAGTCGAACTGAGCCAGAATAGTGGGGCTAACGCCCCTACTCTTAACAACAGGTTATGTAGTCAGGAGCTCAGATAAATGTTGCATCTGAAAGTCAAATCCTCCCAAAGTGTCCTCCATCACCACACTGGGACGTTGGTTTGGAAATTCTGGTCCAGAGGGAAGACTGCCTCCTACTGGTCTACCAACGCCACTGACTGCAGCAGCCTGGCTTTTCTTAAGCATCTCCCAGTACTGGCAAGGCCCAGCTCAGCTTAGCTGTCCCTTTTTCATGTCTTTCAGAAACACAAAGAGACTGTATGTCCTTCCTATCCAGTGCCCTGCCCCAATAAATGTAGTTACACTGCTATTTTAAGGAGTGAGGTAAGTAAAGCCCTTTTCTTGCTTGTCACTGGCTCTACAGATAGTGATATCTGTGGAATTTAGTTCCTCTCTCATAGTTATTTTATATATTAAGTGATGGGTGTAATTTGGTGAGTAGTGAGTGACGTAGTAAGTATGTGGTTCTTCATCAGTTTGTGAGTGATTTGAGGTTTACAGGGAATTGAGTTTGAATGTGCAGAGTAGTAACCTCTGCACATTCATTAATGTAGTCAATTAACAGAGCCATGGCAAATACTAGTCATCAATGTAGTCGTTCAGCATGAATAAAATTGAAAATGACACTTCGGTTCATTTCCTGTGACACATCTGGTCGGTATAGCATAGTGAAGCATTGACCCCTTTTTGAATGAAGTTATTCTTAAAATGCTATGCAATACAGAGGAGGCTCAGTAAAAAAAACGTTTCTGAATCAAATGAATTAATCCAGTGTCTTTTTTTTTCCTCCCCATTTCTCTAGCTCCCTAACCACCAACATGATTGCCCAAATGCCCAGACTAACTGTGTGTTCAGTCGCTATGGATGCACGTTCAAGGTAAAGCAGTGTTGATATGACTTGTTTTTTTCTGGGAGTCAGGGAACAGTTGTTTCTATTCCAATAAGTTAAAATCCCACACCTCACCTCCAGAATGCTGTAATGCTCACATCTTTAAACACGCATTGGACATTGTTACAAGGAGATTCTATTTCCTATGCTTTTGTTGCACCCAATTTTATATATGTGAAAATGTTTTTGGATTGTCAAACGGCCACCATATATCCAGAGGAGTAATACAAAAAGGCTGGTTTAATAATTGAATGAGCAAAAGATTTTAAAAATAACACCCTTTTAAAATCCAGAGGCAGGATTTCACCAAAATTTCTCTAAACTTTGCCGTGGTAATTACTATGAATTACACTTCCGACAGAATTTGTTAAGAATGGGTAAAACAGACCCCCCACTGCCTCTCTTTGGCTCCATTAACTGAGCTCACTGTCTCTTCCTTTCCGGTAGGGTCTCAATCAGGAAATGAGGGCCCATGAAGCCAGTTGTATTTCGGATCACCTCAAGCTCATGGTCACCAGGAACTTTGCTTTGGAAACCAAGGTAAGTACTCGTCTTTCCGACTGCCTCTGCCGGGGGCTGTCCAGTGGGGACACTCTGCTGAAGCACAGCTCTCCCTGAGGATGGCATTTCATGACGCAGTGCATGGCTTGGGGGTAGAGATGTTGGAGAAGAAAAGTCCAACTGTTTTGTGGTTTCAAGAGTCGCGTTTTCTGCTAGCGTTCAGAATGACTTCATCAGCCACCTAATTGAACTCGCTCAAGAGCGATAGTCCTAGCTTATCTAATATGACGGTGCTAAAAAACACAGAACAGTGCATTGTCTTAGTCTCTTCCTCCTGGGGAGAGCCCTCTGATGGGGCTGTCCTTGTGTGCTGTATTTAGAAAAGGGTGTGGGGTGAGATGTCTTGATCTGCTTTAGCGTGCTGAGCCTCTTTATCTTAATGTCATTGTGTTCAGTCTCTTCTGTTTGCGACCTGTTATCTGCCGAAAGGGAGTTATGAAAATATTACAAAACGCTTGTACATTTTGAATTTCTCATCACTGGGCTGCAATGACAGCCGCTACTAGTAATTTCGCTATCTGTGGTTAGGGGAGAGAAAGCGTGTCATGCAGCACATGAAAGATCACCCTGCTCTTTATACAGTTAAAATAAGTTTGCATTTTAATCGGGAAACTCTCGTTTGGTTTGCCCAGGAGTTATTAGATTGCAGAGAAGAGGTGCGAAATGATGATTTCAGCTCAGTCCCGCCGTGCCGAGTGCGATACTACGCTGAGATTTTCGGGAAATGTCTTGCAAAACACTTACTCACCGTGCTAGGGGGCTCGGTGCTTGTTGGTGTTGTTTTAAATAATCTTTGCTTGCTTTGACCCCGTCTTAAAGTAATACGTATGCGGTTAGCATGAATGGAACTCATTCAGTGATCACTTTACTGGATGACCTCTGTACGTTGTTAGTTGTCTGAAGAATCAAGGTGGCATTTTTTCAGAGAGTAGTTTATATGGGCGTTGTTTTGCTGAAACTGCTGAAGAACGGCTTTGAAGGACTCATGTTGATTAGCTGTCCTTGGGGCGGGTGGCTTCTCCTCTTCAGCGCTGCAGAGTGTCATCAGAATGAGTGTGAACATGAGTGTGCGTTCTCTGGGCGCGTTCCTGGTCTGAGGTACGCTCGCTGTTTGAATCACTGGAAATCCCAGGGCCCAGTCTGTGCTTACCAGACGGCCCAGTCATGCTCCAGTCACATGCCCGGGCTGGGAGAGAGGAAGTGCGGCTGCTGTGGAGGTACGATAGAGGAACGTGCCGGACACGGAGCCCGTTCTCCTTTCAGAGGTGTGAAAAGTACGGCACAGCGGTGCGCGCAGTCCACAGTGCCAGACTAGACCACACTGGGGTTGAGTGTGCAGGAAACCATAGAAACTGCTGAGCGGCTCTCTTAAGGAGTTCCACAACATTTATCAAACTATTCTTTCACAAACACCGGTGGTAAAATCACAGGCGGTGTCCAATGGTTGTATGTTTTTCTTAAAGTTGTTAAAGCCCCTGGGCTGATGCAGTGGTTTTCATAGTTTAGAATTATGGCTGATGCTTTCATCCAAAGTGTCTTACATGTGAACCCTGGGCATTTTCCCCAACCAAGGGGATGAAAATCCTGTGTTCACAGATATGCCGATACTTCAAGGGGGTCTTCCCTTTGAGAGCAGAGGCCTCTATTAGCGTTTGATGGAAGATTTTACAATAAATAACAAGAATTCATAGCCTCATAGTCATTTCAATTGTCATGCTCACTTGGGATTTTAAACAGTTTTGGGTCCCCGTTGCTTCTCTTTCCCGGAAGGACCGAGTGCAGGCAGCTGTGCAGGATTCCCAGATATTACCCTTTGAATCCCCCCAGTGCTTGGTGAAAACCTGAAGCATTTACCAGCAGACCTGAGTGTCTTACAGTAACTCTGTGGAAGTTGACAATAACTGAGACATACATTTGCATGAATGAGATTCTCAAGTGGGAAATGAAAACTCCCGATTGGACTGACAAAGATCGGTCTGATGCATGAGTTCATTTCTAGACTACAGAAAGACCTACTTCTCCTTGCCTCTTCCTTCTTTCTGCGGTCTGATGGCAATACTGTGCTGCTCTGCCTTCTGCCTCTAGCGCTCTCCTGAGTGGCTGCCTCGGTTTGCTCTGATATCTGTCACCTAGTCTGTCCTTTGGGACCCTCGGGGTTTACGCATGGAGACAGAAAAACTGAGAAGTAAAAATTAAACAGCAGAGAAAAGAAGAATAGAGGGTTTTTTTCTATCTAAAAATCCCTTTTCAGAAACGATACTGAATGCTAAATGGTTTCCTCTTTTGCAGTTCACTCAATGACAAAAAACTAGAATAATACTCCATTACTAGGTTTTACACAGCCACGTCTTGCCACAAGTCTAAGGGATTACAAAAGAGAAGTCTATTCAATTGGGCAGTAGGGTGTCATGACGGTTAGCCAGCAGCCATATCACTCTGCAACTCACAGCTGGCAGCCCACTGAAGCTCAGCAGGTGTGAGCCTGGCCAGTACCTGGATGGGAGACCTCCTGGGAAAAACTAAGGTTGCTGCTGGAAGAGGTGTTAGTGGGGCCAGCAGGGGGCACTCACTCTGCAGTCCATGTTGGTCCTAATGCCCCAGTATAGTGATGGGGCACTGTCCTTCGTATGAGATGTAAAACCGAGGTCCTGACTCTCTGTGGTCATTAAAAATCCCAGGGCGCCTCTTGAAAAGAGTAGGGGTGTAACCCCGGTGTCCTGGCCAAATTTCCCATTGGCCCTTACCACTCATGGCCTCCTAATAATCCCCCTCTATGAATTGGCTACATCACTCTGCTCTCCTCCCCACTGAGAGCTGATGTGAGGGGAGCGTTCTGGCACGCTATGGCTGCCGTCGCATCATCCAGGTGGGGGCTACACACTGGTGGTGGTGGAGTGGAGGGCTTTGAGTGGAGTGTCCAGAAAAGCGCTATATGAGTGTAGGCAATTATTATTATTAGCAGCCTCAGAGCTCTTCGGTCCTGGGTTCAACCCTGCCTGATCTGCCATCTGTGTGCAGTTTGTCGACTCTTGCCTTCACATGAGCTTTCTCCCAGTGCTGGCTGGGTTAATTGGTGTCTCTAAATTGCTCCTTGGTGATGGTGTTTTTGTGAAGCCTGGTATCCAAGAAGTAGGTTGCTGCCTGGCGCCCTGTGATTCCAGACTCTCATAAGTAGCAGCTTTCTGATAATTGACAGATTTTTTGGTTTTTTTTTGGGGACAAGCCTGGTTTCTAATAGAGGACTGCAAGCATTAACCCCTGCTTAGCCCCCCTCCTTTTAAGTAGTGTTTTATATCTCTGGGTTCAGAGCACTCTGAATCCCCTTCCCCTTTCTCGTGAGAACCCACCGGGGTGTGGGGGCTCCGCTGCAGTCACTGTGGAAGCGTCACGGCTCTGATTAGTGCAGGGGGAGGCAGGCGGGGCAGAAGAGTGAAGAGGGGAACACGCCAGGGGGGTTTAACTCTTGAGGGGCAGGCAGTGTGTGAACCTTCACCTGACACCTGCCGAACAGCCGCAGGAGCGCGGAGGCTGTGGACCACTGATGGGTTGTGCGTAGTGTGTAGTGCGTAGTGCGTAGTGGTGCCGCCCAACGTAGTCCCGCCCAAATCCTAAGAGAAGAGTACTGAATCGATTGTGTAAGTGTTCACAGATTCCTGCAAAGCCTCCCACAGGGTGCTGTAAACATTCAATGAGCAGCACTCCAATACAGAGATTGAATGGTTCTTCTGGATCGTCATATGATTTGCTTTTGCCCCCCTTTAACAAATATTTGATTATTACAGTTGATTTGTTCAGGTGATGCTTTGATCCACAGCAAATTAGATGTGTACTCAGCTGGGTGTGTTGCTGCAGCAGTCTGAGGGAAGGGCCTGACCTGCGACTCAAGCCAACAACCTTCCAGTTAAAAACCCAGAGCTCGGGCCACTGGTCCACACTGCTGGAAACACATGTACTGTCACACCTGTTTCCTTCCTTGCTCTTTTCCCGAGTGGACGTTTGTGCAGTGTTTCATGAGATCTGCGGTGAATCCTTTCACACTCTCTCTTTCTCTCATGCTGTCATTCCTCCACGCACACAAACCTGTAAAGGTCGCCCTAGAATAATGAACGCGCTGGTTGTCGTCTTCCAGATGGAGGATGTGAAGAGGGAGCTTAACGAGCGGCACAAAGTCCTGCCGGGGCTCCACGCTCGCCTCACGGAGATGGAAACGCGGTACGAAGAAATCCGAGAAAAGACCAAGCAAATGGAACTGAAGATCGGGAGCATCCAGGTGAGTAGTGTTATTACATCAATCCGTGCGTGTGTTTTTCTTTTAGGCAATGAGCTTAAATTAAACGTGCAAAAACTTACACTGGCATTAAAAGAAAAAAAACACTTCCCAACCACAGCTCATTTATTCATTGGTGCCTCCAAGCCGCTGTCTGAAATTCCAGGCCCTCTGGGTACAGAGCAGACAGTCGCTAGGTGAGAATCCTGGTTTCCACGGCAACTGCCAGACCCGCGCTGCGGCAGGGGTTTGGCGGAGAGAGAGCTATCGCCTTCCACACCGACACACCCTGGAGAAAGACTGCGCCCCGGCTTCTGATCCAGGGCCAGGCCTGCCTGTGTGGCCTGGTGTCAGGTCTCGAATCCTGCAGTTGAGCATCAAAACAAACTGAGGGATCTGAACGCTCTGGCCCATGTCTCCAGTTGAATGAGCCTTTTATATTTGCCCTCGTCAGCCAGTACAGATCGGTAGCTGTGGAAAAATAACAAAATAACAAACTTGCCATTTTATTGTCGTTAAACGTTTCCCCATTATCTTACCACAGCTGCTCTTGTGAGTCGTAGTAAATACATTTATACTCGTACAGTGTCAAGTTCTTGAAGACCCTCTGTGTCTTCAGCCTGTTCACTTGCGGTGGATCCACCTGAGAATCACTGTGCTTCCCTTCCCCCATCGTGAGCATGTGCGTGGGAGGGAGCGAGAGAGTGCAAACGAGGACAGGCCCGTCAGACAGCTCGCGTGACTCGTGTTACCTGTCTCTGCCCACGGAGGGAGCAGCTCCCTCTCGCTCCCCAGCCCGTGAGCACGTGCACGCCGGCTCGGGGGGAACGCGCAAGTGAGCCCATCGAGGAGAGACTCCCCCTGGTGTCCGTCGGCCATAAGAGCGATCCTCGGCCACGCCGTCTGAGGGCTGTCTTCTTTCCCCCCCCCCCCCCAAGCAGAAGCTGGCCAGCTCGCACTCGGAGAAGCTGCTGGAGATGGAGATGGAGGTGCGGTCCATGCGGATGGCCCGGGAGGAGATGGAGACGCTGCGCGGGACGATGGAGGCGATCCGCAGCCGGGTCACGCTGCTGGAGGGGGGCCGGGTCGTGCCCAGCACCGGCACGCACACACTAGGCAAGTTCCGCTTGACCCAGAGAACGCTCCCACCCCTCCGCTTGCCTCTCTGGGGGGGAGATTTCACATGTGACCCGAGCGTGCCTCTGGCACGCCCAACGAGAGAAACGTGCTGCTCAATTGTTTTTTCTGTACCTACACAAACTCCATAGTGCAGAATCAGGCACCCTGCTGACCTTGTCCAGAACCCACAAAAGTCGGAGAAATCGTAGTCTCGTAGGTCATAGGAGATAGTCTCGGTGTAAATATTAAAGTAACAGAGAACTCATCTCATTCCTTTGAGTCTAGAGTAAAGTGCAGATGGATTGTGTTCTGCTTCTGTATTGTTTTGAGAGTTTTGTTTTAAATAACAGCAGTCCTCCGTAGCATTTCTTATTGCTGAAACCTCTGCAGGAGACCTCTTTTGCCTGGCTTTACAGCTTGAGATAAAGAATTGACCTTAATAGGTAGTGGGTTGCAGTTTCTGCAGCTACACAAGGCGTGACCAGCAAATTCAGTTTCCTAACCCTAGCACTCGGGAGAAAAATTGCTTCTGACCACTGAAGCAAGCGATGTGTTCAGTGAAATGGTCAAGACACCAACATCTTGCAGTTCTGAAGGACCACAGCTGGCCACCAGTGGCTTCATTGAACCGATTGACTAAACTAACTGAAACTCACATGTTTCGTGTGTTTTTTTTTTTACAAAACCATTTAGAAGAGGCATAGACAGCCTGCTGGGCTGTGTACAGGACTGCGGCAGGCCATCGCTGCTCCACAAGTGTTGATAACTTATTTTTGCAATACACATAGGATAATTCTCCACAAATTGTAGTTATATGAAGAAAAAAGTCTTACTTTTCGTACTTTTAGGTCATATATAAATTACAACAGTTTTCAGAGTGTTCAGTTTATTAAACTGTGAACAGCTTTCTTTGTGCCCCAAGCACATGAAATGACTGATTTTCCAATCAAGCATCAGGAATAACTGAAGCCCATACGGCAGATATCCAAGACACTTTGCTGTAACGGGCCCGTGTGTCCTGTCAGAGGAAGGGGGCGCTCATCATCCTCTTGCTGTTTTCTGTTCACTCTGCTGTCCACAGGCACTTTAGAGACGCAGATCTCCCGGCACGACGACATGCTGAGCGTGCACGAGATCCGCCTGGCCGACATGGACCTGCGCTTCCAGGTCCTGGAGACCGCCAGCTACAACGGCACGCTCATCTGGAAGATCCGCGACTACAAGCGACGGAAACAGGAGGCCGTGGCCGCCAAGACCCTGTCCCTGTACAGCCAGCCCTTCTACACGGGCTATTTCGGCTACAAGATGTGCGCCCGGGTCTACCTCAACGGGGACGGGATGGGCAAGGGCACGCACCTGTCTTTGTTTTTCGTGGTGATGCGCGGGGAGTACGATGCCTTGCTGCCGTGGCCTTTCAAGCAGAAAGTGACGCTCATGCTGATGGACCAGGGCTCGTCCCGGAAGCACCTGGGGGACGCCTTCAAGCCAGACCCCAACAGCAGCAGTTTCCGGAGGCCGGTGGGGGACATGAACATTGCCTCGGGCTGCCCGCTGTTTGTGGCACAAACGGTGCTGGAGAACGGGACGTACATAAAGGACGATACCATATTTATTAAAGTGACAGTAGACACCTCTGACCTGCCTGACCCTTGACCTCTGTCCCAGCCCATGGGGCAGCTGTCAGATGGCAGCGCATGCGAATAGAGCAACAGTGGCATAAGGGTGCTCCTCTATCCCACAGGACGGAGGCACGTCCCAGGGGAGAGAAGACCCCAGACAAGACAGCCGTCAGAGGCACTAGGGGACAAGAGCCGGGTCAGCAGGCTACAGGAACACAGCGGATCTTTCACAGGGGTTTGAAGGTTCATCGGTGCTCAAGATACAAGTTAATATAACAAGTTATGCAGAAGAGAGAGAGCTTGTTTTTTTTATGAGATAGTACAGTTTGCTGTCTTTCCCCAGACCTGCAGAGCAGAGGCTGCAGCACACAATCACCGTGACTACCCCTAGAGTTATCGTTAGGGTCCTGAAGGGTCAGGGGTGGAGGAGTGCGGCCCAGTGCATTTGGGACGAGTGGAGTTCTGCACAGCTGCAGTGGCTGTATGGCGAAGGCCGCAGGACAGCCCCAGCAAGAGCGGGTCTCATACACAAACCGGATGGAAGGAAGCTGGGCAAGGTACCCTGAATCGCTGCCATGGAGTCAGCTGTAAGACTAGGGATCGAGCACCGAGGCCATCCTGCGCAGAGCCCAGAAATAACAAACTGTCTTCCATCTGTGCTAAACCAGTGAAAGTTCTAACACATGTGCTCTTAATGTGATGGACAGATCGAGTTGATCTCCACATTATTTAAAGTCAAGACTCTGCAGCTTTTACCTGAGATTTTCATAAACACAATATTGGCCTTTAAAGTGCTGTTTTGTTTTTATAGGCATCTAAACAAGACCTTTGATTATAATCAAGGATAGCTGTACCTTGCTCTTGTTATTAATGAGAAAAATGTCTGAAGTTCTTTTTCAAGGCTTTTTTTTCCCTGTACTTTGGAGGTTTATCAAATTTGAAACACTTCTTAATCCAAGGTATTGGCAATATTTTTGTTAAGGTGTGAATTGTTAACGCGTATATTATCGCAATTCTAAGCACCAGATTTGTTCTGAGGTATCTGGGAGATTTTGAGAATCCTGTGATGAGATGTGCATTGTATCTGTCTATAAAATTAGTTGGCCTTTTCAGACATCTGTATTGTAGAAATCTGGGACATGTCACTCCTTGTCAGTGGGAGTAGGTGTGCTGAGGGCCCTGGGGCACTGCTTGTTCCTTTCCTGTCACTGCAGTGCACTGTAACCCTATACAGCTGTTTGAATTGCTGTTTGCCAGATAACTTTATATGCACCCTGGAATTGTGATGACTTTTCTGTGATTTACAAAGTGTAGCTAAAGCTGTGTGAAATTCGTGGGTGGATTCAAACAAATGAGTATCTTGGTTTTCAGTTCAAGACCTCAAGACATTAGTCAAGCCACATTTATATTATTATAATTATAATTAGCATGCTAAATCAATACCAAATCAATAACTGTTAGAGTGATCTCTTTCATTGCTTAAGTGCCACCAATTTAAGAGAGCCGTACAAGCTGAATTCAAAGATGTCGTTTTTGTTTAAAAAGGTTCGTGTAACTTCAATCATTCATAAGAGTATTATTTAAGCAAGTAACAGACACTTGCATAAATAACAAAATCGCTACAATTTCAATTACCTTTCAGGGAAGGAAATTGACATAAGTCCCAATTAGGCCTTTTGCTCAACAGCAAACAGTGTTGCTTAATTAGCCAGGAGTAGACATTAATAACATGCTTTTCAAATCTTTATTTTTCTGTTGTTCAAGTGTAATTACTTTAAAGCCTATTAACGAGGAGCTCCTCTGACTCAGCTGTATTGCATCAGTCATGTTTTTGACTTTTCATTTGGGCTGGTTTCCTGCTTTGAGCAATTAAGCAGCAATATTCAATTTTGCAAAGACGTGAATGATACTTTGGCATTGATTTCTTCCAGTCGATGGGTTTTAAAACATAGTGACCCAAAAGCTTACAGAGCCATGTGATTGCTGATGATGGAGAGTATTTACACATTTCATTTAAGGCGACACTATTTCAAAAGCGTGAATACCTAGGATTAGTCACAGGGGTGAAAATGTGAATGCTCTTAAGCAGTGGTATCAGTCTTGGTGGCTTATGATCACTGATGTATGTTACTGATTTAGCAGTGATTTCAAACACCAAGCCCTTCTTGGGCAGTTGGCCAGAGAACAGGGAAGTCCGGTGAGTAATAACTGTGCCTTATTATGGGAGCTGAGTTCTAAGTTGCCAACAGCCAGAGTGCTGATTGCTTAATAAAAATTTGATTAACATTTTGAGGTTTTGGACTGACTGGGTAAATTGGTTGATTGAAACCCACCAGTTAAACTTGCCAGACCTGTCATAATACACAAAACCAGTATAATAGATGCTGTGCATCGTTGTTTACATTTTACAAAAGTTGAAATAATTACTCTATTCATAACTCCAGCCACAGCTAACAAGCTAAATTAGAAACCTGTTAAGTCTGGTGGTTGAGGGAGAGTCACTTTATTTGCACAATTTATTTCTGAATGTATAATACATAGGAAAATTTGTTGTCATTTTGAGACAATTCAAAACAGTAGTTTTCATAAATGTAGTACCGACTATTTTGGTATTACTGGAAAATCTGTTTCTATGTTTCTTATTAAACTTTTGGTTTAAAAGCACTGTCTGTTGTGTTTATTTCTCTGATGTGCAGAAAGGTTGATGTTAAAGGTCTGTGATCATCACCTGCACCAAGGTTTAATATTAACATCGACCTTTGTGCCGTTTAATTTTATTTACTGCAGCACTTGTATACTAAGGTGAAAGAGCAACAAGGGACAGCTCATGCTTTCCTGTCCTTGTCAGACTAAAACATTCTGAAAAATAAGGCATCGTTTGTATATTTACATGTGTGACTTAGATCTCCGTTTCCTCTTTTTATATTTGATGATTAAAACGGGCGGGAACATAATTAAGTATAAAAACACTACACTGCTGTGCTTGCAGTTTGTCATCTCGGTATGAGCAAACCTCCACCAATCTATACCTTCAGCTGGCTTGCAGTGTGTTCATTCTGGGAGCTGTGCTTGGAGGCACCGGACTGAAACTGCACGGCGTCCTCCTACAGCAACAGGTCTTCCTTCCCTTTTAAGCACATACAGTAAACCCACGGGTCGAGAACACATTTACATCTGAAGTCACCCCTATCAGAATGGGTAAATCTCTGAACTAGGTTACTGTGAGTCATGAAGGCTTACTCGCACGCACACAGTTACCTGCAGAGCCTGTCCTCTCCTCTCACCCAGCTCTGCCAAACCAGCGCCAACGTCTCGGCCCTTCCCACACCTTCTCAAGTATCGCGGTTAGATATGGAAAAAAAATGAAAGGGTACCAGGATTTCATAGACACCTCTGACTTCAGCTCTGTGCATGATGACACACTTCCTGCTGCAATTCATGGGATCACAGGCAGTTAAGAGGAGGAAAAGTGTATTTTCTACCTATTAATCCTTCAAAAGGTCATGTGGTTGTTTCCTGTGTGTTTAGATGTTTCACCTTCTGGAGATCAGTGTACAATGCAGGTGCCTCTCCGAATGTTACGTATCCAAACATGCCCAGTCAAGCACAGGCAGACCCAGTTTCCATTGGGTGCTTGTGAAAGCCACTAACAGTGAGAATTCTGTTTTAATTCTGTTTTGTGAGAGGCCAAAGAGGCAGCTGTACTTCATTTTCATGGGCTGTAACACATAAAACACACAGGAACTCTTGGTCTGCTGTGAATGAACTCTGTATTGAAAGCCTAATTGAAATGTACCTATACAGTTCAATTACAAGGTGCAATATCTTGCCACCTTGTCGAGCTTAAGAAAATCGGAAGGGAGTTTACTCCATCAATTGATGTAAGGGGGGGGACGCTCAGATTCTAGGGGAATTAGGCTGAAAGTGCTTTTGAAGTGCAAGCATGGCATTTCCTGAGTGCTGCGTTTCATGATTGTAGATTCAGTGAATGTTTGACAGCCTATCGGCCTATAAAGCTTAATTTTTACTGGACCCAGTTTTTCCTTTGAGTCTGCTGCTCATCATGTGACTGAGGCTCAGCCTGAGGGAGGGCAAAGGCTGCCTTTCAGGTCCCTGCTTGTGGATAAGATACTCCATCATGGCTCTCAGGCTGATTGTCTTCCTTTGCCTGCTCAGTGAGTATCTACTTACACATTCTGCTCGCTGGAGAAAAGGGGGGAATTTGGGGAGTTTAAAAATGTGCTACTGTAAATGCTTCCTTATTGCCTTAAATTTGATCTGGGAGCAGGACTCTTATTGTTAGTCTCTGTAATAAAGCTCCTTTTGTGTGAACTAGAAATCTTCAGGTTCTCTTTTTTTTGCTGTAATTATGCTTAACGGAGTCTGATTAAATAGCTGATTTTAAAAAAACACATTAAGAGTTCAGTTGACATCATCTGTGATATAATAACTGTAGAAGAGACAGCACAGATCTGATTCAGGAAGCTTCAAATGGTTCTGAGCAATCATTTACATAATATTATATGCAACATGCGATGTAGACACATTGCAGAGTATGAATCCAAAAAGGATTTACATGGTTTCGTGGAAAAATGAGTTATAGGAATTCTGCTACGTTATACTGTTAACGGGCCACTAAAATGAATGATAATATAATATAATGAAATAAAGTACTGCTGTCAAGTATCATAAGGTTGTGATGGTCTGCACATCATTGTAATGGCAGACCCAGAGAAATGAGTGTCATCCGGTTGCAAGGAATGATTAAATGACTTTCTGAGCCCCAACTCTCTCTCTCTCTCTCTCTCCAGCAGGAGGATCTGTAAGAGCAGTGATCTGATACCATTGCTTTTAATGCTGGACGTGGTTAATTACCAGATGAAATCATGTATTTTACTGTAAGGTTAAGCAGTCAGGTTAAAACAATAATACTAACCCCCTAACCAAACAAATCCTTTAGCAACATTTTCCCTTGTTTTGTCTAAGCCTGATATACTGTTTGTTACAGTTTTCCGCCGCTGCGTTTGGACTGGTTTCAGACAGGGTAGACCCGGGATGGATGCTGATAAGGACTGTGAGTGCTTGTGCCTTGCTCACACAGCTGCTGTGCTCTGTTCTCAGGCGCCTCCCGTGCTCTGTACAAGCAGTGGATTCCAGACACGAACTTTGAACGTGCCAGCAACTGGGACAAGGAGAGAGTGCCCTGTGCAAATGACAGGCTCAGCTTTCTGCCTCAAAAGGTACCCAGCCTCTTCACACGTCAACACGTTTATTTAATGAACTTTACATTTTAAAGGCAACAAACACCATCTCTGTGAAAATGTAACTAAGTGGTTTTTTTTATGCTCCGTTTCCAGGAAGTGTCTGTGTATGTCCAGTCTGCCCACTCCATCTTTGAAATGGTACGTAGAGCAGCTTTGAGTGGATTGGTGCTGGAGCAGACTAGCAGTGCAGTCTGCTATGCTTATGGAACCAGTTGGCATGGGGTTTCATCTGTTAGTGCGGAAAGCCCCTGTACTTGCTAATGGGATCGGAGAAGCCTGGCCAAAACTGCCTTTTGGTACCTTGCTGGTTACTATTCCAGGAATGAGTGGTTCTTCCATTAACTCATCTCCTCTCCCTCTCTGCCATGGTTCTCACACTGCCACACACACACACACGCAGGCACAAATTCATCACACACTCCTTCAGTTCCAGGAGCCTCTGGGATTTCCAACCACAGGTGAAGGGGACGGAGGAATTTGCATGTTCAGTGTTATCAGATCTAGGTGGTGTCTCAGCCTCTCACGAGCCAGAGCCCTGGTATGAGAGGATTTCGAAAAAGATCAGAGCTGTTCTCCAATCCTCCCTCCCTGTAGTTCTGTTGTCAGAGATCTGCCCGGCAGCAAACACAATGAAGTTCTGAAAATAAAATGTGTGATGTTTTGCCTTTGTTTGCCAGCAGAAACCTGCCATTTGTCCATCTTACTGTGTGTGAGCTTTTCAAGTTACACACACAAACCAATCTCAAAGACACTCTGTAAATCTTGTTGAGGGAACTCAGATTGCCAAGCAACCAAACTAAGCTCTTTGTTAAAAACACATCTCATTTACAGTTCTCCATTTCATGATTTGCTGATTTTCTATGGAATTCACCTAGCTTTGTATTCTATTTTATACAGGGGAATATTAGTGGACATTTGCACCTGTCAAACTGAAAATTGTTCTTAAGCTGGGCTTGTTTTAGGCCTCTTCTGTTATTCCCCATATTTGATTGCTTTCAATATAAGCCTTTTATCTGCTGTTTTTTTGTACCATGTTAATCTCTTGTGAAAGCAGTAAATAATAGCGTATCGTAAATATGATCGCCATTTGTTTTTCCTGTTTAAAAATGCATTGACTAGATGAGCAGATTAAATCTCCAGCCTGAAAAGTGGTTGTTTAGATTCTTCTGTTCCTTAACAAGGTCACAATCACTTGGGCTTTAAGGTTTATAGAAGATAAAGTCCAGAGTTCAGCTGTCACCTGCATGTGAACAGCCCCTTGTATCTGAACCTTTCCTCATTTTTTTCCTCCAAGGGTAACTTCTGAAATAGCTCCAAAACACTGTCACTTTCATTCTGAGTGATCCACTGGGACTGAACAGAAAATCCCCTGCTTGGTAGAGCACACCCATTGTTTAGAGGATGTGGGTATTTCGTTCCCATGCTTTGGAAGAGAAATTATAACCTGAAGGGGGAAAATGACATATTTACATATGAAAGTCATCTATTAATCTATGATATTATACTTTATTGATCCTGTGAGGGAAATTGCAGTGCAACAGCAGCTTAACACAGACAACACAGCAACAGTGTAACGAATGATACAATAATAATAATACAATACAGACAGTACAGTAAGAAGTGCACTAAGATGAGCTACTCACAGTCCAGAACACACAAAGAACAGAACAGTACACAAAAAAGGTCGTATTGCACAATACAAATATAGTGATATAAAATATGGACAATTAAACAAAAAAAAACATAACAGCAGAGAGCTTTCTTCCCACGTCCTGGATGCATTTTGGTGCAGTCCTAAACTGCTGAAGTGATTAGTGTGGGGCGTGTTTGTTTGGGGGGGTGCCTCACTGTCTGTTCAGACTTGGTGTCAGGTTTGCAAGAAGCTGTCACAGTTGATGACTCCAACAAAAAAACAAAACAAATGAACTTTCATTTTCACTCTGACGCTGTGTACTCTGTACTTCCCTGTTATTAGGATAAAGGCTTCCTGTTCTTTGAAAAGATAGTAAGCTTCCTCTCCCTCTCTAGTAAATTGGTCATTTTTGGTTAGTGCTTCAGCTCGCTGAGGTCTGCATTGTCACATCTGCACTTCTGACGACACTCTCTCTGTGGTGTAAGAACAGTGTGCACCGGAAGAACAGCTGCGCTCAGTGGGAAACAATGGGTGTGAGAATCAGCTTATTTCATTGATGTAGTTGTGGACTTACCACAAAATGTCCGACACACAGATTCCTGCTCCTTTGGAGTCTGGTTTTTCATTTTTTCACAGGCACGGCGCGTTTCTGCTCCGTACATGGGTGACAGTGATGCAGGCTGCCGACTTTAACAATCAGAACACAAGCAGGCCATTGGTGCCGTTCAAAATGCTTACATTCAAGAGGGCTCATTAACTGTCCCGTGTGCTCTCATGTCCTGGTAAAATAAAAATGTGCAGTGCAACTCAGTTACAAAGAGACAGCGGTATCATTTCAGCAACCTGATTAAGTCTGCTGCAAGTTTGGAGCTGCAGAACCCTTAGGACAAAATATGAAGTTCTCAAAAGGAGATCTTCCGTTTGCTTCAGTGCAAGGGGCTGGGTGATGCATTTTGAGCGTGGCTGACAATGTGCTTGTGCTCCAGACTTTGCCCAGGGACGGGGAGTTCATCCTGGCTCCAGACGCAGGCTTCGTGGCCAGTGATGGACTGGAGGCAGGCTGTGAAGGAGGTGAGCAACAGGACAGTATCTGGACCTGGTGTCTGTTCAACTCATCACCTGATCTGGTCTGTGCTAATCCTGTAGCTCTGTACTTCACTAACTAAACCTTGTTCACACTCTTTTGTCCTGAGGCTGCATTGAGTCTCTGTTGCAGTAGCAACCATTCACACAGTGTGATAGCAGAATTCCCAATCATAGATGGGGATTATTAGAAGGCAATGATTGGTAAGGGCCAATGGGAAATTTGGCCAGGACGCTGGGGTTACACCCCTAGTCTTTTCAAGAAACGCACTGGGCTTTTTAATGACCACAGAGAGTCAGGACCTCGGTTATACGTCTCATCCAAAGGAGGGTGTCTGTTAACAGTATAGTGTCCCCATCACTATACTGGGGCATTAGGACCCACATGGACCACAGGGTGAGTGCACCCTGCTGGCCCCACTAACACCTCTTCCAGCAGCAACCTGTGCTTTCCCAGGAGGTCTCCCATCCAGGTACTGGCCAGGCTCACACCTGCTGAGCTTCAGTGGGTTGCCAGTTGTGAGTTGCAGAGTGATATGGCTGCTGGCTGCTGCTACTTTACTTGTGTCTTCACACCAATCCCTGTGTACCTGTTTGTAACTCTCTGCATTATTTTACTGTGCTGTAATGCCTGTTTTCATGTCAGCGTGCATGTGCTACTTCTCTGTGTGTTCTGTCCTGTGGAGGCGACACAATCACCTTCAAGGATGCTGATGGACTGCAGTGGTTTGACCCCGAGCTGTGGCAAGCGGCTTCTTCCTCTGATGACCTGGAGAAAGGAAACTTCCTGTTCTCTGTGCACGCGGAGAGTGTGCCCTGCCAATACGATGACGTCATCTTCAGGCCTGAGACCTCCTTCCGAGTTAACACTTCCTCTGACACACCCAGAATTCCCGTGAGAAGTGTTTCTATTCTGGGCAAGGTGAGGGAGAGGTACCTCTGAGACATCGGGGGGGGGGGGGGGGGGAGAGTGAGTGGGAGCACAGCGAGGGGTGCAAGGGGAAAAGACTGAGACGGTGGACAGGAGAGACAGAGTGGGACAGTGTGGGACAGGTTGTGTCAGTTGGGGGGCAGGGATGAGATTCAAGGAAGGAAGTTGTGAGGGGATACAGTGAGAGGAACTCTCAGTCCTGCTGGGGGAAGAAACTCAATAGAGCCGGCAACCTAGTATGAGCTCTCCTGTCACAGCTACTGTATATGTAATATGTTTGTGCTGTAGATGTTGTGTAAACTGTATCCACTTTGGCAACACTGTTATTCATGGACCATGCTAGTAAAGCCCCTTCATTTCGCTTCCATTCGTCTCCCCTTCCTCAAGGTTTTTTGTCCGGACGTCGGGCGAGTCCTCTCCTCTCTTGCCCTGCCCCCCCCTCTCTCACGCGCCCCTCTCTGCTCTCTGTGTTGTCAGCGGTTCAGCAGCGAGCCCCAGTTCTCGCAGTACCTCCAGTCTCCTTTGGGCAGACTGCAGTTCCACGGAGACCGCGGCCCCCAGGTGACTGGCTCTCGCTGCACTGACCCCTCGGGCTGCCTCTGTGGGAACTCGGAGGTGAGTCCGGGAGGCTTCTCCCCACACTGGGCCGGGTACTGCAGACAACTGACGGCCTGGATAAGGCTGCTGCATTTGTTTTTTTTTTTTTAAATGCAAACAAACTCTTGGTGTTCTAAAATGTCTAAATGTATATTTATATAAAAATAACTTGGCTTCAAAAATGACTTTTGGAGTTGGAAGTCTCGATAAAGACCACAGGAGGGCGACATCTGTCCTCAACGAGCACCTCTGTACTTGAACACTGATGCCAGAGTGGCGTGGGAGGTGATATTAGGGACCCGAGGGATTTCGAAATAGAATTAAATCTCTCGGCAAATTGCGGGCTGTTTTAGGATTACCTGAAAACCCTCTTCGTAGTTTGCTCCAGTTTAGATCCAGGCTGGAGAAAACGGCGCTGGGACGAAGGTAGAGGACAGACGTTAAAGTCATAGTCAGACCTGTTAGGGTCAGGGGTGGACCTTTGGGAGTCAATGAGAAACTAGTCCTGCTGCTAGAGCTCGTCGAAGAAGTGGCTGAATCAGATCTAGGGGTGACTTACTGTCGGGCTAACTAGACAGGTGGAATGATCTGATGTTGGATTAGGCTGTAACGTACGTTAGGGTTGGTGTTTGAAATGGAGCTTGAAAGAGAAACAAGGTTTGGGTTAAGGAAATTGGTCTAGGGCTTGCTTTAGGATTAATGGTAGCCTTGTCCCCCAGTAGTGTTGGATTAGACGACTACCATCTTTCTTAACCATTTTAATTGCTTTCATTCAGAATCACCAGCGGATCTGCTCGGCTGTTACCCAGAATTGTCCACAACTGGATTGCAGGACTCCCCTCCAGCCCACGGGACACTGCTGTACTGTGTGTGGTGAGGAGGCCCGTCTCTCTCGCTAAAGCAGAGAGATAACTCATAGGATCTTAACTGGCTCACAGGCCACATTGCACAACAACAGCATCTGGTGTCTGGTAACTATCCAAATATTAGGATACTGCTAAAATGTGTCCCGGCTACCACTCAAAAACCTATTTCCACTGCTAAAAAAAGGATCACGTAGGTAGATGCTTCAGCATGCATAGGCTGCAAAGGAACAAATAAAGGTTTATTCCATACTGAAAAGAATAGAAAAGAGAAACAATGTTTCGGCTGTGAAGCCTTCTTCAGGTGTGAAGAAACATTGTCTCTGTTCTTTTTCAGCATGGAACAATCCTTTACTTGTTCTGTTCAAAAAGGATTCCCGGCCCAGAACACATTATATTGTGTTTCTCATTGCCTCTCACCATGGTGAAATACACATTCTTCTTATAATTGTCTGGCATGAATGCTCACCCAGAATTTACTGTACATGGTGTGAAGCATGCAGTAAAACGAGGTGCTCGTTTCTGATGTCTGTCTGCGTGTGTGTTCCAGGTGCGATAATCACCCTGCAGTTCTCACAGGAGTTCAACCTGGAGTCATATCGCGGTCGACTGCAGCACCTCTTCCTCAGCCAGGTGAGATGACTCCTGACCCCCCCCCCCTCGGGGTCTTAAGTGACCTTCTGCGAACGGTCACAAGGTCAGTTTCTCGATCAGCCCTTCATTCCAATCTGGGATTTTCTGGACAGATGTCCATAGGTGTCCATTGACCTGTACAGATTTGATAACCCCATTTGCACAATGGTCTGCTTCAGGCCCCTGGCAGCAAAACTAAAGGAGGGTGAATGAATAAACTCTCAACACACATTGGCTTCTTGGGTAGCAGACTGACAGGAGCTGCCTCTCCAGAGAGGAGGACCTGAGGGTTGTCGTCACGTCTCTGCCCATTCAAACTGGTTGTGCAGTTTCTCACTCCTCTCACTCCTCTGCTGCGCAGTGGGGCTGCACTTTGGTGGCAAACAACGCCGGCCCCCTCCTGTGTGTGAAGTGTGTTGGGATGCAATGGGAGACAGAAATGCCAGGAATTATAACAATAATCAAACACATTCGCTATGCGGATGATCACCCGTCCTTATTCAAGTTTGTATTCTCACTCTCTCCTTGTGCACCTCCGTGCCTGTAGCACCGCTACCACGAGGTGCACGTGGCCGTGTCCAAGGTGCCCGGGACCCAGCGGGGGCTGTGGCTGATCCCACGCCAGGGGAAGCCAGAGATCCAGGTGGTTCTGGTGGACTCGAAGGGGAGCGTGGCAGAGGCTCTGGCCCGTGAAATCATGGAGGACATCAAGACACAAGGTGTAGCAGAAGCAGCCATCCCAAACCACTCCCGTTCCAAGTTACCTACCCCCTGCCAAGTACTTCAGGCAGGCAGGCTGATGGAGATGAGATCTCTTACAGAAAATAAGGGGCACGGAAAGATTTCCTTGTGCACATTCATAGATGTACATGTAACTACTGTAAACGGTTGTTCAGGCACCGACAAAGGTCAACCCAGTGGCATTCTTTAGAAGAAACAGTAAAACATGAAGCAGAGGACCGATGTGGAGAGTGTGGAAGTACATCAGTAATACACATTTGGTCAGAAAGCAGCAGAGGCTGTGGGTTGAGTAGTTTGAAGGTTTATACCAGTGTAAACTAAGTCGTCAGCAGTGTCTGTCCTGTACTTTCTCTTCTTTCAGGCAGTCATCTGGGGATAGCCGAAGCAGAGCTACAGACCTCTGGCAATGAGCCCGCGGGAAGGTCTGGCGGGGTGGTGGCGGGAGCCGTGATCGGGGCCCTGGTGCTGCTCGGAGGGATAGCCCTTGTGGCCTTCCTGTTCACCCGCGGAGTGATTCGGTGAGGCGATCTTGAGGTCTGGGGGCAGCGGCTGATCCCTGCCTGTCATCCTGGAGGCTCTGCCAGAGGGCACAGCTCCGAGTTTCCTTTTCTTTTGTGCCAATCTAATTTCAACAAAAACATATCGATGCAGGATGGAGGCATGGGCTGTCTTTCTTTGCAAAAGGGTCATTTTATCAAACTACCCAAACAAGGATACTTGATAAAAATGTCTGAACAGTGAAAACAGGCCAGTAAAACACAAGAAAGGCAACAGAAAATGGTACTGTGACATCCAGCTCTTGTTTGATACAGCATACTTCTCTCGCAGGCCACTGCCTCTGCCCTCCATCCCCAGCTGGAAGAAAAGGGAGTCTGATGACCTCGGGGACCCTATAGACCAAGGCTTTGACAACCCCATCTTTGACAAGGCCTCCGAATTGCCAGTAAGCATTGCTACACTTGTGTTTTCATAAGGAGTCTATCATCCTTTCTTCTTTGTGTCTGACATGTGAACATTTAACAGTCTGCCTGAGAAAGAAAACACATTGGTCACTTCCCTGATCTTCTAACAGGCCAATAGCTGGATACTCAGCTTGGCCTACTTCCGAATGGCAGATTCTCTCTTCAAATATTAAAAAAAGCTTCTCAACTGGCTAATAAACATGACATCTGAGAATGGAGATAGAATCTATGGTAAAGGAGCACCGGTTCAAACCTGGGTGCTGGTCATTCAGGGTCTAATCACCTTTTGGTGTACCAGCAACGTCTGTGACATGTCCTGTACCTGTAGGCTCACTGTGTCGTCAGTCAGAGAGCGACTATCACTCCCCTCCAGTCTGTGCTAACAGTCCAGAGCAAACCTGTACAGTACAGGAGTCCTATAGCTGCTAGCCAGGTCTTAAGACAACAGGTCATTCTGATTTTTTTAAACTTTTCATCAGGTTTTGAGTGAACCAATTTGCTCTTAGGTAAACATGGTAGAAGTAAACTATCCTGGCCTGTGATTTTCTTTGTCTCCGCAGGATATCCCTGGGCTGCATGGAGGCAATGCCCTTAACACCCTCTCCTTCACACAGTCTGGCGTGCACTTTGTCAATCCCCTGTATGACGAGACAGACTTGAACGTCTAAGGCTGCCCTTCTGATCAAGGGAAAATAACACTTAAACTGCAACACACAAAAAACGCATCAAATTTTCAAGTCTCAAACTGATCACTCACAAAGTTCCTTTGAAAATCACTAACATGACAAGCAAAAACATAAGAGGGGTCAAAGTCTATCTGTGCATGGTTTTGTAAATGTCTGGATCCGGTTTACTGCTTTCGGGTAAAAACAGTCCAAAACTGGCTTCTCTGTGGCCAGTGTGGCAGAGAACCCCCACACAACACTTTACAAAAACCTCAGCTTGGTTTTTAGACCGAAGAAGTCTGAAACAACCACTGAAGCTTAGAGTGATACAAGATTTAAAAATGCAGAACGTGGCTCTGACCATTTAAAATGCCTTTTTTTTGCTGCTCTGTAGCGGTCCAGCACACTATGTCTTGTGCAATTTTTGTTGACTGCATTGCACCTAACCACTGAAAAATAAACTGCTTCGCAATGACGCACACGTCACTGGCATTCGTCAATTGACAGCTGACCGATTTTCTTCCTTCTGGCTGGAATTGGTTTTTGTCCATTTAATGGTGTGTAAGGAGCACCAGCAGGTGGTGTTAAGAACGCCTCCTTGTATGTGCTGGGGCTACATGCTGAACCCTGTCTGTGACAAGGCAGCTGAGCTGAGGGTGTTGTGTGGCCACAGAAAGCAGACAGGACTGAAGACAAGCAGCTCCTGCAGACAGGCCTGCGCTGTGACTGAGGGCACCGCAGGTGGGTTCAGAGAAACCAAATGATCGAAACTCAGACACCTAGGGGCGTCACCCAAGCACTTAAGGCGCTTATGCCTACAGCTACATACAAACAGGGGGAATTAATTTTCCTTCTGGTTCCTTCCAGAAATAAAGTCGCATGCAAGGAATCCGAAACCCTTTTTATTGGATCAGACAGCATTTTTGAAGAAAAAAAAATACGAGTACCTCCCTCTTTTTTTTATTGTCTGTTCAAAAAAAAAAGTTGCTCACAATTCAATAATTACAGAGACTCAGACTTACAATTATTTTTTTTAAAAAAAAAAGAAGCAGTAGTGTTTTTCTTTAGTAATGTCCCATTTTAAGAAACGGAACGGAGGGGGAGGTGGGGATGGGGAGAGTGTAATAAAAATGATAAAAAGGAGAGATTAACTGAGACCGGCATTAAGATGGCATGAAATCCAATGAATAGATTCCTTGATCTAATAAAATGTGCAAGTTTGATACAGTGTTTCTGAAAGAACCACCACCATTTGTAGTACGTCACTAATAGCCCGTAATATTGAGATAATCAAATATATAATTGATGTCATACTGTCATATAAAATGGCACTGAAGGCACACTAGTGTGACAAACTGGATATGCCAGCCATCGCCTTAAATTACAAGCGTCTTTAATGAAAGATGGCCACAAATGTTTCGATTCAATTTCTAACACATGGAGCAGCAGTGAAATCTACACAAAACAGCACCACAGATGGGACGTGTGGACAGATGGGACCGCCGGTCATTGCACAGGGCTGTGGAGCAAGTCTGTCAGTGTGCTGCAGTCATTCTACATGACTGGAAACATCCACAACTACACGGGAATGTGAAAGTCAGGCTTGTGGGGGCTTCCAAGCACACCGTGGCCCTGCAAACTGAAAGGCAGAAAGCCGTGTGCGCTGTGCAAGAAATCCTATGAACAATGCTGTCGTGTGAAGTATATTTTTATTTAGGAAGTGTTTATATTATAACTACTAGAAGTTGGTCAATTATTTATTTTTTCAGTTCGCAGTGTTTTCATCTATACATGGCAGATTATTGCAAAGACCTACATTTAGAAGATTAACGTAATACTCTTTGAAATGTTCACATTAGTGCCTACTGGTATTGCATAAACCCTGAATAGTCAACAATGGCATCTAGTTTTTTTTTTTAAGGAGACAGTGCAAAGATCGGGAGAGCTGAAGTCATTCTAAAAGAAAGGGGAGGAAGGACAGATCAGAGCTCTTTGCGTGGGGGGGAGAGAGGCATCTCTTACTGCCAAGATTCAGTCCTCCTGTGGTGCCCAATACTTTAACAAGTTTTCAGAACAAAAAAAAATCAACATTCCTTGCATTCTTCATGATCTTTTGTTTACACCTTGATACGTTCGCTATACAATAAAAAACGGCTTTTCAGAGGGAAAAAAAAGAACTGTAATGAGGGCGTGCCATTATTCTTAATATCCCTCTTTGCCAAGAGCCAAAGGTCCCCATAACTTCAGCGGCTGTCACTGATGTAGCAGCAGTCCAGACAACTTGCTTAGTGAGGTTTTTAAAAAACAAAACAAACCGGCATACGCAGGCCATTGAAAGGACTACCTGCGTCACGCTCTTTACTCCTATTTAACCCCAACAGACTTGGTTCTGACCCTGTAGTTTAAAATACCCCCCCCCTGCCCTGCCCCAGAGAACACGGCTCCGTCAGCCTCGCCTCAGGCAAGGAGAGAGACCACCAGCTGGAGCGGGTTCCTCACTCTGCCTCACTGCCCAGCCCCCCACCCCTAGAACCTAAACTTACTGGCAGCTTCTTCACAGCTAGAAATAAAACGAACAAAACGAAACAAAAACAAAAAAAGAAATGCTTCACAATGATTTTTAAAAGACAGACCCATGATTCGGTCCACATCCCGGAGCCTATTCTACACCAGTGATCCACGTACTGTACAGAGACGAAGCCACAGGCAGCAGGCGGAGAGCCTGGCCTGCAAGCGGGCGGGCGGACGGGTTGGGGTTGGCACGAGGAGGGGGCGTGGGTGCCATCTCGCGGCGCAGGGCGGCTCCCAGGCGGCCGAGGGAGCGAGGGAGCGAGGGCCGGCGGGAACGGATCTATTCTTGGCACTTTCTGCAGCAGTGTGAAGTTCAAGTCGCGCGCGTGTCCCCTCCGCGGCCGGCTGCGGGCTCACGCGTCGAAGGTGGAGTGGTCCAGGCCGTCCAGGGTCAGCTGGCTGCGGTGGGGGGAGTTGGGGCTCGGGGGGCTGCTGGGGTTCGAGCTGTTCGAGGGGGTCGAGTGCTTGGTGGAGTCCGAGTCAGGCTGGAGAGAGACGGCAGCGCGTGCTGGTCAGTGCCCCAGGACATTACACCCCCATAACCCAAACACATCACATTAACAACAGCTACAAAGGCAAGAGATGCCGAGAGTTAGGAAAAACACTGACATCACTGCCAAGCGGAAAAGGCTCTGAAGGGCATTTTGTCTTTCCTAAGATTTATCTGAAGAATCGATACGAGTCAAAACTTACAATCAAATCAGATTCGGGAAGCCTTGGGTTTTTAAATTGTATGCAGGTCTTTAGAGAATTCGAATGTCACCAGCATGAAGCAAGAGCTGAGCCTGATCCACAGGCGTTGTGAGCAGTGTTCACAAAAATGAGGATAAGAACAGGCCGGACTGAACAGCATGGACACGAATGGCGAGAGGAAGGGAGCTGAGCCAGACGGGAACAAAAATTCAGAGGCAGGCGAGCGGGAGGGGAACTCACCTCTCTCTCAAAGTCTGGGTCGGGGTCGGAGATGTTCCGGGATGATACTGCCCCACCAAAGTCCCCGCCTCCTGGAGGGCCGGAAGCAAAAACGTGACCTCAGATTAACTGCACAGGACAGATCACCGGGCTTGAAGCCCAGCTGATGCAGGTCCACACAGAGCGAGCGAGCACGGACAGCCTACCCTCAACTGCTGTGTTTCCTCGTGCAGGAGCAGCTTGTGTGGGACAAGCACACAGGGCAAGTACACAGATTCTGATATGCCAATACTTTACTCACAATTCACAAACCTTTAAGTACCGAGATACTGGCAGAGTCTGTAAATGAGCCTGACCTGTTCATTTCTTTTTGGTTTGTTGGTTCAGGTAGTCTTAGTGCCTCTGCCACATAAAAAAAAAAGATCACCTGTCACTCACACAAGAGTGTGGCGTCTCCGTCTGCCCCCTGCTGGCTGGGGCAGAAGGGAGGTGAGTGGGGGGGACCCGTCTTTAGCCCTTTGGACAGAGCACAAAGCTGCTCCCTCTGCTGTTCACGCGCAGTGTCTGCACGCCCCTGGCTGTCAGAAAGAGGTGGGGGTGGGGTTGGGGGGCTCCGGGTTGCGTTACCTGAGGCGGTCCGCGTGATGTACGTCTTGCTCCTCTGCTGCCGTGAGATACTGGAGACGGGGCGCGCTCGGTCCCGGGCTGGGTCGTCCTGGGATGATGGAAGAACGCTCTGGATACACACACACGCAGTCAGTCACTACTGACAGCTCAGAGTTCACCAGCTCTGCTTCAGACATGTCAGATTCCTTCACTGGGCCCCACAGCAACATGGGAATGACTCATGTCTGCTACAGATAACTAGTGGAGCTTGACCAAGGCTTAGCCTGGACCGCTGGGTAAGCATACCATGATTTCATTAAAAAACAAAAATCAAATCAGACTCCTGAAAATCTGATCTAAAAAAAAAGAAAAATGTGAATGCATTATGCATAGTTATATAATGGAACTGCTTAAAATGAAGGTGTTAAAGGTCAGATCGATTCAGACGTGATGGGATGCTTTTGCAGAGCTGCTTCATGTACTACTGAGTGCTCAGCATGTGATCCTTATACAGTAGAGCAGACTGAAGAAAAAGGAACAGACCCCACAGCCTCTTTCTTTTTGCCTTTTTGGTTAAGGAGTTCAGACTGCAGAGATAAGGCATGGCAATGCGCTGCCAAGGGGCAGCACATTGAGAACAGAAAGCATGACAGCAAGGTCCCCAACCCTCTACAGCCACTTTGATAGTTACGCCACTCCACAGAGAAACGGATGAAAAGAGGACACGGAAAAGAGGGAGCAGGCAGGGAAGACAAGCAGAGGGGTGGGAGTGAGGAAGAGCTATTCCTACCCTTCCTAAGGAGGTAGTGGAAGGAGAGGAGGAAGAAGAGGAGAGCAGAGGCAGGCCTTGCAGTGAGGAAGGCTCTTTCTGGAGATAGATTTCGGCAGAAATAGGGCTCATGTGATAGACGTGCTCAAAGTTGGTTGGAGGAGATATCAAAGCATGGTGTCGAGAGGATGAGGGGGAGGGAAATTCACTCTGCTACGCCAACAGAAAGGAGAGAAACAGGAACAGAGGGAGAGAAAGAGACAGAGAGAGAGAGAGCAAGGAGAGATACTAGTTAATTCCAAAAAAGGAAAGAGACAAAAAAGGGAGAAAAGAAAAAAGGTAACATCAAAGAGCCAGGACTGCAGGGTTACCCACTCCCAGTACTCAGTCTGAGGCTGGCAGATGGCTGAGGTCTGTCTAATGAGAGGCGGCTGTGTCACAGATGGAGGGAAGCCCCCCTCTCCTGGAGCGCAACAGCTGCTGACACTACCCAGACCCTCCAGCCTCACTCTGCGTGCCAAGGACCCCGGAGCTCGGCCCCGGAAGAAGGGCCGAACCTCTTCCCTTTAGTCCCTCAGGCTTGGGCGACGGTGATCCCAGCAATCCCAGCAAGCAAGCATCTCCTAACAAGTGTGTCTGGAGTTTCTACAGCACCTCTGCTTCGTCATATGGAGCAAGCCTGCCACGCCCCCTCCCTCAGCCCCGCCCCTCGGCCCGCCCCAGCACTCCTCTCTAGCGCGCGTGGTCAGGTATTACCAGGGGGAGGTCCATGAGGACTTGCATGCCATCCCCAGGGCCCATGTGAGCGACGTGATTGAAATTGGTGGGGTTGGAGATCATCTTTGACCTCAGCTCAGGGTCTCTCAGCATCTCACTGTGAAATAAGATAATAAGACACCATTTTCAGCACCATTATTGAATCTTCTTCTGTCTTTTTTTTCCCTACTGATAGCCCTGTCCTGCGTACAGCCGGCCCTTCTCCTCCTGCACCTCTCCCAGGATGCCGGCCTCCGCCGGCAGCTGCGCTATTGCCTAACGCCAAACAGAGGGGGGGAAGCGCCTCTCTTTTTCCGAGATACCAGTGCTGGAGAAACCAGAGCAGGTCTGAGAGCATGTGTGGGGGGGGTAACCAAAAAAAAAAGAGGAAACATTTCCGCCCCTGGGGCTCCGACGCTGTGTTCTGTCATGGTTTCGTTTACTCTCGGGCTCACGCTAGTAAAGAACCAGGCAGTGCCTGTTCATGCCTTCACATCACTGAAGCCCTCAGTTAGGATTGATACGGCCCTCGCTGCCTCAAGAGCTGGGGACCTGAAGTGAGCAATGCCAGCGGTTCTCTTCCCAAGAAACATACGCATGTTTCGACTTAATTATGCTGGAAATGAGAGTGTACATGGCCTCGCACATCCTGTGGCTGGGATGGCCTGGGGTGAGCTGGGATGGGCTGGGCTGGGATGGGCTGGGATGGGGTGAGAGGGAGGGGATGCCGTAAAGGATCTGCGTAAAAGTCCAAGTCACCGTCGCTGTTGCAGCCGCTCCTCCTCCGGCACCTTGAACAGGAACTTCCTCTTGCTCCGCGTGCGCACCATCAGCTTCCTGCTGTTGTCCGAGGTTTCGGGGATGGCCAGGTCAGCCACCTCTGTAGAGAGAAGAACGGCCAGCCCCGTCAGCGCCCCACACGCCACCCTCCCGCAGTCCTGAGTTAAAGCCCGGCGCTGCGGCGAGGTTAATGGGCTTCGGCGGGGACTGAACTGACGGGGAATAACCGACCACACAAAGGCAGGAGGAAACCTCTGAGGATCCAGGGCCTTCGGACTCACAAGAACAGATCGAGAACTAAAACTAACAGAGGCTCAGGTGTGAGCAGCAGCAGAACATACCCGTCTGTCTGCAGGAAAGGGACCTCAAAGTAACACAAGGGAAATGGAGATGTCTCCCCCCGTGATACTGCGCAACTCTTTTATTCCTCTATCATCTTGTTCAGTCTACACTGACATATTTCTGCATTGAAGCATTCTACTTGCCTGTAGAAACACTGCACAACTGGCTTTCTGTTAAAATACCCAGCTTTGTAAGTAAAGGCACAAGTTAAGTCGCTTTGGAGAAAAGCAACAGCCAAATCTGCCATCTTCATGATGAAATTCAAGACTTCTTTTGAGCCAGTGTACGTTCACGTTCAATTCCTAGGCACGAAGACGAGGGCTGTAAGGAGCTGGTGCTGTAGTTTCAGGAATGGTGGGACCCGGCACAGAGCAGACACCCACCTGAGGAGGAGCTGTTGTTGAAAAAGATGAGTCTCGGCTGCTCCGAGCCCAGAAGGTTCAGGGTTCCCTCCACGTTTAACGGCCGGATCTGCCGGCGGAGCAGACAGACAAGCTGAGAGAGAGAGAGACGACGGCAGCAATCCGACACACAGAGCTATTAACAAGCCTGATCGCAGCACTGCTTTGCATGCGATTTTTGATCCGAGCCTCCTTGATTGTATGGTAGCTTGTTAACAGGGGGGGGAAAAATTCAGAATTCGCCTGAGCTGCAAACAAGAGGTCAGGTTAACAAGCTTCACAGGAGGCCTGTGGCGTCTACACTAAAGATAGTTGAACAGAGCTTAATCTGGTTAAGCTGTATGAAATGCACATACCTTTCGTAAAGAAACCGTCTGGACCCACTCCAGAGTGTTCACATCAAAGACATCAATCCCATAGTCGCTGTACACGGTCAGGTAAGAGGAACTGGAGCCTGGCAGAGGAAAGCACAGCTATAACGACACACTCACAGCAGCTAGGGCACCGCGATTGAACACCGGAGACATACGAGCAACAGGGAGCTCATTAAGAGCTTCTACTGTTAATAACATACCAACAATGGAAAAACATTGACAAGATTAAACCAAAACTTTCTCATTTTGAAAAAACATTTGCACTATTTTGCTAATATTTCGAGAGTCCTGCGTCGTGTTGTAAATTTCTGGCCCGGATCTCCCAGTGAGGATGGACAGTGAGCAGATACACAGGAGATGCCGGCTCCCCTGAAGCAAAACACTGTGCCAGCTAAACATAAATAAGTCAAACTGGTCTAAAAGGGTAAGAAGCTGATCCTGACTGAGAATCTTAAGTGAGAAGTACTGGTTATATAATCCTGTGCAAAGCTCAGAACCTGAAGAACAGACTGTTCTGTATCTACACAGTGGTTTATCAATTGGGGTCAGGGGACTCCCTCGGCACAGCTCTGAACAGAACAGGAAGTCAGCTGACAGTGAAAAAGGAGGTCACCTACATTAAGCACACGAGGGAGAACAGGTTTTCCTGTAGCGTTTAGAAACGGGTGCCAAGGCTTTAACCCTTTCTAAAAGTGAGGAACAGATGACCTCTACCCTCTGTCCAGAGCCCTTTTCATCCCTCCACAGAACAGCCCCGACAATATGAACCATTTTCCTCGGCTAAGACAGCTCGTCTGTTTTGTCTTATTCTCTCGCTCCAGGGGAGGCACAAACGGGGAGAAGGAGAGTGTAAGCCGACGTACTGCATGCCAGGGGAGTGGCTGGCCACATGAGCTCCTGCGTCCGCGACCGGCGGCCCTGCGAGTCCACGTACACGCCCAGCTGGCTGAAGCACAGGAGGACCTCGCCCGAGCCGACCTCCAGGGCGTGCAGGGCGTCCAGCGGCTGCTGGCTGAGGAAGGACAGCGAGGGGTCGGAGGGGCTGACCAGGCTGACGGGGGGCGCCTCCCCCTGCACGCTGAGCAAGGAGAAACCGGAGGGGTAGCCGACGCACAGCCGCTCCCGGAGCTGGCCAAGCCACTGCACCACGCCGGGAGCCTGCACCTCCCACACCCTCTTGTGGTAGGGCTTGGTCCTGTAGATCTCGTAGCACAACACCTGGCGCTTCACTGCCACCAGCAGGCAGGGGGGGCCGCCCGGGCGCAGGCTGCCCGTGGTCAGCGCCTGGCAGCCCTTGGTCTCGGGCAGCTTGATGTCGAAGTTGGTCTCGGCTCCGTCCAGCGCAGCCCAGGGGTGCAGATGCACGTGCCGGTTGCGCCCGCAGAGCAGCACCACGATCTTCTCTTTGGGGATGAGCTCGATCTGATGCACTTTCTTGCAGTCTGCGGCCCGCACAATCACTGCCAAACAAAGGTCGCGGTGAATCCAAACAGCTCCGGCAGGATCCAAGACACCCAGGGCCAACACTCACCATTCAGCCACCGTGCATCTTTCTTATATTGCAGGCGATATTGTTAAAAAAACATTTGACTGTGATACACAAATACTATTAGTATTACTGTAAAGATACACGCAATTGGCACAAAACAATACAAAAAGTGTTTTGACTTTTTGATATTACACAGTCTCTTGGACATTAATAATGTCAAAAGCAGGGAGGTGACAAAAAAAAAATCAGATTTAGACTAAATCACTCATGTAAATCACACGCTAGCTAGGTGGCGCTCTTACCATCTCGAGTGACTTCCACCACGTACAGCCCCTCCTCCGTGCCCAGTGCAATGCGCTCGCGGTCTGAGGGGGAGACAGGGAAGCCTGCAGTGAGCAACATGGCTCCGCACTGCCTTCTGAAAACTGGCTTTTTTTTTTAGCAAAAGTGGTTTTTACCCAAGATTACGGACTTAAAACTTCACGTGTTTATCTCGTACGGGTCAGTGCCTGCCTCATTCTTTTTTGGAGCCAGAAATAACACAAGCTAGCCTTCCAAACCTTCCATCACCTGCAAATGAAAAACCTGGTTGATTTTACCCCTGAACCATCCTGCTCCTCCTACAAGAGGCCAGTTTTCCTCTGCATGAACCAGGGCTATACACCACTTGCAAGTATTTACCGATCTAGGGTTTCAAAGCCAGATTCAGCCTCCTCCAGGCTTGGCACAGGCAGCAGCCCTGAATTCCAAGTCTCTCCTAGGTTCCAGATTTCACATCATTTGGAAACATTCACTTAATTAACTGATGCCGGGAATACATCAGCAGGCAGTGCGGCGCTCTGAGCCAGTCCCAGTGATATGCGATCACATTAGCGGAATGCCATAATTCCAGGCACATGGCCATTCATTAGCACCGCCCGGGTCCCAGCGCTACTGCAGAGGGGTCAGCGGAGGTCGTGGGGAGGGAGCGGGTATTGGACACCTCCAGGACAACCGCAGTTACCTTCTTGGCCGTGTCGAGCACCGGTCAAGCAAAGAAGGACAGTTACATAAAGGAAAAAGTAACACTATCGACTCCATTGTGGGGTCGGACTGAATCGGAAGTAAGCCAAGCCAACCGCACTGCTCCTCAGGAGCCAGCTCACGTCTGGGAAAGATGAATGGGCACCAGTCCAGTATGTGAACCAAAAAAAAAGCCAGCTTGACTTTGAACTTGGATGTAAATATGAGAGAGAACAGCTTTCCAGTTGCTCCACTCCGACCTTGTTTAATGAAACTGCACATTCTCTGAAGGGCTTCCAGGTTTATCTCCTCCCTCTCCTCGGGAAAGTGATTCTTCTTGTTGTGTCTTGCTAGCTGCCTGACTGCCAGAGGATTACTAATGTAATGGAAGTACCTTCAGTCAATTTGCTCAGGAAATTCTGCTGACCGGTAAGTGCGTTTTTGAGGAGGCTCATCTCTGACGGGGGGGTGGGGGGAGGGATAGGAACAGCAAACAGCAGCTGCCAAAACGTGACACTCTCCCATCTCTCTGGAGCAAAGCTGGAGGTAGCAATGACAGACTCGGAGGTCTCTCTCAAACGTATAATACCCTTCAGCATCACCTGGCACACCAGGAAGAAGTGCAAGCATCATGGATTTCCTGGCCCCTGACAGGAATCTAAGCATCTGGTTTAAAGCATCCCTCTCTGGCCAATTCTGCACTTTGCATCACGTTCACAAAAGCTAGCTTTCCTAATGCCCGAGATGTCTGGGGGCGCGGGCTACAGCGCTGGCAGCAGTCCTCGTCTCTCATTATGAGGTGCAGGAAAGAGGAGGAGCAGGCAGAAACAACAGACCGTGACCTGGCGCGCGATTGACTTCATGCACTTCTTCAACGACCTCATCGTGGAGCTGGGCTGCAGCAAAGACCTGCGGTGGACCTGCACCCGAAAGATCGGGACTTCTCACCTATGATAGCAGCAGACAAGGTGGACTTGATGGCGGGCAGCGTGCTGTCGTAGGCCTCCTGCAGCACGTGCACCACCCGGTTCTTCAGCCTGTTCTTGTTCAGGATGGTCTGGAGCCCCTCCAGGATGCCGACCCACTTCCTCTTCTCTGTCTCGCTCTCGGCCAGGATCAGGAGGGAGCAGGTGCGGGGCGGGGAGCTCAGCAGGGAGGAGGTGACCTGGGGGGGGCAGTGGAAGGGAGGGATGGACAAGCCGGTCATCAGGAGCATGAGTCCCAGGCAGTGCAGGACCACCACTGAACAGCCCCCCCGTGACAACAAAACCCCCTGTTTCAGCAAGTAGATAAGCTGAAACAGCCTGGGCCAGATGGCTGAATATCAGCTTGATCTGAACTTATACAATAGAAAACTGCTCACAATCCCTTTTCAAAAAAGCACATACAAAAGAAGCAGCAAAAAAGAAAAACAGAGCACAGGTTTATTCACTTAATTGTAACAATGCCCACAGGGACGTGAAAAGGGGCTGGTGTAAAGGCAGCCTACCCTAAAGATGCAGGGTACATCCTTCCGGGTTGCATGAATCACGTCAGAGGCCAGGACAGAGCTCACAGAAAACTCTTCATCTCTGAAAAACCCAGTAACGAAAAAATATTTTTAAGGCACCTCAAACCTGAATACTCTCGCAGGGAAGTCAAACAGTTTTTCTACACCCACTCTGAGCTCTGGGACGTTTCCTCAAGTCTGCCATACTCTTGACATCAGGATTTAATGCAGTGCATGCAATTTACCCAGCCTTCTACTTCATTGGCTCCTGATGTCCATGTTTTTTTAAGGCATCACCTCACCACGAACAATCTCGACTATTTATTTTAGGTATACCTCTTTTCGCTATGTTCACCCTCAGTTTCATCATGTAAGTTATTGTGCCAAACTCAAAATGGAGGTCAAACCATGGAACCAATCATGAACATAACAATGGCATAACAAGGCCTGCTGAGACTCACACCTCTTTGATGTTTGTTCGTAAAGAAACAAACGGGGACCTGCTGGAGTAGTAACTTTCAACACCTTGCAACACCTTGCAGGCTGTTAACATCAAGTTAGCTCATGGGTTTTCAACCGGGCGTGTGCAGCTGCTCTGCATGTGACCTCTGACCTCAGATCGAGCACTTGGCTAGCGACCACGCCCGGCTGAGTGGACTTCCCCTCGGGCACGTCGTACAGGAACAGCTTGCAGTCACAGACCACGGCGTATGCCCGCTGCCAGCCTTTCTTCACGCCTGTTGGCTTGGGGATCTGAAGGAGGAGAGTATAACCACATGACCTGAGGGCACACGCCCACACAAACATGCCCCCTCCCGCATGAACCTGAACAGACACGCCCCCTCCCGCACCACCACACACACCTGCACAGACAAGCCCCTCCCCCACACACCTGCACAGACACGCCCCCTCCCCCACACACCTGCACAGACACGCCCATCCATGCATGAACTCAGCCTACTCCCTCCTGCACAAACACACATGCCTGCACTTGCAGATCTAAATTCACACTCCTGGGCAATCACACATACCCGCACTTATTTCGTAAAACAGGTATGCCCATAGACAAAAAAAGAGATCATATGGTCGCAAAGTGATAGATAATAAGAAATCATGTTTAACGCGTATCTATACAAAATATATAGAAAAGAAAGAAAAAATGTTGTTTTTGAAAGACATGGAAACATCCAACTGCGGCAGACATTACTGTCAGTTAAAACAATTATTAGCTTGGTATCCCGTGTCACAAACCAACAGTTTGCCTGTTCGATACTAAATCACAAGACCACAGAAAATAGTTTCTGAGGCCATAATCACCTCATTTCCATCAAAGTTTCTGTCAGACTATATCCGATCAGCAGCACAAAACTGACAAGCTCTGCTATTGGAAACGGATGTTTGTAACATTACTGGATTACTGTTTCAAAATGATATCTTGAGATAAGAATCTCAAACGCTTTGTACAGGGAAAAGGGGAAACTTCACTTAAAGAAGATGAGAATCAAAGAAAGGCAACGAAAGGAATCCACAAGTGATATGACATTTAATCTACTGTGCATATCAAAATAAACACTGAAAACAGCTGGCTGAAAGGATTAAAAGAACAAAAGCATTGAAAAACAGACATGCCTTACCTTTAAAAAATGACCTAAAAATCTGGATATTTTTCACAATTTCCCTACCATTCTAAGGACTCTAAATAAAAAAGTACTTCATTCAGGAAGAGAAAAAATCCGAAATGTCAGACGTGAGAAAGCCGCCCCAGTAGGGCTGCAGAGCGCTTGGCCTCACCCTGACAAAGCCTTTGTACGCCGTGCCGATGCCCCTCTGCACATCGATGCCCAGCGGTCTCTTGGCCTGCTCCGGGGGGATGGGGCACACCTGGGGGGCGTGGTCCTTGCAGGTCACGTGGCAGATGAAGGAGCAGACTGAGGTGAGGGGGAGGGAACACGAGACAGCGGGCTATCAGAGGACTGCACTCATCAGGAGAGAAAGCACAAGGAACGTCTGCCTGTGAGGCTCAAGGTGAGTCTGCCAGAGATCTGTATACTAACATGATGAGCTTATGCAACCCAGAACACCTTTTCTGAGAGTCTGACCATTTTCCAGGGACAACTAGACATGGAAAATGAACAGTCTCTGTAGCATCAGGAAGTCTTCCACTTCCCTTTTTCCAAATGACTTAATGCAATTGCAAACTGAGTATATTCACCTCCAGCATGGGGTACAAGAACAGAGAGAACACGCACTTGGTCCACACTCCCACCACCCTCTGTGCAAAGTAACACCTCCTATCCCTCATTTCCAGGGCACAGCACCGGAGTTGGCTACTCACCCTCACAGGCGTAGCCCTGGCGGATCAGTCCGACCATCAGGGAGGTGCAGTGCGTGCACTGCGCGGGGCTGGAGAAGGTTTTGATGCTGAGCTGATGAGCCTTAGGCTGGAAGACAACAGAGTGACCTTCACACACATGGTCTACACTGCCTGCAACACTCTCCTCTAGGCACTGAGGGGCACACAGCTCCTAACGAATATCTCTACCCAACCGCTACAGAGTTTGTAAGCGGAGGGGAAAAAGTAATTAAAGCTCTAAAAGCTCTATTAAGAGGAAGCAGAGAGCAGGCAGCTGCATTCTGAGTTTCCACAGAAATTTGTTCAGTGGGCTGTGCCGGGTGGGAAGAAACCTCACACCTCCTCACTCCACATATCCGGTCTTGTATGACCACAAGTACGCTTGCAGGACATGGGACAGGCTAACTGAGGGACACTGTAACAACTGCCGCGGCACAGTACTAGAAGAAGGGACCTTGGGTGCCGTCAGGTGTGATGACTGGTATGCCGGAGAAGTAGCAGCTGGAGCAGCTGGCTGGGGCTTCGCTGGCTCCTGGGAGAGAGAACACAGAAGGAGCGTTTTAAACCAGGCAGGCAGAGGCACAGAGGGACGGGGCTCAATGCCACAGGCTGGGAGCTCATCAGCTCCCAAACCAACAAAACAATGACACGGATGTAGAACTGTGCAAGTTAATTTTGGGGTGGTAATGGATTAATGCGTTCCTGGCGACCGACTACACTGAATTTCGCCACTGCAGTCTCCCAGGGCAGGGCGACGGATACTTACGTCTTGTTCTGTCGCCAGAGCAGGCGAAGAGGAGGCATCGGCTTTCTGGAGCGTGGTGTCGAGCTCACCGACGGAGCTGGTCTGCAGAAGCAAGGCGGGCACAAGTCAGCACAGTCCTGATTAAGGGCCTCTTTCTTAAAGGACTCCAGCTAATCAGTACTGTTACCAGGCTGAGTCCATGCAATTTTCTACTCTTTACTTTCCCCTCCTCATAAGTAAAATAAAACTACAGCCTCTCTGTTTAGAATTAGATTTCTTTCAGAAAGCGGAACCAGATCTAATCTGAGGTTGAGCAGTGCCCGATGCGAGCATGATGAGAGCTCATTAAAGGGGGCAGGCTGTACTTACAGAAGGACGAATGAGACTGTTGATCCATTAGGTCACTGGAAGCGCAGCCCCATTACAGAACTACACCACAGCTACACGCCTGATTGCGCCCCCTAGTGTTATTTGTTGTAACTGCTCGAACCTCCTCACTGTCCTTTCCTGGTTGGGGCTCTGCCTTCCTGCCTGGAACTGCTGTTGCACCACTGAGCAAGGTGCCTCACTTAGGATTGCGTCTGTAAATTGAGCTCTGAAACTGGGTCCAAGTTTTTTTGGGCAAAATGTGACGACCAGACACACTAATAATTACATGTTTTTTCATGCTTCCGATTGAAAAACACTTCTGATAAAAATGCAATCCTGTGCAGAATCATTAAAAACCACTTGTGAACAAACTGTGGGGACCAGGCAGCCTTGTTGTGATCTGTGCCTCTAAATCACTACTGTCCAATTCCAGGCGGTGAGCTACTGATCACATGAACACAGCCAGCTCAACAATACAGAAGGACAGTACTGAAACAGTACTTTGAAGCAGAATTCAGAGACTTAAACCTTTTATCAAACATATACTGTGGGATTAGGGGGCAGCCTATGGAAATCCCGTTTCCCTAATGCAGAACAACTGTTCCAGATGTCTGCAAGCTGGTGAGAGCACTCCAGTCTGCCACTTCTTTTACCAGCAGGGGGCGCTATTACCCACTTTTTGTTGTTCTTCACACGGTTCAGGGCTAGGAAAAGCTTAAAACACAGTCAACAAATACAGAACCACAAGGGCAGATACAACACCTTGAGCAAATTTGAGAAAGTTAAGAAGTCTTACAGGGTATAACAGGTTACAGGGGAGATTCAGGTGATCTCATTAAGACCAAACTAAGCCAATAATAATGTTTGCTTTGACAGTGAGATTCTTACTGGCTGTCATGCTGACCGTTGAGAACAGAACTCCGTTGCAGAAAAGCATGTTTTACAGCGAAAGTGAATACAACTCAATAAGAACGATGCAAACAACAGACTTTGCTCATTGCAATTTCCATTAAAAAGGGGATTAGTCAATTCAACATTTTTATATAGCGCCTTTCACAACAAGGCTGCCCCAGATTAGTGCAAATTTCTTAAACTCACTTCAAATTTAACAAATGGAAATTTAGTGAATCTTGTTGCTTACTGGAAACCTCACTATTTCATAAAAGGAACAAATAAGTAGAACAGAAGGTCCAATTGATGGTGAATTTTGCACAAAAAAAGACTGTCCATCAGTTAATGGGAAAAGAGTGCACCAGTTTCAGCTTTATTCCTACGGGGTCTTTTTCAGATCTACAGTACGAAGTGCGTACTACATGGGACAGCAGGTCAGCGGTAATAACCAGTACTTACATCGTTTTAATTCACTGTCACGACAAATAAAGTATTACTTGGCAAAGTCATCTTCATTTATTAAGAGTTAATGTTCAGAAAATGTGCAATGGCAGATGTCCGGGTCACTAATTCAGAAGCACATCCTACACATTAAATTGCTAATGGTTAGGAGCTAAGAGCTACAGCAGCAGTTTACGAGGGGTAGCAGAGTGGGAGCAGTCAGTGGGTTATACTGTAAGGCACTCAGACTACAGCACAGGGTAAGAAGGTTACGGCAGGGAAAAGCTCTTTCCAGCCAACTTACTTCATCCCAAAACGCTAGCAGAGAGGACGCAGACGAGGAAGAGACAGAGTCCTTTTTTGTTTTTGGTAACAGATGTGAGGGACAGAAAATAAAATCATGACGTTTTACTTTTTCAGCATTTGGAATCAGATCTCTACAGCAGTGGGAAGGGGACTGGGTGTGTGGAGGTGCAATGTGAAAAAGCTACATTAGTCTCCCTTTCTTCCTCTCCAAGAGAAAAAACCTCCCTCTCCCAATGGTCTCAGGTGGGATCAGGTGGACATGTGGCACACGACTCACAATTCAATCACACCCCAAGGTCGTCTGCAGCTCCAGAGGGCCACACTGATGATGCCCTACCTTCATGCTGCTGACGCCTCCGACAGACGTGTTTGCTTTTTGAAATTTGAGGGGCTGGGATCAGTCTCTCTTCAGGTGCAGACAAACAGGAGTTTGTTGCATTCCAGGGCAGCGCATTGTAACTTTAGAAGCGATTGATCTGAATTTGCCTTGATCTAGCAGACAAAGAGCCACATGTCCACCCAACCGAAGCAGTGCATGTGAACAGCTTGTAGATCGTGAAATGCAGGCTACTGACTGACTGACTGAAAGGGATCACAAGAATCTGAGAGCTTAGCCCTGCATTTATAGTACTGAGTAAACATCAGATGGCACAGGAGCCTAGTGCAGGTCCAGCTCAATGAAATCCTTCTACTTGTTAAAAGCATAAAACTACCTTAGGACTATCTTGTCCATATATATGCTCTTGTGAGAGGATCTGTAGATGCACTGTGTGCAAAACAGTTATGGCTGCTGCAATGGCTCAGTGATGACTTGAGAAAACAAATGGGGGAAAAAGAAGGAAAAGATTTAACTGAGGAAGCAGTGTTTCCCAGTTTTTCCCCCCAAAGAAAGCTGTTTGTTTGAAGTGTCTGATATGAATAGGTGGTTGGATAGAGTAGATCAGAGCAGCTGATTATCAAGCTCCTGATACAACTTGCACAAACAAAAGCCTTTGATGTCTCCCTTAACTGATCATGTACAAGGGACCTCATGCGTTTCTGCCTGGGTTGCAGGCATTACTCGAAAAAGTCTGCGCCTATGCAGGATTTCTAAATGAGCATACACTGTAGCTTTTCACCGACGTTTTAAACAAGGAACAAATTAAGATCAGCCTCATCAAGATAAAAGCAAAGAAGTGAATCCAAACAAAACAAGAAAAAAGCAGAAAAGACTCACTCTAAATGTTAAGTCCTGGGCAAATGGTGAGGTGTTGAAGTATTCAAAAATAGATTCCTGGAAGTCGGGAAGTTTTAAGCCTAAAGGAATAAGAAGAAAAGCAGAGAAAAGGTTATTTGTGGTTTTGCATTACTAATCAAATACGTTTTACTCATCTGCACCAGATAACAAATGATTGTGATTCAGGAAGCAGCCTGGGGAGGCCTTTGAACCTATGAAGTGTTAGCAACTAAAGAGAGTTGAATCTTTCCAGGGATGTTACAAGAGGTGCCCAGCTCGTGATAGACATTCAGTGCTTGTTACCTTTGTCCGAGCGCGATCTGCTCTCTTCCAGGTCTCTCTTCATGTTGTCTACCTGCTCCGCCATCTCGCGATTCTTGACCTCGGACTCCTTCAGTTTGCTGCAACAGAAAAGGAGCTCAGGATGGAAAGGGGTGACTGGCCTGTGCAGCAGGCCCGCAGGCGGACAGACGCGCCTGGTCATTGACATGTGACGCGTGACTACTGCGGATCAGGGCTGTAGGGACGGCAAACCAGAGGACATCTGCTCCAACCAAAACAGAAAATTCATCTAGGAGACTGAAAGCCTCTCTTTGCTTGGCCACGTAAAGCGATTGGGAGAAGAGATCCTGGTTGGATCTCTTAGTGGAGAGACTAAGCCAAAAGGGTCCAGTTTGTGGAACTAAAAACACAAAAAACTGTGCAAAACACCCGGGGAGACTCTGAAATGTTTATGACGCCATGCACGTTAAAAAGTGGGAGCCAGATGAAATAATCGAGGGAGAGGAAAACTGGCACAAACACAAATGCTGAAGCAGTGATAAAAAAAAGCCTGGCTCCTCGACACCGCTGTGTTTCTGGGTCTGCCGGCGATGTTTCCACGAGAAGCCCGTGGAGGTGAAAGAGGGAGCCGGCGGAGCCGCTGACCTCTCCAGGGAGATGTTGGCCGCCTTCACTTTGCGCAGCTCCTCCTGGACCAGCTGTTTGGCCCGGATCTCGGCATCCAGAGCCGACTGCAGCTCCAGCCTCGCGGACATGTCCAGCTTCTGGCTACGCCGCACCTTCCACAGGGGGTCCTGAGGGGGGAGAGGGAGAGGATCAGGGATCCCGGATGGAATACCTGGATCTCGGTCGGCACGCTGGGCAAGAACAACCAGGCCCACGTCCCGAGAGGAAATGACACAGCGCAGTGGAGCACGCTCAGTGCACACGCCGGGGATCACTGTGCCTTTCAGAAAGCAAGCCAATGCTTTTGCACTCAGTGCACAGATCAGCCAACATAGCGAGCTCAAGATTTCATTGGAAATTTGTTAAATTACTTTTCACTGCTTCTTCTAATCTGGGGGAAATCAGCTACTTCCCAATCATGTGGTGTTCTGTGACCTGCCTGCAAATGCTCAAGTCTTATTTATTTCATTAATTTAATAATCTCCCCCCACCCATCACCCCAGAGCGCAAAAGGATCACAGGATTGGAAGACCCAGCTGTTCCCAGATACTTTATTAGTGGCACAAGCACCGATGCACCAAGATCAAAACATTCAGCTGCACAGTGGAACAGGAAAATCACAGGGGTGGAAGACGACAGGAGAGAATTTGCATCAAGATTTGATCAAATCATATTCAAAGCCATTACAAATCAGGACGGCGTCATCTTAATCTGATCAGGTCTGCTGGCAACACACACCTGCACTGCCTAAAACATGAAGATCAGAAGCTGTTGGGCCTCTACATACATGCTGTACCTATAGCCTGAACATGATGTGGAAAGGTTTCGACAAGGTTGTGAAATATTGGGAGGTATAAAGTCTACCATTTGTGGGAGTACTGAACAAGTCTACCTTGTTGAAGGCTATACCCAGGTTTCTTCCAAGACACAACTGGATGAGATCTTCGGATCAATTACCTACTAATTACCAAACAGGCTGTTTTCAAAATCGGAAAACAAGTAAAAAAAAATCCTACGGAGATGAAGACGACAGATTTCTGTGAATTGTGATTGTGAATTCTTTTTATTATATTTTGCTAATTTCATTCAGACCCTTTATCTCCTCAAAAGAAGCTGCCCCAGTTCAAAGTGAGTGCCCTGGTGCGCCAGAATCCAGGAAGAACTGTCCTTATCTTCAACAAACAGCAGAGAAAGGCAAAAGCTGAGGTTTCTTTTGGCTGGAGGTGGAGGACAGCCCTCAGCCTGCCGAGGAGACTGGTAGTTTTGGACATGCAGAGCTGTGCTTCACTGTGGGGCTTCTCCCATGACCAGGAAGAGCTAGCACTTTATTGGTTAAACAAACAGCAAACCATACTGCAACAGTGTAGATTTCTTTTCATCACTGGCACATTCCTTTCATTATTTCATCATGTGAGACCAAAGGTCCATCACAAACCCCCTCTTTCCCTTTTCACGTTTCACGAACCGCAGAGAGATCAAAATATTCTGTCCAAACTAAACCTGTCGAAACAGCCGTTCATATTAACCAAATAGCCCCGTACCGAAAAAACACAATTTATTGCTCTGGGACGTCTACTCAGAAGGATAGATCAGATCAGGCTTTTGAGTTAAAAAAAACAAACCGCTGAAACGGGGAACCGGCAGCTGATCCCGGCAGCATCAGCGGTGGTACCTGTTGTGCACAAAGCTGTGGCTTCTCACCAAAGAACAAGCGCTTGGTGCTGCATGGTAAACAGATGGCGGGCTGTCACTTGCCCACAATGAGCACAGCGGGGCCCTGACGAAAGATGTAACGAGGTGTAATTGGCGCTGTGTGCCAGCCCACTGACCCGATACACGGCCTCTTGCTCAGCGTGTGTCAGCTTACCGCCCTTGCCCTTGTGGCCGGGTATACACTCGGGGTTGTTGCAACAGAGAGTTGATTTGTCTCAACAGCCGTCATCCGCCGGCGTGATTGAAGCCAGAAAAGAAACGAATCATCTCTATCGGGCACCGCCCAGCCCCAGAAACGAATCACCCGAGGATGCGTGATTAAAATGATTTCAGAGAAAAGAGCGCCAGCATCCGTGACAAGCAGGGCACCATGAAAAGCGCGCTAATGCGTTTTTTCCCCGGCCCCTTTCCGCGCGGCTGAAAATGAAAGATCATCTCCGGCCGGACTGATTCGAGAAGTCGAGCCCAGGTGCCCACACACACTCACCAGCTTCTCGCCTACGTGTGGCGCCACAGACCTCTGAAACGGACTGTTTACGGCCCAGCCCTGCTGCAGTGGCAAGACAACACTGCATCATTGTACAGTTGGGAGAAACAAGAGCACAGGGGGGGGTCAAAAATAAAGGCCCAGGGTCACCGAAGGCAGTGTTCCCTATGGACGGTCACTCAAGAGCTCACAGCCGGCGAGGGACAGGGACCAGCGGAATTAAGGGACACAAGCAGGCGGAATCTCTGCGCGGTTCCGGAGCTCTGAGGCTTGGTTCCAGAACGCCCCTCCATTCTCTGCGTTACGGAAATTCAAGCCATTTTAAAAAAGTTAGCAAAAACAAAATGAGCGGGCTTTGATGAGATTGTCAATACCAAGCCACAACAGGGGGTCTAATATCATGGGAATTTTCAAAGTCAGATTTGATAGTCTCGTAGCAACACTCAGAGATCTAATGGAGGGGGGGGGGGGGGTGCTGATCTTGTCATAAATGTTGATTAAAACACCCAGAGGAACAAAAAAGAAATGTATTTCACTTTTTGCTGTGGAGTGCCTCTTATGAAAACTGGCCAATGTTGCAACATGTCAGCTCCATTCCAGAGCGAGCAGGAGCTGCATCACTGACTGCAGCCCCAAGTGATCAGTCACTAGCACAGTTTCTAGCTGCACTGGCTGCAAACACTACCCACTCCTCAGTCTCTAGTGCAGAGAGTTGTTCTGTTTCTTTTTTTTATTGGCGCTTCACGTCTTCAAAGCGTACTGTAGCTTCAGGGCTTAGTTCAAGGAAGAAAGAAAACAATTTCAAAGAAAGCGACGACATATGCAGTTGTGGCTCTTTCATTCCAGCGCTTGCGGGCTGAGCTCACTTCTGGCACGAGCTACCGGGGAAATGCAGGGAAGAGAAAGGCCAGACAAGACAAGGCAAGGCAAGGCTGGCTGGCTTACCAGGGGTCGAGATCCCAGGCTGGAGTTCCGGAGCGACTCCAGTTCCTCCGTCATCTTGGAGGCCAGCGCCTGCAGGTAACCCCTGGCGTCCTTCTCGTCGCTGACCCTGTGTGGGGGTGGGGGCATCACATGCACAGGAGTCACACAGCAAGCCCTCTGCCCAGCAGAGCACACCTTTGAAATACTGTTTAATAAGCTGAAGGGTGCGAAGCATCTCTCTCTCCTAGGGACACGGAGCTCGTTCATGGCACGGACACAGGTCGAGCCATGCCTTGCCGTTTTAAACCCGTGAGAAAACGCGCGGGCGCACTCCGAGCTCGTCACGCGGGCCGCGCGCGAGGACAATCGCGATGGAGCTGGAAGCAGTACCACTGGATGATCTCCGCGATCTGCGCCTCCCAGTGAGCCACGCTCTCCTTCTTGGCCGCCAGGTCCTGCAGCTCGTCCTCCAGCTGCCTGTTCTGCGCCGTCAGCTTGTCCACGAAGGTGCAGAGCTGCAGCAGGCGGGAGAGGCACGCGTCAGGGCGGCCGGCGGCAGCGAGGAGACGCCCCGAAGGGACAAGAGACTCGCGCGGCACTTTTCCCAAAACAAAAGAGCTCACCCTGTCAGTCTCGCTGGTCAGTTTCCGGTTGTCCTCTGTGAGCATGCTCTTCTCCCGCTCGTGCTTCTCCTTCAGCGCCCCCAGGGCCTCCTCCATCTCGCTGTGCCTGGGCGTGGACGACACAAGAGCTGTCACTCTGTTTCCACACACACGTTCACTTGCAGCCCTTGACTCGACAGCCTAGCCAGCAGTACCAGCAGTACAGCAGCGAACCGGATGGGGAGAGAAATCTGCACTGTCTGCGGCTGGACTTGAACCTGCTGTACGGGTGTGTAAACTCTCGGTGAGCTGCAGGAAACCAGCCTGCATTCCAGTCACAGCTCAAGGAAGGGAAAGGGAAGATCTCACGGTCATCCCACTGCGGTGAACTGTGTGAGAGGAAGTCACTGGTGACACGCGATTGCGTTATTGTGTGGCAAGTGAATTAAAAAAAAAAAGGACACCTGTGGGGCAAATCACCTTGCAACAGGAGTGCCGCCACCTTTTAAACACCACCTGTACAAGAGGTCTTGCAATCCAAACTGAGCCTGACCCAGAAATGTGGCCAGGTCTGCCAAGCTGCCACTGTTTGCCTGGCTTTGATTATACCATCTTTCATGTGCAAACTCGAGCGATCTGAGATTCTGTGCCATAAATGATGCCTAAAAAAAAAAATCTCCACCTCCAAGTTTGTGCAGCGTTTCAGCTATTTTTAAAACAGCCGATATGATTCGAATCACCGCTACAGGGAAAATATGTACATCAGAACATTTCTGAGGGTGTGGGCTGAGACTCCCCCCCATCCCTCTTCCTAGCGTAGCCCCCCCCCCCACCCCCGGTGGCGCCAGCCCCCCCCTACCGCTCGCGCTTGGCCTTCTCCAGCTTGTCCTTCAGCATCAGGACCTCCTTGTGCAGGGTGAGCTGCTGGCCCTCCGTGTCGTGGAGCTCCTTCCTCAGCTTCTTCAGCTCCGTGCAGTGGGACGCCTCCCGGCGCACCAGCTCCTCCTCGTAGAACAGGACCTTCTTGTCCAGCTCCGACTTCACCTTGGACAGCTCCTGCTGGCTCTCCTGGCTGAGGCCCGCCGCTCGGCCCCCCTGCTTCAGCTGCGGAGCACACGGACGCAAAGGGCGAGGCCTTCAGGGCGGGCTGACCGAGCGCCTTTCCCCTTCAGCCTCGCAGAACGCCTGCACCTCCGTGCAGACTTGTTTTTTTTGGCACTGGCGGTGTGCACACAAAATCTGGAAATCTGGGGCCGTTAAGAACCAACAGCAGTAGGTAACTGCATCTAGTGCTGTCCTGCTGGAATGGTGTCACGTGAGGGTGAGCCTGCACAAGAGGCAGCCGAGCGAGGTCTCGGGACTTGATCGATACAGAGCCCTGCAGAGAGGCTCAGACCATCACTCCTGCACCTCCTCGCTGGTCTTAGTGAGGCATCATGACCTGCCGTCACCCACGCAGTGACCTATTGTTGACGCACTGTGCTCGCCTGTGGTTACTGTGACCCCTCGAGGCTGACCAGCGGATTGTAACCAGCAGGCCAGAGTGACGCAGGGACTTCTGCCTCAATAGCCGTGACTCTGCAGTACCTCCAGCATGGCGGCAGAATGACTCTTCAGCGCACACACAATCACCAGGGACGACCTGGCCCACGCAAGCACCCCGTCCTACATCGCCCTCGAGCACAAAAACATCCACCAGCACCGTGAAACGACCGCTACGCGCGTTGAGACATGGAAGTCGTGCCATGAAAGAACAATCTTCCTCTTTGCACCTTGACTGCCAATATTAAAGCAATTTTTTTTTTACCGTTAAGATTCAGACAAGTCTGACCCCTTTTAACATTTTAATATCAGAAACCCGTCTTGAATCCCAGAGACACTAAAACAGATGATTGAAAGATGTAAAAAACGTTCCCACTTCTAAAAAACGCAGTGAACAGAACAGCCAACGCTCTTTTGACATCAGTTATGGTGTTTGTGGCGAGAACCCCTGGGAAATACCGCAGGCCCCTTTCAAGAGACGGCACAATGCAACCAGACTGAAACGAAACGTGACGCTGTCCAGTAACACACACACACACACTTTGCTCCAGGTATCGGAGGCGCGCAGGAGGGCGACCCTGACCTTGAGCGTCTCCAGCTCGCTCTCCAGCTGCTTGGAGTAGCTCTCGCTGTGCTCCCGCAGCTTGCGCTCCTTCGACGCCTCCGCCCTGGTGTCCTCCAGCTCGGCCTCCAGCTGCAACGACAGAGGCGCGCGGCTGTCAGAGAGCCGCATCAGGCGGCAAGGGGACAGACACGCCAGCCGGGGCCGGAGCTCCGGATTCAAGGTTTCTAGAAACCGTGAAGAATATCGATCTACCAGCTTCAGCTTAAAAACACATTTTCTGTTGAATAACCGCTGACCCACAAAGACTTCAGCTTTCTGATCCCTCCAGAACACTCCCAACTCGGAGCTCTCCTCTGCTATATTCAATAACAGTTTACCAAAGGAAGCGAGCTTTCGCTTGGATAGATGCACACTCTTCTTCTGCGTCTGCAATAGGAAGTTGTCATCCCTTGTTATAGGAGTTCAGTTTCTCCAGAAAATAAGCACAATAAAAAATCGCATATAGTAAGAATACAATTTCAAGTAAAGGCTTACAATACATTCCAAAGATCTAGAAAATCACTTAGTAAAACTAAATTTAATCTCCACACACAGTACCTACATATTACAGTAATAACATTCCTGAGTAGTTATAGCAGTAATTACCCCAATTCAACTGCTTACTGTACCTGTACTACTGTACTGCACTTTAGAAAAGAACTGTAAATATTATACACTCTGAAAGACAGGTGTGCATGAAAAAATAAAAAATTCAAAGGAAACAAAAACTTTCCATGTTAAAACTTTGAACTACACTCTTAAAATTAAGCCTTTGATGAAGAAAAAAGTAGAAGCAAGTGGCAATGCTGTTGCTGGACACTGAGGATGTGAACACAGAGTGATGGACCGAGGCGATACAGCACACGCAGGTACTAGAGAAGTGATCCTGTGATCCCAAGCCCGAGCCCAGAAAGAAAACTGAACCCCGTTCACAGAAAAACACGAGTGGAAACCTTACAACTCACACAGGCGAAAACAAGAGGATGCTCATTTAGAGATACTGAATGTATCTTAACAGTAAAGAAAACAGCTACTTCGCTTCTTAAAACTCTACACATTAGGCTTCCAGAAAGGCTGCAGACAACAACGCACGGGGTCTGGAAAGATGACTTCTTCCAGCGACACGCAACAGAATCCCGTTCTCACTTTGTGTGTGTGAGAGTGTGTGAGAGTGTGTGAGAGTGTGTGAGAGTGTGTGAGAGTGTGTGAGAGTGGTAGAGCCCTTGCAGAGCAGAAAGGGTTAAACATCCCTCTCACTCTCCCTCCCACAACAAAGCAGCGCATTCCTGGCTGGTGTCTCACTGCAAAGGCCAGTGTCACCCATCTGGATGTCATTAGGCGCGGAGGTGTGAGCAGCGAGTGCTGGAGTCAGGCGCGGGGGCAGTCCCGCGCGACCCGGCCCGTCAGGGGAGACAGGCAAACATTCCTGCCGTCGCCCGCGGAGACCCTAGTGAACACAGACGACGACTCTCGCTTGCCGGTCTTTCGCGGGGCAGTTAAAAGGAAACCGAAGGCGACGCATTCCAAGGCGGAATGCTCTGCCGTCGCCGGCAGAGGAAGATACATGGCCCAGGGGGAAAATACAAAAAGGAAAAAAAAAACAACAACTCGCACTGTTTATTTTAAATGCTTTAAATTCTTGGATTGTGCCGATATCAATCTTTCGGGCGCTAACAGGACCTGTAAACTGACAATCCCGCGTGACGAGCTCTTCGGCGTTACCTCCTTGCGGGCCTTCTCCGTTTTGCGGATCTCCTGGCGCATGGATTCGATTTTCTGCATGACCACCTCCATCTCCTCCTCCTTGTCGCGGAGCTGGCGGGACAGCTTCTGCTTCTGCGAGCGCAGCTCCGCCATCCTCTCGTTGAGCTCCGAGAACTCCTGCATGGCCAGCTTGCGCTGCTGGTGCGCGTCCTTCAGCTCCTTCGTCTGCGACTTCTGCCGCTCCAGAGACTCCACCAGTTGCTGGGAAGGGCAGAGGTCAACCGTGTCAGGGACTGGGACAGGGACGGCCAACATGGCTTTAGAAGAGTCACTTCTAAACCTCTGGAACAGGGGTTCCCAGTCCTGGTCCTGGTGGCCCGCACACCAGCCGAGCCCCCAGTTACACAACCAAACCCTTCAGTGTTAACAACAACAACAACAAATCTGAACTGTTCATTCACAGCTCCTAAATATTTTGGTGCTTTGACAGTTGTATTTTATAAGCGATATAAATTCCCCAAACTTGAGTCTAGAAACAAATGCAAGTATTAAATTGAAGCAACTTCTCAGATGGAGCAAGGCCTGAGTTATCTGATGAAGGAGGGATGGAATGAAGCCCAGCAGGTCTGTGGGTCAACAGGACCAGGACTGGGATCCACTCTGAAGAACCACCCTGTCTTTTCCGCAGCGGAGCTCTCGGTTACTTTGAATTGATTTAGAAGGAATATATTTATTCGCAGAATGAAGTCCCAGCATAACAACCCAAACCTGCTACCCTAGTTCTGACCTGCTCAACAGGAAAACTCTACCCCTGTCTTGGCTTTACCGCAAGTTTTCCACTTGCCCATCTTTAAACTAAATCTTTGATTGGATTTGATGCAGTTAAAAGAAATTAGATTTAACTAAGCCTCCAACGTCCTTTTAATAAAATCCTCTTGCATTTCGGATAAATTAAATTACAAGACCAAGTTTATTTCATAAGGATCTCTTGTACTTTAAGGAGGCAGGGCTGCCAAAAATCTGATAAACAGCAGGGCAAGGATGTTTTTCTCACAATGATCCAGAAAAAAAATGTGCATAAAGCCAGGACTTTGCCCGCTTCTGTCCTGAAACTCTGGGAGGTATCAGTGAGCTTTTTATACCTTAATAACGGAGCAAGCTCAAGCGTCTCACTCCCCATGCATTCAAGTCAAAATCAGAGAAGCTAAACTGAGCCTACGGGCTTTCCCACCTTCCCATTAAACACACCCGCATTTGTTAAATGCCATCCAAAACTGAAACTTTACACAATTTAAAAAGACTTCTAAAGACAAAACTCCACAGACCGCTGAACCCAATGCTACTCTTGTCAAACTCTGTACCCGGGGTGGGCTGGCCACCCCCAAGAACACGGACAGCCCCCCGACAGCCCCCTCCTACCTTGTGGATTTCTTCTTTCTCTTGCCGGAGCGCTCTGACCTGCTTCTCGAGCGCCTTCAGCTTGGTGGACGAGGTCTCGTATTCCTGCCGCAGAGTCACGGCCTCCTCCAGCTGGTGCTCCAGTCTGTCCGAGTCTGGGAGAAAGACACGGGGGAAAAAAACAAAACAAGCGCCCGGCATGATTCAGCTTCGAGAATTCTGGCTCGTGATCTTTCTGCATCGATGTTAATATAACTCATCAAGACTGAAATGGAGGATTTGCACTACATAGGCAAGAATGCTTTGAGAACCATCTAAGGAGGATGACCATCCAGTTTATATCCGTCGTCACCGCTACTGCTCCTGTGGGATTTCCTGTGTGATGTCTGAAGTGGAGGAGGGAAGCACGCAACACTCCCAACCTGCTAATTTTTTCTTAAGCCGCTCAATTTCCTCGTTGAGTTTCTTTATCTCCTTGTCCCGGTTGGCTGTTCCCAATCCCCGCCCTGAGCCGTGCAGGGTCTGGACCGCCTGTGTGGATTCTGGGGAGCAAAACGGCACAGTCACACAACAAAACACAGACAGACAACTGACAGTGTGTTTCTCCTCACACGTGCATGTCCCCTATTTGTTCATGGGCTCATGTTGTTGTGATAAATGGATGGTGTGCTGTTTTACACGTTTTACCTGCCTGCAAAGCACATTTCGCATCTGGGACAATAAAATAAGTAAAACAGGAGAGAAAGGCAGTCGCATATTGATCTGCTCAAAGCCCCAGGCCAGCCGACGCTGCCTTCAAGACCACCTCACTGCTCTGACTGCGACACCAGGATGTATTTGTGAATATGATCACCAGGCATAAACTACAAAATGAGGAATGAGCTGAAACCAAAGTTGAGGTGACTAAGAAACGGATATCAGCTCTGATTCCACATTTGCCCTCCACATTGGAGAATCTGTAAAATCACATTTTCACTTCAACAGAACGCAAGAAAGGTTGCAAACGAGGATGTCATTTGGCCCATCATCAACTTTGAATACTTGGACCTCTTCAAGACTACAAGGGTGAAGCTCTTTCAGCCTGTCACAGCAGGACACTCCTACGAGCTTGCAGGAGATCTATTTCTGCCACTCGGAAAGGGGGAGTGCTGCCCGATTTGAGCCCCTGTCTGCTCGCGCACCTTGCAGCTTGCGGCTGAGCTCCAGCTTCTCCTGCTCCAGCCTCTTGATCCTCCTCTCGTAGGCCTCCACCTGCAGGCTGTTCTCCACGTCCCGCTGAACGTCCGAGTCCAGGCCGCCCGAGAGGAGCACCCTCTTCAGAGAGCCGCGGTCTGAGAAACAGCTGCACGGCACAAAGCGCAGACGCGTCACACACCCCCAAACCCCACGACGCCTACAACCATCTGCAGAATGGGCCTGGAGCGTCACAGACCTGCCAATGTGTTTGTTCTAGCCCGACTCCCAGGTACACAGCTGAACCCTTAATTCGACTCACTTCAAACTGTTTGACTGCTTTCAGCTCTAAGAACGTGCTGGAGGTGTTAAATCCCAAATTCCTGAGACAAAAAACCTCTTAAATATTCCAGTCAAGCTTAGTTCAATTAAGGCTTCAGTGAGGTAATTTAGCTTGAATGGAATGAAAACCAACGTCTGGTCTACGGTACTGCGCTTATTAACCTACAACAAAGTCTAACTCCAGAATTGGTGCTTCTAAACGCCTGAAGCAGCCTCAGTATCAGAAACAGGCCGAGTGCAGGTCCTTAATCACTTACTGTGTATGCAAAAATCACCTCCAACCACAAAAAGCCCCACACATTTGCCCTGCCCCTCCCCTGTGTGATAGGTAAATGCAGCTCTGTACTGATACCGAGCACTCTGAAACACGCAGACAGCAACATCGCTGGACACTGTTCACGCAGCAGGCACGTACTCCTGACGCAACAGCACAACCACAAATTTTGCTATTCCCATTCCTCAGTCTGCACTGCCGTTCTGAAGACTCCCTCGAGCTGTCAGAGCACAGATGCACACCGTCTGACTGCGAAGGAAGTGAGCGGGGAGCGTCCGCCCTCACCTGTCCGTGGTGTAGGTGAAGCCGACGAAGGGCAGGTGGAGCCCCGAGAATCCGGTGTGGGACACTGGAGGCACGATGTCCTGGAAGAGAGCAGGCAGACCAGAGCAGGGGGTCAGACAGCCCAGAGAGAGCACAGCTATAGAACAGATGCCACTCAGAAATGGGCGCCATCTTTCTAATCTGACGAGCGATGCACCAGGCCCCAAGCATTCCCACTGCTGCCGTGTCACTGAACCCCCAGACAGCTGCTGCATCGCTACAAGTCGAAGCCTTTTCTAAAGGTCAGCGTGTTGCTCTGTGAGAAATGGATCAACCAGGGCACACGGGTCTGGAAATGGCGCCAGAAAGGAGGGACGGGGGGAGAGACACACCGGGTTCTTCAGAACGTCGTCGTCCACGTCGAAGTTGGAGGTGTCCGAGGGGCTGCTGACGTCAGGGATGTAGGGGGCCTCGGTACTGCGGATGTTGTCCCACTCGATCCCGCTGAAGAAGGGGTGCTTCTTGAAATCCTCGATGCCATTCTGGCCCAGCCGGCGCTCCCGGCTGCAGATGAGGCGCTGGATCAGGTCCTTGGCATCCTCCGACACGTCCGTGATGTGAGACGGGAACTGGAACCGCTCCTGGGCGCACAGAGACGGGAGAGAGGGTTTGAAAAGGTGCCGAGAACCAGTAAGAACATTAGAACGGTTACAAACGAGAGGAGTAACTAGTAGTCCACTGATCCGAGGATCTCATCCTGCTGCTTCCTGAAAGAAGCCAGGATATGGCTGGTCAGCATGTCCCACAATCCCTTGGGTACAGAAGTGCCAACTGTTCTCGGTTTTAAATGCATTTCAACGGTTTGCTTTTGTGCAATGAAGTCATGAAATCCCTGGAGATGCTGGGAATTGAATGCGAGACAGAAAGCATGCACTCTGAAGCTGAACAACATCTCTTAATGTCCCCCACACTTAACAGTCTTCCATCCAGACACATTCAATTCAAAGGAGCTTCGACTGCTTTGTTGCACGGTAAACCCATTACCTTTGAAGTTGATACAAGTGAGTCTCTCTTGACTCCTGACAATGCCGTGCAGGGAGGAGGCTATCTGCCCAGTTGGCACATTTCCCCCGGAACCTCAAATAGCACTGCGAAATGGGTGATAACAGCATGCTCTGCACAGTACAGTAAAGATAGCAGGGCTCTCTACTCAACACGCAGATGGAAAACGAACTGGGATTATCTCCTCGTTATCGATTGTCGCTTGTGACGAATAAACTGACACAACACTGCAATTAATTCTAAAGCAGATGGGAGAGACGGGGGGGGGGGGACTGGACATCTAGGCCGGGACAGAAACGAGGATGAAAAAGTCGGCGAGCGGTGAAAGAAGACGTACTTCGTGATTCATAATTTTGCCGTAGGTTTCCACCAGAGACTCGGCGTAGAAGGGCGTCTCCCCGTACAGCATCTCGTACATGCAGACCCCCAGGGACCACCAGTCGCACTCCGGGCCGTACTTGCCCATGCCGTCCTCCATGGCCTGCAGGATCTCGGGCGAGATGTAGTCCGGCGTGCCCACCGCCACTGACGACTGCACCTGCAAATCGGCAACACCGCGTTGAGAAGCTCCCCCGAGCCCCGGGTCCTGCTCCCAGCCTCTTCCCTGCACTTACATAGCGCTGCTCTGGACACTGCACGCCAAGTGCTCGACAGGCGTTGGGCAATCCCACTACCACCACCAACCAGTGGGCAGGAGAGCCGAGTGATGAAGCCAGATTAAATATGGGGATTATAAGGAGCCCATGATTATAAAGGCTCTTTTTAAGAAACACCCTGGGATTTTTATTGACCACAGAGAGTCAGGTTTTAAGTCTCATCCGAAGGACAGTGCCTTTTTACAGTATAGTGTCCCTGTCACTATACTGGGACTCCAGAACCCGCACAGACTGCAGGGTGAGCGCCCCCTACTGGTCCCACTAACACCACTTCCAGCAGCAACCTTAGCTTTCCCAGGAGGTCTCCCATCCAGGTACTGGCCAGGCTCACACCTGCGGAGCTTCAGTGGGATCCAGAGTGTTATCCCAACTTTTGACCTTTTTTCCTCCAAAGCACAACTGACGGAACAGCTCCTCTACAGTACACATTGGCACACAGCAAATCGGGAGTCCAGACAGTGCAGAAATAAAGACCTTCTTGTGCTTCGCTCACTGAATGCTTCCTGCGGTGATTCTTTAAAAAAAAAAATTCTGGTGCCAGTTAGTCTTATGCTCTCAGGTAAAAGGGTCTGCGTCTGCAATTAGCAAAAACTAAGTCAGATGAAGTCCCAGGCCCAGTGTACTTGTCAGGCTAAGCTGGGTAATGACTCTAGAGTACCGAGAAAGGACTCTGGCTGCAGCTCTACACCCCGCCCATATCTGATGGTGTGTAGTCTCAATCTGAGGGCCACTGACATAGGTCTTTCAAAAGCTCTCATGTCTGAAATACCCAAGCATTGACCCAGTTCTCACACTGATTATGATCAGGGAGTCACAACTCAAAATGATAACAAGGCAAAGTGCAATGCCAACGGCTATTCTTTCTAAACCCAAAGTCTGATATATCTCTAGCACTGAGTTGCTATCATAGCCTCGTACTTCACACCGTGATGAAAACTCACAACACAAAAAACAGCAATCCCAGCCCCTCTTTGAAAGCAGCAGCTCAAATTAAACTGGTTTACTGCCAGTCATCACACACCGCCACATAGTGCAAACATGCAAAAAGCTTCCCCCTTGTCTGAAAAAACAAATTAAACAATAATGAAACGCACAGCAAATAGCAGAAACTGACTGCTCCCTGCAAAGTCAATGAAAGGGAAGCCCATTTAAAAGCAATGCATTCCACACAACACATAAATTATCAAGAATAAGGCCTGTAACCACTGGAACTGTGCAAATTATAGTAGAACACATTGAGGAGATCACAACCACTAATTTATTACCAGCTGCACTGGGTACTGTATTGCTGTATAGTGCACTTTACAGAGAAAGTGCCTAACTCCCCTGCACTCCCTCAGTGAGATGCCCAGTGCCAAAGTCATCCGTTCCTCCTGCTCCAGTGTACTGAGGGGTGAGCAGAGAAAGTGAACAGCTCCCTGTACTTGACCCAAGTGAAGCTACGGAAGAGTATGGCGGTGTCAGTTTACTGAAAAGTACTGAAAGCAGGGTAAATTGAAACAACTGCAAAATTAAATGGAACAACATTTAAACAAACCCACCCACAGCTTAATATATACATTACGGAGGCCTTCTGCATTAAAGCAAAGATATTTGATATGAAGTTAGGAATAGGTTGTGCATTAGTCTTAAAATTCACTTTAATACTCGAGCTTTAAAACAATTATTCTGCATGTTAAATTACTGCTGCCAGTTTTAATATGTGAATCACAGCTTGCAAAAAATATTTTTTCCTACCTTCTAATTACTGGGTGATACGAGTAGTTTTCAGTATACGTAAAGTCATGGACTGACTTAATTTTTAAATCAAAACTCTTAAAGGTACAGCCTAAGTAAGAATGACTACTTTAGCAAGACGATGTTCTTTTAAATCCAGATGCGTTCTGCTCATTTCAGTGTTAGCCCGTCGGGCAGCTCCTGTGAAGCAAAGCCACTGCAGGCAGGCAATGTGTGCAAGGTGCTGAAGACACGAAACGGGTCAGAGGCAAGGTTAGCACAGGGGTGTCAGCGTGGAGCAGGCTAGGGGCAGCTCTCATCGCCACTCACAAGGGAAGGGTGAGCCCAAGCTTCATTCGCAAACATTTCTCATTCAGGAACCCGTTTGGGCTCGAGGACAATGAGCAGAAGGGAGCTTTTTATCCATCATCCACTGGTCCCAAAGTCTAGCAAGGATCAAGACGACTGAAGATTAACTCCACATCAAGACACATGCGTTCATTTTACAAACCCCATGCACTTTTCCCTGTTGAAAAGAGAGTTCTGCACAACACACACACAGTAAGCTTCATTGTTGCAGTTTCCAGGGGGGCATGATGAAGCCAATTCAGGATGAATGTTGCAGATGCCATTTATTTAACTGGATAAAGAAAGAACTCGTGTCTTCCATGTGATTTAGATCCCTCACCAATGAAAACCACAGTAACCATAACGTAAAGGTCAGGTGCCTGTCAAGTGATAGATACCACAGAGTCACCTGGATAGGATGTGTACATGTCAACTCTGTGGCTCCCCACACTGAAGTAGAACCATGTGGAGCAATGATCTGAAGGCGGTTCATTGACCCTAAACAGACTGATTCACACAGATTGCGTAAACAGGCCTCCCAGATACTTTTTCTGTCTGGGGGCTTTCTGGACAGTCTCTGGGAACAACTGTTTTGCTAAGCAGAACCATAAAAGTGTTTCTAAGTAACAACTGTTGTTTTATAACAGTTGAAGACTGTCACAAGATTAAAACTGTGCACGCAGAATTTAAAACAAACAGAAAAGGCAGGGGATCTGCATGACCTAAGCATGACACTTCAGATTCCTCAAACATTCAGCAAACGGTTCATCTAACATTGGTCAACCTGAGGCACACAGAACAGTCACCAGGAACAGTGTTTGCCATGTCACAGTGGCCAAGCTGAACAGAGCACTGTACTTACAGTTCCATCTTCCATCATCTTCAAACAAGACCCAAAGTCAGCCAGGCGAATGTGGCCGTTCATATCCAGTAACACGTTGTCTGGCTTTATGTCTCTGAAACAGAGAGAGAAAAACACCATTTAATTATTTACAGGCATGGGTATATATTGAAAATCAATATAAGATGACAAGGAGCATTCCAACTATGCAGAAGGATCTAAATATCTGTATTATTGTGTTATTCTGGTGTTATAAAAAAATAAATCTGAAACGTCAAATTACTTCTCGTTTATTTTTAATTGCTGTTTTTATACAGCAACACTGAAATAAGAGGACAAGGGATTAAGATTGGACAGAAATGACGACTGCAATTTTGAAGCCTAAATTATCCTAAGGAATTCTCCTTTCTTTAGTTCAAGTGGCTTTCTCAGCAGCATGGACTAACAGGCACGTTAAATCAATGGGCCTTGCGTGCGTCTGACAGGTCAACCACCGTCCGACAGCAGGCATGAATCCACTGAGCTCCTGCTTGCCAGCACAGCAGAGGCCACGGTCTTCACCCTTGACCGTAGGGGGTGTACCAGTGTGGGGGTGGGAGGAGCCGTGGCGAACACCGGTAAAAGACTACGTCCCGTCTGAGGGGGCAGAAGCACTGGGGTGAGGCTAGCGAAAAGGGACAAGGCCAAAAGGAAAAAGAAAAGTCCAAGCTGGACTGTCCCTATTTAGTGGGGTGCAGCCTGGGAAAAATAACCACTTGGCACTGCGATATCCATACTGGACATTCCCTATCTAACTGGGTCCAGCCTGGGAGAAAAGGGGTGCAAGGCCAAAAAACACACAGAGAGCTCGACCTCTCCCGGTGGAGATACACGGCGGGAGAGGAGAAAGGAAGAAGAAAACAAAGTGAAGTAAAAACGCCGGCCTTACACTCGCCTCACAATCGGGACTGGACCGTCGCTGGAAGGTTCTCCCCTTGCGGGGGTCTGCTTGTCCCTCCGGGGCGGTGCTCGGTGTCTGCTAAAGGGCCCCCCCACAGCTGCTGCTTGTCGTTAATTAGCCAGGGCAGCTGTGGTTGCTACGGCAACGTGTTGCCCTTAATCCAGAGCTCCGCCCCCACACTGAGCACGCCCCTCCCGTCATGCCACAGGGGCCCCCCCAGAGGAAAAGCTAACCCTAGCACTGACACGACGGTGTAGAGCGGAGAGGTCACTATCATACTGTAGCTCTGGATGAAGAGGGGAGCCTGCTCACGGTCTGACCACAGGAACATCTAGGAGAGTAGGCACAGTCCGACAAGTCAAGAGCCCTGCGCCCCCCAGCAGCCCCTCCCCGAGAGGTGACGAGCTGCACGCAGACAGGCCTAGCTGTGCGCCCCCTAAACAACCCGAGCATTGTCCGCGCCTCCTGCTTCATGTTTTGCTCGAGTGGCAGAGCCACAGCTGGGAACACGGCCCTCTGTTGTACAACGTTGGCAAGGGCTTCAAGCCACTGCCTCACCAACAGGAGAAAGACGAGCAAAACAAACAAGAACAGCATCAGGCGTGCACAGAGGGGAAAAGGAAACCGGAAATCAAAGTTGTTTGTTTGTTAACGTTAACAGTAGTGAACAGAGCAATCCAATCTTCTTTTCAATGCAACCTTTCTGAAAGTGTAAGTGATGGCTTGAAAACAAAATGCTAAGGCTTTTCTGTTATTTAACAGGAAACTACACGGCGGGTGTGGCATGGCAATGGCAATATAACTGAGTACTGTCAGTCTGCACACATCCTGAGACCTGCCCCGGCGCCATTCCTGCTCAAAGACCACAAAAAGCAGTACTTTTTTTAGAGAGGATTCTGAATTTTCTGAGGTGACAGCAATGCTACATAACGACTCCTCAGGTCATGTCTTTGGTACAAAAAAAAATGATTCCCAGGAACAGATGACACAAAAAGACCCTGGTGAAGTTCCGGATGTCTTTCCTCTGCTCGCTGGACAAGAAGGAAGCAGGAAGCCGAGGTCAGCGGGTCACCGAACCTACGGAGATTGTCAGTCCTTACGGCTCCAACCACAAACAGCTCACGTGAACTTCAACCCCTCTTCTGGGACGCACCCAATCACTCAATCCATGGCCCTTGCCTACTCCTAGACCACAGCCCGTTCCTGAGCACGAGCAAAGTCTTCAGAGAGGAGAAGACTGCAAAACGTCCGTCAATGCCACTGAGATACGTTCTGAGTTCAGCCAAAGCCCTTCTGAGTTTCGTCGGCACTGATGCAAAACGTCCCCAAAAATTTAATTTGACAAAGAGAGTCCAACTCTGCAGACACCTACCTGTGGACGTAATGCTGCTGGTGAATGGAATGGATAGCCAGGACCATCTCTGCCAGGTAAAACTTGGCCATATCTTCTGGAAGCCTGTCTTCAAACTTACTGAGTAACGTCAATAGGTCCCCTCCAACGTAGTAGTCCATAACGAGATACTAGAGAAAGCAGAGCAAGTGGTATTATTTCGCTCAGCTCTAGACAGGGAGCGTGCCAAAGCTACAGAATATTAGGTGATACTTGTTAGATATCTCTAATCTAAGGCATTGCAAATAGAGTTGTAGATGTATACACTGTATAACAAAAACAAAATGTGATTTTTCCACTGCTGTCGCTTAAATGAATGAAATGGACTCAAGAGGGAAAATGAGAAGTTCATGTGGTCAAAAACGAAATAAACCTCAAGGTCAAAGTCATCAATACGGACAAGCAAGAGTGCACAATTGGAGGACACTGGTGGTGCTCCCCTTGTACTGTATATTGCTCAGGCTCTACCCAGAGTGTTTATGAAATACTCCGAAGTCTCTATTAATAGAACTCATCCCTCATAGAAACTGGATACGCCCCAACAATAACACCACCCGCAACAATGAGCTAGTATCACAAGCAGGCGGCTGCCGAGTTCCAGCGCAAGGTCATGTCTGCGCAGCCCCAGCGCGTCTGGCCGCAAACGGCTGCAAACTCAGCTGACGCGCTGTAAGCTGCGTTTTATTAGTCAGAAAGACACCAGCGCCTTCCGCAAACCCATCCTTTGTGTCAAGCAAGCAAGATGACCAGCACAACATTTGCACTTGGGAAAAATAAAGACAACGCCTCCCGTTTTAAAATGAAGTTCTTCTTTTCAGGCGCCTGTGCCGGGCACTGTCAGAGCCCCGTGAGAACGGGCACTCTCACTTCCACTTGGCATCTGGGGGACGTACAAACCTTTCCAGCCTCACTGTTCCTGATCTTCTGAGAATGAAACAGGAACCCAACACTAGCCTCATCTGGGACGAGTTTATGGACTTTATGGAGTTAAGTGAACCGCGTTTATTGGGCTCTGCTGCCTTGATGGGTTATGTAAAGAATCTGCTATTACCAAGTCCTGGTGGTCACTGATCAATCTGAGCCCCCTCCCTAGACAACACTACAGATGTATGAAGAGTGAACGATACTGAACAGGCTGTAGAGCAGGACCGAGGGAGAAAACAGTCAGGGACAGATTTATGAGAGACTCATCTGGCGATTCCAAACTGTGACGCTTAGCCAGTTTAAGTCATAAAATAAAACAAATGTTTTAAAGAGTAAGCAGAAGGATCTGCACCTTTTCATGCAGAAAGCGTGAGCATTTTCATTAAAACTCCTTCATGAATCTGTCACATTACCAAAAAAAAAATCTAAAGCAACTGACAGTCAAGCATATAAAGATTAGAAGTGAGAGGAGGCCTTTGGCCTAACTCTTCCATTAGAAGACAACAGATGCAAGGAACTCATCTAGCCATTTCCTGAAACAAGCTTTCAACAACACGGCTATTGTTCCACACTCCCACCATCCTTTGCGTAAAGACATACCCCCTGTTCTAGGTTTCAAATCCACTACTCTCCAAGTAAGCCAACGCGTACTGTGCACATTGATCACACACATATTCCCTTACCAAGTAGTTGTCATCCTGGAAGGCGTAGTGCAGCGTTGTAATCCACTGGCAGTCTCCATTCACTAAAACATTCCTCTCTTCCCGAAAGCAGGCAGTCTGGGGGAAAGGACACGCAATATACTGCTTCAGCGATCCACGTGCGTTAGAAAGTAATGCAATTCCCTTTCCATCTTATCTATTAACACATGACTGGCTCTGCCTTCTCCTTTCATCAGCCTCACTAATGAACCTGGACAGTTCACTGCAATCCTAAGTGGCCATTACCTTTAATTAAATCAATCGACTACATGACTTCCTTGTAACACGACCTGCCTCTGACAGCTCTAGAGTTGTCAGGAAGGGTTGTCAGAGATGGAAGAGAGGCCCTAGTGAGGAGTGTTTCATTATTTCTCTTCTGCAGGAAGAAATGAACTTCGGGCATTTCAGCTTCTTAGAAAACAACTTTTTTTTTTTACACACATTGCAAGAACTTAACTAGTGTTTTAAAATTTCTCCATCATGTTTCAAATCTTAGTAGCGTAGAAGGTATCATTAGGACTTCTGCCTTTTAAACTGTGGCTTTAAAACTTTTCTTCTCAGCTCTGGAGAACAGCTCTGTCCCTGTAGGGGAGTGGAGTGTTAAAATGCCCAGGTCTGAGCCTCTGTAAACGACCCAGAAGCCAGCAGCTTTGGAAATCGTGCATTTAGAGGGAACGTGTAAAAGAAATAACAACAAACTCCAGACTGTTGTCAATTACCGAAGTCAAGTGGCTCTCGTTAAGAGGTGGCAGGAAATGACCCTGAGCAGTACAATGGCAGAACAGAGAAAACCAAATTATGCAAGTAGCATATTGCAACACAGTGGTCTCCCTCCGTCTTGTGTAACATACAATATTATGGGGATTGAAGGATTAATGACCGACGTGATGTTGACAAAAGACTTAGTGACTGAAAATTGGTACTGGAGACCAGATTGCCTGTAGGGGCTGACAGACCTCATTGCGGAAAAACTGGGTCAAGTTTTTTAAAAAAAACACACACATCGCAAAGCTGCCTTGTCGACTCTGGCGCACGTCTTGCCCTCCTGACAACAGCTAAGATATAAACCAGCTGGGGGTCTGTCTTCCATTTCTACTGAGCGAAGGATTTACGCAGGAGCTACGCGACGGCACCAGGGAAAAGAGGGAGAGGAGCAAGACAAACATCCCGAGGGTCCGCAGGCGGCCCGTGCGGCTGCTCCGGGATTGGCAGGGGGAGGAGGAGGAGGAGGCAGCAGCCTTACTTCCGCTCGCTTCAGCATCTCCCACTTGTTCAGGATCTTCATGGCGTACACCCGCTCCGTGTGCTTCATCTTCACCACCGCCACCTGAAAAACGAGGGGGAGGCGATCAGGAGGGAGAGAGAGAGACGGGCAGACTCTGGTCACGGGATGCCAACGCGCTCTGAGGTTTGGAACGGAGGCGTGAGGGACTTCCGGCTCCGGCCGCTGTGCGGTGCCATCTCGGACACCCCCCTCTCCCCGGGAAACGTGCAGGACAGGGCATGACCTGGCATGACCGGCCCCGTGTCTGAAGGGTTTCATTCCGGGCGCGTTCCACACTACTGGTGCTGACCCACACCCTGGACTGGACTCGCTGCCTGGGATTTTAGGGGAATCGATATTAATGAATCACTAGTGACCTCATTTCATCACAACCATACGGAGACAGAAAGTTCTTGCGACCTATCAGCACACCTTTAGCATGGCAGCTAGACTGCTATAACCTCACAGAAATATTAGTGGTACGCCTTCACTCTTTTAGGGCTACATGTTGGTGTTTTAAGGGTTCAGAAACATGGTAGGTGCCTTTTGAAGTTCAATATCAGTGAATGAGAAAGGTCAGCAGAGCACACATTTCCAAGCATGCAGGACACTAGGATCAACACATCCCCAGAAGGGCGTATTTTTTTATAGAGAAAAAGAAGCCAGCAAAGCCAACAAACTCTTTCCTCCCCATGTCAGAGTGACTCCAGGCAGAACATCCACACGGATTTCAATAAAACATCCCGGGAGTCTGGCTCTCCAGTTTAATGAATTTATTGGAGTTCAGCAGATGGTGTGTGTCAGTGAGGGAGCCAGTGGTATATTTACACCAGAACAAGAAACTCTCAAATGCCTAAGTTCTGCTAGCTAACCATTTACTGGACAGTTTTATTGGGCAGAGCAAAGACTATTTATCAGTTATTTATTAAAAAAAGACTTAAGCAGACATGCAGTAGGAGTTCCTGCATGGAAAAATCCAGTTAGCTCCATCCTAACGGGGAAAAAAAACACATAAAAGAATGGACTTCACAAGAGCAAGAACATACTCAGAAGAAGAAGCTGGAAAGCATGTGGTTTAGTCACAGCAAATATTTTCCGGGATGCCATAGCATTCCTGAGAAACCACATGATATATCTTTGTGGTACAGCCTCAAGCCACTAGACGCTTGCCATCTTTACTGCGTCAAAAGTCTGAATAGGTATCAAAGGAGACCGGCATTTTGTCGATATATTACTAAAAGTCAAGTGAAAAAAACACTATAAAGGTTGAGAACAGAGGACAAAGCTAGCACACCTCAGATGCACAGCCTTAATGTTGCCCGAATATGCCCCGTTCCACACATCTGTTTCTTGCAGGTGTGCAGAGCTACATGCCAAGAGCATGTTCTTCTTGTGTCGCTGTTGGGCGCAGCAACGACCCCAGACTCCAGCAGTCCGGAGCCAGGTGGTCCAAGCACTTTCTATCCTAGCTAACCGGCATAGAAACTAAATGCACACTGGAAAGCTTTTACTTTTCAAGCCCAGAAGTAAGGAGGGTGAAGAGTGGGCTACACGTGTTTGAGCAACAGACAATGGAGTAAGATCTAACTCAACTTGTGGATACCTAAAATATTTGGTGTCTGCTTTATTTTGCTTTTGTACTCTTTTCTGAATAAGCGATTTAGGATATTTGGTATTATTGCAGCACTTCAGCAAACTACAAGTTTTGCACTTCAGCAAACAGAATGAAAAAGCAAAAACACCACCCTGTACAAATACGCAGATCCTGAATCTGACAATGCATCAGATCTGGTTTCAACCAAAAATAATGCAAGTAACTGCACAAAGTAGTCTGCCCACTAGCCATGTAAGAGCAACTGCTTCAGCCTAGTCAGAATGCTTTTTCTGCATCTATGAATATTTCCTTCGACAGTTTCCCCCCCCCCCCCCCTTTTAAACTCTAAACACAGGATTTATCCTACGGCAGCTGCAGTGTTCCAGTGGCGACACGGGAGTTAAAAAAACACCTCTTCCTGAGCACTTGAGACATCTGGCACGAGCTGCTCCACTGCCTCAGCAAGGCTGAAGCCACGTGCCCACACGCACGCTATCAGAGCAGCCCCCCTCACCGCAGCCGATAACTGTCCTCCTTACAGAAACAAGCCCAAGGGTCTCTGCTCAGAGCCACTTCCCCCCCTTCTCTCTTCCTTTCCTTTTTTAGACACGGAAATGCCTGCCGTCCGCGCTGACGGCCCGAGACCGGAGCCTGCCTTCAGCGGGAGATAAGCTGACAGAGAGCGGCGCAGGTGAGGCGCAGGGGGCTGCACACGCGCCTCCCGATTGAGGACCGACCGACACCAGAACAGGACCACAAATGTTACTAAGGACCCTAAGAGCGGGCAACCCGGCCTGGCTGGCTTGAGCGGCTGCTCATAATGTTATTGATCTGTTCATTTCACTCGGTCCCTGATTGAAAGAGCCAAGGGGAGCTTGTTTCAGACCTCAACAACCCTTTGTGTACAGAAGCACATCCAGTTTACAGTCCAAAACAAACATCCACCTCTAATTTCCAATAGTGTTCTAATATTAAACAGCGTAAGCCATCTTTTCTTTAATCAACACTACAATATCACAGAAAAATAAGATAAAATACTGCACAAAACTGTTCCACAGGATGCAGGCTATTGCATTAAGCAGCATGTTAATGTTGCATGTTCATTGTTAACGTTAATTACTGCATGAATGAGAATAAACAGCGGCAGCACAGTGTTTTGAAGATGGCATGGCAGCATGGTTTTTAGGAACGCTGCTTCAATTGGGTCCTGGGTTCGATTCCGGACTACATCAGCTTCTGTATAGAGACTGCCTGCTTTGCTTCCGTCAGCAGGAACATTTTCTGGGTGTTCTGTTTCCCTGTCATGCTGCCTGCGTTTGACTAGCCCTCCTTTCCCTGCGGTCCCAGAAAGGACCGTCCCACCCAGGGTGCAAGTGCTCATGTGCTTTGTGCACTGTACTTCAGGGATAAGCTCTGAGTAACCACAACCCCCACCGCTGAAAAACAGATTCCCACTAACAAACAGAGCACATATCCAGCAACCAGAACCCCAAAAATTATTCTGTATTTCATTAATCAGGCTAATCAGCACAATCTGTACCAAAGCAGAAACCTACTGCTCCTAAAAAACAGAACTTGATTAAAATTCAGAGTCTTGTTTGCTGCCCTCTAGCACGAATAACAGTAATAAACATCTCTCCTGGTAAGGAAGTTTCTTGAAGAGGCACAATGTCAGGATGTGAGGCTGCACAGCTAATGAAGCAGCTTGTGGGATTACTCAGAGGTCCATCCGCCTCTCTACCACCCACCCAAATGAGGGCGTTAAGGAAGCACAGTGGCTGAGCTGGGAGGTGTGTGTGGGGGGGGGGGGTCAGGACCGTCCTGGGGAAGGAGCCAGGGCCCAGCCTGTGCCCTGGAACTGACACCCCCACCCATCCACTCCCTGCCCAAGCTGCTGGGCTAGCAGGAAGCACTGACCCCGTCTCTTCCTGTCCTGCCCTTTAGCAATGCACCACATGGATGCCCTGCACAAATAATAATGAACGCAACCTGCATTTAGATCTCGCTTTTCCTCAACCGCACAGGAACTCCAGCACAACTCCAGGCGCGCTCCAGAGAGTACACGGGACTGTGCTCTTAGCCATGCCTGTGGGGAGCGGGGATGCCTCTGTGACAACGCTGGCACGTCAAACCACAAAACACACCCAACAGGGGGGCAGACCAAAGGGCAACAGCCTGGGACAGACTGAATGGGAGGGCGGCGGTGAAGTTAAAGCTCTAACTTTCTCCTGCTTTGTACTGGATTCGATCAAGACGCCAGACGCCAGGGTCCACACCCCTGTCCTGTCAAAACACTGTCATGCAAGACATTTAACATGCACAGGCAGGAGCTTTGCCTTAGATCCCCTTCTGAGAGGCAGCAGAGGAGATCTGTAGCTCCCCGGTAGTCTATGAGCACATGATCACTTTTATAAGGGTAAACCATTATTATGAAGGAACATTTGGTAGCACTTGATTTGAGCTATGAGATGTTAAATCTCACAAATCGTACAACCCCACACACACAAAGCCAGGTCATGTTTTACAAGATGCTGCGGAACTCTGCAGTTATGGCAGAAACTCAACAAAACGTGAATGAACTGCTGACCCCTCCTTCAAAGTTTTTTTTTCCCCCCCTCTGAGGGCTCTTCCTCTCTTTGCCTTCAGAATCCCAGTCCTGGAAACGATCTGCCTCCACAGGCGCAGATATTAGACGGGCTGTATTAATGAGCAAGGCAGAGGCCAAGGTGCAATGAGGCTATGAAACACCCCGGGCTAGAGGCAGGACCCACAGCATGCGACGCTCCAGGGAGTGAAAAGAAAGCAAAAACAAGCCCTGTTGCCGTGACCTTCACTGACAGCTACCGACCTCAAAAGAAAAAAAAGCCTTTTGTCTCAATCTGTTAGTTAATGCCCCATGATTTCCAAAATCAAATGCCCCAGTGTGTGCCCCTGCTTCAGTTTTATTCAACACACTGTGGGCACCATAACTCACACACAATTAGAGGAACTTGTAAAAAGAACCTTCCTGCCTGTCTGTAGCACTCTATTGTGGGATGGAGGGAAAAAATGCTGGACTGTGTTAAGTTCTATCCTGTGTGTGTGAAAAGGCACAGTCCTCTGAAGGAAGCCCTATTTTATCACAGCTTCCTCTCCCACAAAATATCCTTTTCCTGAGGCTGTCCTGGAAGCAGCCGTGTCCGCTGTGCCAGCTCCCACTTCGCCAGCAGCAGCTATCGGGAATTTTCTGCCCACTTTTCGGGGGGGGGGGCAGATGGGAGAAGATACAAGCTTGCTTGTTTGGAGAAGCCCAATGATTGACATCTGTGAGGAGATACGTCCGTCAACGAAAAAAGGTATGACTGAAGATGATGAAAGAATCAGGGGCTGGCGGCGCTTCAGAGTTTTAACTATTTCTATTCAAGTGTCCGCGCATAAACCCGCCTGTGAGATCAACTGCAGAATCCTGCAGCAGTGGACGCCCCCCATATCAAAAATGGAGCTTCCCACTTCCTCTGGAAGGAGGCCTGTGCTACGCTGGCTGGCAGGACCAAACCTCGGGAGAGAGGTGTCTCACAGAACCGCTTTTCAGTTCCGCCTGGTCGGGGCCAAATCCAATTCCCTCTTCAAGCCATTTCCCAATTCCATGAAATTAAACAAGGAACTGAAACCAAGCCTTCAGGTCCGGATCTGTACTCACAAGCATATAAATACGAGCCAGGAAATAAGCTTTTTTTATGTCAGCATTCCTTTTAACTAAATAGGTACAAATCCAGCAAATAATACAAATACCGACGGGCGTGGTCAGTACTGGCATGGAGGTCCTTCACCCCCCAAAAAAGCATGTTGTAAGAGGTGTGGTTGGACCAGAAAGTGATGCTCTTCCTTCCAAGTTTTCCAAGGACCGGAAATTCCAAGCCAATGCCCCTGTACAGAAACCAAGATCACGGCACTGAAGGATGAATATCCAAATACCCCAGGGCACACAGTACGCAATACTAGGGGGTGTCAAATTCAGGATACTGCTTAATACACCTGGTGAAGCTGTTTTTCCCCTTTTCAACAATAAATTAAGCCACATCCAGTTACTCCCTCACAAAAAAATGAAACCCTGTTTTTTCTCTAATCCAGTACAGACCAATGTTCAATTGCTTTTAAAGTCACTGCAGGCTCTACCGTAATTTAGAGCAATACTCTCCCTTCCTGCACCAGGGGGATTTGTCAACACAATGTCTGCTTGCAGTCACATTAGTAAGGACAAAACACCTGCCCAACAGCCTCAGGTCAACAACTTCCCACGTGTGAAACTGCAAACCGCGATCACGAGCCTTACTTGGAAATTCCCTTGCACAAGAGTTTCTTTGGAATTCAGCTTTGGCAGATGAATGAAAAGGCTGTCGCACCACACACTGAGGAACAGCAGGAAACAAGTCCAGGGGCCTGTCTCTCTTACTGTCCCTGCCCTGTCCACCAGAGATCACACAGGGGAAGAGAGAGAGGTCACGGGTGAGGAAGAGCCCTGTTTCACCTCCTCAGCTTCTCCTTATCCTAAGGGCCTCTCTTGCTGAATGCGTTTCTTATACTGTTAAAGTGAAAAGACGCGTTTCATTACACAAGCCGTTTGCCTCCGTACCCTTGGGACACAAGATATCCCCGAATCAAAAGAGAATCGTAAGTACTTTTCCAAAACAACAGAAAAGGCTAAATCAATTTTAAGTGCCTGGCTTCCCCCCAACCACCATATTTTTCCTTTTAAAAGTAAGAAAAAAAATACAACTTATGATACGGGAAGACAAGCCAGGACTTCTGTACTAAGGAAGCCCTCCAACCCAGTCTGAACAACAGCTACAGGAAGCCCTGCACACATGACACTGGGACACAAAACCTGCCTCCGAGCCAGACTCTTCCCAGCTCTCCAATTGTATTCCAGCTGTCCCTGCCTGGGCCCTTATGTTCCAAGTGTAGCCCAGAGGGGCTTATAAGATTCTTTTGGCAGTTGTGCCTTCGTATGAATGATCCTGATAAGCTTGTGTGCTCTTCCTCTCTGGACACGCCACCCTCTCAGCCTTGACCTCCGCGGTGGAGTCACGCCCCCTACAGGGTGCAGCCCTGCTCGGCCTAAGAAAACCCTGCCCTGCGCTCATCCAACACGAGGGCTCCCTGCGCAGGGGAGGGGGGAGTCTCCCTGCGCTCATCGAACACGAGGCCTCCCGCCCACAGGAGGCGGGAGGAGTCTCCCTGCGCTCATCCAACAGAGGGCTCCCACCCACAGGAGGCAGGAGGAGTCTCCCTGCGCTCATCCCGCAAACGGGAGGGGGGAGTCTCCCTGCGCTCATCCAACAGAGGGCTCCCACCCACAGGAGGCGAGGGGAGTTTCCCTGCGCTCATCCAACGCCACACGGGAGGGAGGAGTCTCCCTGCGCACAGGAGGGAGGAGTCTCCCTGCGCTCCTCCAACAGAGGGCTCCCGCGCACGGGAGGGAGGAGTCTCCCTGTGCTCAGCCAACAGAGGGCTCCCGCGCACAGGAGGGAGGAGTCTCCCTGCGCTCCTCCAACAGAGGGCTCCCGCGCACAGGAGGGAGGAGTCTCCCTGCGCTCATCCAACAGAGGGCTCCCGCGCATGGGAGGGAGGAGTCTCCCTGCGCTCATCCAACGCCGCACAGGAGGGAGGAGTCTCCATGCGCTCATCCAACAGAGGGCTCCTGCGCACAGGAGGGAGGAGTCTGGAAAAGGCGCAAAGCAGTGGCGGACTCTTACCTCGCCGAAGGCCCCTCGCCCGATCACCTTCAGCATCTCGAAGTCGTCCCTGTGCAGCCGCATCTCCTTCACAACGGTGGTGAACGGCTTCACTGCAAACAGGAGAGACAAGCGTGTTGGACTGTGTGATCGCCGACACCCTCCCCCCCCCCCAACAGGAACCTATTCAACGGATAAACTGACTCCAGCGGACGCCCTTTACAAAAAGCAAGGAAAAGGGACACATTGGGAATTAAAATAACTCCAGAAAAGGAAAAAGAAAAAATTAATTTTGCTCAATAATGTGGTCTGGCCCCAGAAGAACATCAATAAATCTGTCACAATCGGCACCATTCAGAACAAAAAATCTGCGGTGATAATTTTCTGGGTAAAAGATGTGTAATATGGCGCCTGATCACAACCGCACAGTACTCCAGGACGGGATGAATACATGGTATTCTGTTTTTTTTTTAGAATTAGACAAGCTGCTGCTCGTCTTTGTGGCTTAAATAAATTAGCATAACTAAATGATTTCCCAAATAAAATACAATTTTGCAGTCTGAGGGCAGTGACGGTTAACTACAGCTACAGAACAAAAGACCACCAGGGCTGCATAATAATCCGGCCCCCCCTCTCCTGGCAGCTGGAAATCAGTCCAGGCAGGCCAGCCTTTTTCATCACAGCTCACCTAGATAAAAGGAGAAAACACGTACTTTGACCATCTGCTGCTTTAAAAGGAAAAAGGTAGCCTTTCGGATTTTGGAACAAGAGGCATGTTTGTGACTAAACTAGACCAGATCTCTCCTTTGTCACATTTTCCACAAGACTGGCTCTGGTGCTGAACTTTGGATCACTAGAGTAAAACGAAACCACAAGGAGCAGTTTCTGATCAAAGAAAGTCTCTTGGTGTAACTGTCTTTAAAAAGACATTTTCCTTTAATGTGCATCCGAAATGCGTTTCTCACTCTGTGTGTGCTATATTAAGTGACTGGCTCCATTAGGGTCAAAAACACTGTTAAGGAACGCATCTAATTATTTTTCCAACGGAGAGCGGGTCTGGGACTTTTGTAAGACGCAAGACAGTTGTACATTCTCATCTATGTGCAATTAACCAACCCATTTGATCATGCCTGTGCAAACTAAAACTGAATAAAGCAGGTATAGTAGCGAAAGGGGTAGATGTGTTGTTTCATCTCTCGTCGCTAATGGCACACAGTAATTAGACAACAGCGTCGCCAGCATCTCCTAGCCTGACCCGGTAGATCTCAGACGCAGGAAAGGCTGGGCCTGATCTGTGCTGCTGTTGTAAGTGCTTTTGATAGACCAGTAGGTGGCGCTCTGACTCTGAACCAGCACCTCCACGCTAGCGTCCCAGTGTGGCGACCAATGCCGCTGAGCCTTGCTGCACTTCAGCGGTGGGGTCCCTCCTAGGCGTAAAACCCCATATACATGAAAGTCTTATTAAAAATTACTGAAAAGGCACCTTGTCACCAGGAAGGAGCACGTGTCTTCTACTGATAGTGAGGTAGGATTGCAGGGCCCTGAAGAATGTGAGTGAAGGGCTATAACTACCCAGCTGTGCCCCCGTCTCCGACACTCAGCAGTCCAGCTGCACTCCAGCTCAGGTGAGGAGGAGGAGGGGTTGAGGAGGCAGACACACAACAAGCAGGCAGCCAGCCAGCCCTGCTTTGATAGCAGACCGTGCTCTTTACCATATGAGGGCAAAAAAAAAAAGATTATGTGCTCCACACCGTGCGCTTCAAAACCATACACAGAAGTATTTATCTTTCGCCAGCCTAACTTTAAACACTGCCCCTCTGCCTGGATCATAAACCTGCATCACCCCCCTTTTTTATACAAGACAAAACGCTTCATGCATAAACTAAATGTCCAAGGTATCATCTCTTCTTACCAATACTCCACACACCCTAAGCAATGTGGGCATACTGGGACAGATTTCAAGCTTTCTCATAAACTGCACTATGATTAACCCGCTATAGCGTCCACTACAGCACATGGGCACTGAACACTGCACGGGAACAGCACCCAGAAAATGCGGTTATAAAAAAAATCATTCGTTTGATTATGATGATTATGAAAAAAAAATCACATCTTCCACCCGTCGCCAGAGGTCTACAATAAGACAGTCTGAAGTGCGGCTCTGTCCGGTGAAGAACAGAGCCGCAGTGCAGTCTGTGCCAGTCAAGCGCGCCGACCGCCCGCTGGATACCTGAACACACACTGCAGCGCCCAGCCAGAGCACCGCCGGGCGCCCCGAACCCCGGCGTGACCCCAGCGTGCTGTCTGTCCCGCGGGGCGCCCCGAACCCCGGCGTGACCCCAGCGGGCTGTCTGTCCCGCGGGGCGCCCCGAACCCCGGCGTGACCCCAGCTGGCTGTCTGTCCCGCGGGGCGCCCCAAACCCCGGCGTGACCCCAGCGTGCTGTCTGTCCCGCGGGGCGCCCCGAACCCCGGCGTGACCCCAGCGTGCTGTCTGTCCCGCGGGGCGCCCCGAACCCCGGCGTGACCCCAGCTGGCTGTCTGTCCCGCGGGGCGCCCCGAACCCCGGCGTGACCCCAGCTGGCTGTCTGTCCCGCGGGGCGCCCCGAAACCCGGCGCGCCGAGACCCTGGGGCCTCGGCACGCAGGGAAAAAAAAGCCGAGCGCTTCCCGGGACACAGCGTGGGGCGGTGAGTGAGCCGGCTGAGACCGGGGACGCCGGTCCCCACAGTCAATTCAACAGCAGGCATCGCAGCCGGAAGCGGACCCCTCGAATCCTCGGGTTCCATCACCGGCCAGTTCACGCAGACGGAGCCCAGACCCAGGCCCACTGCGGAGGGTCTCAACCTCACCCGGGCTGGCAGCGCACAACAGCATCTTCCACAGGAACCCCACGGCTTGAGCTGACCGTCATGCAAGCCATGAATACAACTCGAAACCCAGTCTTAAATAAGGCATATTGACAAGCAGCACCAGTGGGAACTTGATGTAATGCTGCTCACAAGTGCAAAAAAAGAGCTTTAATCGAAGGGAAGGTAGTTTCTGTTTCATATGCTGCCTATGAGGGCAGCCAGGAGGCCCCCCCAGACCCCAAGAATGCTGAACAAACAGAGGGCGCACCTGTCAGCAGGACATACGGCTGTATGAACTCTAAGTCCAGAGTGGAGAGTACGCGTCTCAGCTGACACAGGCCAGGGGTGGGGCACACTGGGGCACATCTGACACACACACACACACACACACACACACACACACACACACACAGCGTGCCACCACATGGCTCCAACACAAGCACAGACTCACTGCCACATCGCTCTACACTGGCTCTGGGGGATGATCTCGTGGGACTGACCAGCAGGCCAAGACCCGAAGAAAAAAATGTGTTTTTATGGACTCGGTCAGAAGGATTTAAAAGCATTAAAGACCTTCGTTTTAGATTCATCAAACGCTTATCTGTAAAGTCTGAGGAGCACTCGCTAAATCCTAACATCGGAAATAAAACGTGCGTTTTCCACAGAAAACTCATACGAAGGTGCTGCCTTAGAAGGTGTGATTGCAGTTCTGGCTATGATGATAAAATATTTAATAATTACCCATTAGTTCACTACATTACAGTGTGGTGGAGTGGGCCACACTCAAGCCCATCCTGAATGCGACAGAGCGATAAGAACTGAGAGGACACATTCGAAGACGGACTCCACCCGATATTTGAGGGCACGCTTTTCAAGACCGTCGTGTTGCTATCAAGCACGTTCGTGTTCATATTTTGTGGTGTGGGAAAACGGGCCGGTCCGCTGGTCTGAGGCTGGCTGGGAATGTCTTCCACTGCAGGGAGGACTCGCGAGCTGTCAGCGACCGTAGGACAGCAGTGCTACAGCACAACTAGGGCCCTTCGTCTGTGCTCGTCCAAGGACAATGTCTACCTTGGAGTCTGACAAACAAACCGTAGCACATAACCAAAGGCACTGTATAAGTTACTTCAAAGTTATACAGAACTGATTCAGACTTAAAACGATCTTACAAAACCCGCACAACATAGGAGGTGTCATTTACCATCTAGCAAAATAACAGAACCTGACGGAGAGATCTAAAACTATTATTGTAATTACTGTAGTTGAAGGTTGAAAAATCCTCAAGTATGTCAAGCATGTTATGGCCTCAATATGACCCTTTTTGGCGCAACGTGTCGCTGTACTGAAGCAATATCCACTCCATTTCCAGTGGCCTCACTAATAAAATCCTTGCAGGTGTTAACGCATCAGAGCGGAGGTGAACGAGCACTTAGAGGAGGCATGTCATCAGTCCCAGTGGTGAGTTAGAGGCACTACGTCTGCTGAGCCGCAGTCAAGAACAGCAGGAAATACCCACGGCTATTACAGGCCATTATGCTCAATTTTACATGTAAACTGCTAAATCACAGGGCGTTTCAGGCAGGACGAAGAACCGCCGAAAGGGAAATGGGAGACACGCTGGTAACCCTCACAGCACGACTGCGTGCAGGAGCAAGCCCGGGTCCCGTTCTTCAAACTTACAGGAAAAACCGGTTGACCACGCACGCGAATGGGGGGAAAAAAAAAGGCAGTTGTTTTCCGTTCAGCTGACTTTAGGATCAGGGGAACGACAAACAACCGGGCTCCAGGAAAATAACCAGGCGGGTGAACAGTCGCAGGGGACAGCAGAGCGGCGGCGCTGGCGACTGGAGCGGACCGCCGCATCGAGAGGAGAGGCCCGGCAAACTCTGCTCCGCAGCGGGGATCGTCAGGCACTGCTCCTACTTAACCGCACAGAGAATGGGGACAGAGCCTTTCCGGTTACCCGACTAGATCCCATTAATCTTTTATCCGTTACGGAGGTGGCTAATCTCAACTCGGCGCCCCCTGCCAGCAGCTGGAAGGGCACAGGCCAGGACCCGGGTCCGAGATCCCTCGCTGGCACGGCTGACTGCTTCAAGTCCGGCACCCGAGGAGGGAGCAAGACCCCGGGTCACGGGCTCACAGGGCTTCACCGCTTCCTCGCTGAACCCCAGCGCTCTTCTGCGTCTCGCCCCGCCCGACTGCTCTGACCCACGCGGTGTCCGACGGGGGCTGTCCGAGAGACGCCAGCGCCCGTGATCTTCCACTGCAGCCTTTGTGTTAACAAGAGCAGTGTTCGTACTGCCACTGCCATCCTTGAAGCCAGGCTGTGGGCTAGCAGTTTGAGACTTGAGCATGCCATGATTATTGCCCGGCTCAGGCAGCCTCTTAAAGTACCTGAAGTACCTGTGACGTACCTGGACTGTGGGGTGAGAATATTAAATATGGTGCCCATATTAAACAGACCCAGTTCCGTGCCACACCCTTGCGCTAGCAGGGCCTCATGACCACACAGGAACAAGTCTACCGCAAACTGGCTTGCCTGAACGAAGGAACCTGCTTTAAAGGTTTAACAATATGGCTCAAGCAAGAGAAAGGATTTGAAGAGCTCCCTCCTGCCCCCCCCCCACAGGAACCCAAGTCCTGCTTCCTGTTTCTTCAGACATGCCCTCTCTTTCACATGCCCGGCAGGGTTTGCTGAAATCAAACCTCGAAATCAGAGGGCGCGGGTTCCAAGGTGATGACCAATCAGATGTGACAAAACCACGCGGCTTTGTCGGCAACCAATCAGGTGCAGCAGGTCAGCGACCAATCAGGTGCAGCGAATTGCTGCTCGTCAGCAACCAATCAGGTGCAGCAGATCAGCGACCAATCAGGTGTAGCAAACTGAAGCTTGTCAGCGACCAGGTGCAATCAGGTGCAGGAAACTGGCTGGTCCGCAAACCGTGACCTGGCACATCAACAACCAGTCACAGCACAAGGAAACTACTGGGGGGAGTGGGAGAGGGGATTTTAGAGTGCTGGCAATGGACAGGTTTTTTCAAGTTGTATAGCACTGTTACTCAGACATCAATACAATCACATTTGCTTGGAATCTTCCCACACAGCAGACAGAATATTTGCAGTAGTGCCTTAAGATGGGGTAGAATCTCACAATCCCAAACCAAAACGTAAGCTATGCTGGAAGAGAAAACAAAGAGCTCAAGTCTGCTGGGCCCTGCTAACTAAAAAGCAGGTTACTGTATGCCCAGCCCAGTGACGTAACCAATAAAGCACTTTGAATCCAATTATTTATTCCTGTTGTTTGAACAGCCAGGTAGGAGAGCTTAAAGACTTCTTCAAGGTGTGGACTTCTTCAAGGTGTATAACGCTTGCAAACAAAGCGTTATATCTTGTGTGTTTAATTAAAATGAACCAAGATGAACCTCAGGTCAAGGAGAGAGGTTCAGAGAAACTACCAGCAAACGAGCAGGTTAAGCTACTGCTAAGCAGAGAAGTCCCCAAGGTGACAAATTCTTTTGGGGTTAAGAACTGAAAATTCCCATTTTGATTCGACAGGACCAGCACAGATCCATTCAGAGCTTCACAGACTCCATCGAGCACAGCAACCTACTCTGTCTTTTAATCCATATGCACTAGCCAGGGCTGTGGGACACTGTAACTTAATCATTTTCACACAATACACCCATCAGATGATGTTTTTGCACACAGATTACAATCCAGAAATAGCAGGACTATCATCAGAACTGTGACTCCTTTATTCCACATTTCTAAACCTCTGGAGGACATGTAGCATCTCTGACTGGATGTCTGACTGGCACGGGATTCTCTGCACATTTTAAAGCCCCAGATCTCAGCAAGATTAAAATCCTGATGAAAAAAAGAGAGCGCTGTACACAGAACAGCCTCATGTTCCGTCTTAAAGGACAACTTTCCACAAGTCGAGACGTTCAGTGCCTGAGATCAAGTAGATCAAACTTTTCAGGACTGGATTATTCTTCATGATTGGTTTGAGTCGACTGTAAACAGCCCTAATTCTACATACAGTTTTGTTTAAGATCACACTGCAGGGGAAAACCGACCCAGCATGATCCCCAACGCACAGCAGGCTAAACCCTACTGCAGAATTTATAAGTTGCAGGCTTCTGATGTAAACTCCTACTTATGCAGCAGAAGACCACCAGATGTGATGCTCTAATTCCTCAGGTCTGCCTCTGCAAACAAAAGGAATCAAACTTGAAATATCTGTCGCCTGGTATCATCCTGCAACTAGCGAGTGAAGGGATTCATGCATGGTTTTCTCTAATGGGTGCATTTTCATTATTGAACAAACTACTGAATATTTTACACACATGTACACAGCACCCAGACATGCAAAACACTTTTGTCCTTTTTAGGACAAGGAAACAAAACCATGAAAACTGTAACTGAAGCACAGGGTAAATACACATACTGTAATACAGGATTATCCGACCTAAACGGGACCTACAGGAAGTCGGATAACTGAAAATGTCGGATAATGCGGAAACTGAGTAGACAAATAATAGATGAATGGAAGTGCAGTGTAAGTATGAAATCTGGTTAATTAATCTAGGGCAAATCAGAGCTTTCTCTTGAAGTATGGGATCTGTGATAGGCATGCCCTTGTCCCTTTCCCGCATGAACCTCAAGAACAGAGCTTCACTGGCCTTTTCATATTTACATTTCTTCAGCGTTTTTCTGTCCCTCAGTCCTTCAACTGAGGCCCGATCAGAGCACCACTTTTCTGTCTCATTTCTTTTCCTCTTCCAGTCACCAACTGGAACTCGTCTCACACCGAATTCAGATTCAATTTTTTTGCACAGACTCGCCTTTGTCTAGTCTTTTTAATGCTTTGAGCTTTTGTTCCATTAAAAGAACTATTTTCTTTCTCTTGGCACTTGTCATGTTTCTAAAATCATTAAAATATATATATATACACACGAGCTCAAACGAACAAGCGAAGCTACGTCAATGGCAGTATCTGATGCACTGAGAGACAAAGCAGCATGGGATTGGGCAAAATATTATGCATGCGTACGCATACAGTACATAGCATGTATGTATATAGCATGTTGATTGCTATGTCAGATAACCGAGACTGTACTGTATATTCAAAGCAGCATCCTCTCAGCATCATGAGACAGCCTCATGACGTACAGTCATTTCGCACAAATTTATTAGGGCATAACAGAGCTTCTTATGCCTAACAAGTGCCCTAGTCACTGCAGGGCTAAAAATGACTCTCCCCTTTACACTCAGGAATTAATAGCAGGGCTAAATTTAACAGCTCATTCATAACCGAGAGAGCAAACTGCAGCTTCTGTGAAGAAATGCAATGAGCTGGAGTGTCTGACGATTACATCCATACGTCACTGTCAGCAAGTCCTGTGACATCGCCTGCCGACAGAGCTGTAGGCGGCGCAGCTCTTCGCAGAGTCAAGGCTGGGACCCGGCTGCGCCCCACCAGGGGCCAACCAGCCCGAGACCCGTGACACCCACCAGCGACAGGACCGCATCCCGCAGAGGCGCGGGCGGGCGAGCCCCGTGCCCCCGGCTCCCTGCTCGCCACGGCCAGGGATTCAAGCGCTTTTCAGGAAGTAGCAAGGAAATGAACAGAGCAAAACAACCCCCCCCCAAAAAAAGGCTAGAGTCCTTAGAGTTCAGGCGTGTAATGAAAAACAAGAGTCGCCAGGTCGGCCAGTCTGCCGCGCGCGCCTGCTGTGGCTCATCTGAATCACACCCCCGGCCCCCCGGCCCCCCTGCCCCCCTGCCCCCCTGCCCCCCAGCAGGCGCAGACACAAGCCAGACAAGCAGGGCTGCGCCGGCAGGGGACAGCAGCCCGCAGGGGGCCACCGCCGCCGGCTCTCGGCCGCTACGGACCTACACATTCCCCCGATCGCTGCGGCCGTCTCGGAGCAGAGATGCCAAGCCCTGACCAATGGGCATGGCACTGTACGGGAAACTCATGCTGCACCACCCTCGAGTCTGCCCGGGCCTCCGGCTACACCTGCACAGCGCTAAAACTGGGTAAAAGGTAAGGGAACACCGCTGAGTAGCCCGTGAGAAACCCTGCAGTACTCCCCACCAGCCTGTGGCACAGCAGACGGGAAGGCAGGCCTGATGTGACCTTTCTTTTTCCTCCGATGAAGACTGTGCTCATCAAAACGCTAGACTTACATTTCTTACAAGCATGGGCCTGGGGGTGTGCTCACTTAACAGACCCCCTCCCTCACAGCGACTCACAATACGGAAAGTGCCCATCGCGTGTAAGGACGAGGGAGAGCGCCCAGGCGCGTGTAAGGCAAAAAAATAAATGATGACAAGGCCAATGCCAACTGGAAGACCAACACACACACACACACACACAAAGAAACGTGAGCCTAAAACTGCAGCCAGGACGCAGAGCAGTCATGTGAAATCATCTGATTCAGCTGCGGGGAGAGTTCGCCTGCTCTCTCCCGGGACTCGAACCCCAGCGTCCGGGTCCACCTGCTCCGCCGGGAGCAGACCGGTCCATGCCGAGCCCGGCTCCTGCTCCTGCTCCTCTCCGTGCACGCTCACCGGGGGAGAGCATCCCGCAACACTTCTAATCCAGCCCCCCTTCATCAGTCTGCCTTGTGAAGCCATTAATAGAACAACCTCCTTCTCATTCTCCGAAACCGTGGGTGGGAATATGCCCGCTGCCGCTCTCGTGAGCTTTGTGAAATGTTCCCAGCCAATCAGAAAAAAACCTTCTGATCTCCAGTATGATTCAGCCCTCCGTCAGGCAGGCACTGCCACTAAGACCACTGGAGCAATGACAAAGGAACTGTCGCCGGCTCCGAATAAAGAGAAGTGGCTGGGATCGGTGACAATTAAATGGATGGGCTAATTAGTCAATGTGTACAGTGACTAGGACACAGGCCCAGACCCCCTCCCCGGTCACAGGCAGCCTGTACACGCTGCCCATCTCTGAGACCTTTCCATCGCAAGGTCAAGAGGTCAGCAAAGGTCATGGGAAACCCCCCTCCCCAAGCCCGAGCGTTCCCCAGGCTGCTCTTCGGGTTGACTGTGCTTCTCTGCTCCTTCTTCAGAGCCGAGGGAAGAGGCAGCGCCCCCCGGCCAGTGCTGCTGTGGCTCTCTCCGAAAAACTGGGTCAAAGAAGCTGCGAGACCCGCGGAGAAGGGCAATTATTGCCTCTTTACAGTGCGTTACATCAGCCTGGTCAGGCTCATTAACAGCCAGTGGTGCTGTAAGAGCAGAGCCCTGCATACGGGCCAGTGCTGGTACGCGGAAGGACAGGAGGCATGCAAGTGTTAATGTGCGCCGCAGTTCCAGCGGAGGGTCGCCGTGCTGCGCGGCTGGGAGGTTGCTCAGTCTTGCCGTACTGTGCTGTACTTCACTCTTGAGCCGACTGCGCTTCGGAGCACGCGTCTGTGTTGACCACACCCCCCCCAGAGGAATCCTCTGAAGTGGAGAGGCAACAAACTCTGATAATGCCCCCCCTTCCCACTCCTGAAGACCACGTATCCCTCACTAAGGGCTCACGGGAGACGATCTCTCCAGTCTCGGAGGCCGCGCTGCGGCAGTCTCAATCGTAAGGCCTGAACTGCACCTCCACACATTACTGGTCTGCATTTTAAAAAGATGCTCTCCAACAAAGAATTGAAAAGACGCTTAGAAAGCAAGGTGTTGATGTTTATATCATGTGAGTTCACAGCACTGGAATTCATCCATTAGAACTTGAACACATGATCTCCCATCCCGGCATTCACATTCAACCGTCCTTTTACAAAGCAACGTCTTAAAAAGCTGTTAAAAAAAAACGCTATAGCAAGAAGAGATTGAGAAAAGGCAGGTCCAGTGACAGATTTTCAACCGTAATAATAGCACCAACAGCAACAATGATCATGATAAATGTGTTGCCCACAAATGCGTGGCCATCTAAACGCTGGAGAGACGTCCAAAACAAATCACCAGAAAATACAGAAAAAAAAACAAAACCATTAGAATTCCTGACATATTCCAAAGATTAAGTGGGCATCATGTTTCCTGTGGAGCGTGCTGTGGAATGTGCCTGGAATGACCGTTCTCTGGCCTGTGGCGTGTATCTAACAGTACGTAAAGGGCGCTGTGAAGCTGCCTTACAGAATAAAAAAAATTGCTAAGCCTGAGCTCTAGATATGCTACACAAAGTGAGGGCGTCTGGCCACCCCTGAGCCATGCCTCCAGCATTAACAGCGGCACTGAACAAAGAACAAACCCAATGATCGAGAGTGGGGTGGCTGATGATCCCTGTGCAAACACTCAGCCCTCTTAAACGGCTGCAAGACTGGACACCGGTCTGTGCGTCCGCAGGTCCCGCTGCAGAGCGAGCCCCGCAGGGGTCCACTCCACATGCCGGCCCCTTGCGGGTCTGTCCAGCTACCCTGGCATACTCCCAGACCATCCTCAGTCCTCCAGGTTGCTCCTCTGGTGCACCAGCAGACTGACCCAGTAGGGACACTCTTTCAGGGCTGAACACTTATCACCCTGCTAAGTGAAGAAATTGGTAGTTATCCTCCAAACCACCAGCTGAACCAACTGTCCATGCAATGAGACAGCAACCACAGTGACAGCTAAAAAGCCAGATGGGACAAGAAATAATACTCATTTTGAAGGTCAGTAGAAGTTATGCTATTCCTAGCCTTTACACCAAAGCTCAAAGAGGAACTGTCACATTTAGCCACAAGTTCCCTGTATTAGTGAGTTTTTTAAATCTAACTGGTCCATCAGAATGAGATTTAAAGATGGAAGGAAGTCATGTCTTTTCAATCATTCAGCCAGATGAGCACATGGAGAACGATTTCTTATTTGCAAGAATTGCTCAGCTTGGCATTTACTGGAGCAGTCTGAGCTGCGATCTGAGTGTTGCACCCTAATTAAGAGCACGGCAGCAGTGTCCCATCCAAGAACTGAACCTACCACCCTTCAGTGAGAACGGTAGCTCGGTGCAGAGCCTTCCAAAGCTGCTGGTAGCCTTGAACCCGGGAGAAAAATGCAGCTTGTGCAGGAGACCCAGTGGCCAGGAATTTCATCACAGGGTTTGCACAAAGGCCAGAGGATAACTGCAGCGCAGGCCAGCAAGAGCTCCACATCCAGGCAGGTAGAGCAGTCACTACCACAGCAGAAGAACATGATTTTTTTTTTATTTGTTCATGCCGCAGTGCTTGTAGAGTGATTATCAATGTTTGTATTCCGACTCCCAAAAGAGCCATTACAGGACTCAACCAGAGTGATGGCACTCCTGTGCAGAGATAATCGATGGAGAAGGACACTGCTTCCGCTTCTTTAGCCCTGAGCCGATGATTTGTGACATCTCCTGCTGCTATTCCTTCGCTTTGCTACAACTACACCACCAGCGACCGAGGGTTTCCCAGCGCAGAAAAACTTGGGACCTATCCAGTACCAGTTTCCATGCTGTAGTCTTGCTCTGCGACAAAAACGCACAATGTAATCTGAAATACTGGAGCGTTACACAGCACATATGGACCGAGACCAAATCAAATACCACGAGTTTCACAAAAGGAATAGACCAGCATTACTGCACACCGGTGTGGCCACCTTTCAGTGCTGTGCAGTGTAGCAGTAACCACGTTGTCTTGCACAAATGATATGCGCTAAAGAAAAAAAGAGCTTTAAAACCCAGAACAAATCCTTAAATATGTTCTAGAACCCGCGATGCTAAAAATCACTTCACAATGAGTGTTTATATCCATCTCTGAAGCCAAATAACGAACTTGGTTCATGACTCCCATTCTAACACCTCCTAATCCAGCGACAATCCCTCTCTAAGATACACAAAGTCACCTCCCGCTGTCACGAGACCGCCTGGTCAAGGACAGCACTGAGCTTCAAAGCTTCCCAATCGAAACTGAACAAACTGCACTGTACATCAAGATAGCTCGAGCAGGGACCTGTGCCAGGGAACCAATCCAACAGGGAGAGGACAGTGTCGGACTTTTAAAAAAAAAATCAAAGTATTCTGTATTTCACTTTTCCCCTACAGCATGCAATTAACCTCTGCTTGCTTCTCGATGCGTATGGCATGTCATTCATGTTCCACCAGCTGGTGTCTTCATGGGGCCGTAGAAGACAGACACCTGACAATGAACCACACTGTTCATTTTCCACACCATCCTCTGAAACCACAGGCTGGAAAGGTGGCGTAGAATGAACCCCCCGCGCACACAGAGACGGGCACGTGACTTCCGGACTCACTGGACTGCTGCGTAAAAAGACACAACATTCACTTTCAAAAAGGTGATTAAAAAAAATGAGCAAAACACTACATTCTGAATTCATTTACATGTTTCCTATACAGGTCACCTAAGACAAGTATACTTGTGTCTAAGACAAGGTTGCAGGATATTGTAGGAGTCTCCCTGCCAAATCCAAGCGCCACATCACCCATAGAGAAGCAGGCCCTTAAACCGGTCCGGTAAGACCGCGAGACCCAGGGCCACAGTGCCAGTGGGCAGACCCTCACCAGCGCCCGAGCTGGAAAAGCAGGAGGGCGTTCCAACACCTGAGATCGCAGGGCGAGGAGGAAATAAGCGATCGACTCATCAACCGGTTCCAAAGGTTCGGATGACCTCATTGGTCTGGTGCGTGGAGTTAACTGCTTTTGTTTTGTGCCATTGATCCGTACTTATTCACGACTGCCAACACATTACTGGGCTGCGCTCAGCTGGTGTAGAACACACGCCCAGTTTATGCAAGAGCTCCGTAAGCAGTTGCTTTTGAAAGGAAAGGTCGGGGAAAGTCAAGTCCCAGGCCCGAGGCAATGTTTAACCGCAGCCTTCCAGAGACAGCCGGGGCTCAGAGGAGCTGCAGCCCAACACACCCTCAGATACGAGGTCCCTATTGTTCCTGCAGGAACTGCATTAGCTCACAAACAAGGCCGTCTGGAGAGAAAGGTAACAGCCCTCTTTTCGCCTCTTCAGGTCCAGGGAAAACAGTCGAGGAACAAACAAAACCTGTTCAAAACTGATCCTTAAACTCCATTCAGCAAGAGTCTAACAGGGGCACTCATGAAGCTGCTGTAGCTGGACTACTTAAACTGCACTTCTGAAAAGAGTTGATCACTGACAAAAATGAAGTGTAACACGTTAAGGATATATCCCAAAAGACCAGAACATGACACTGCCCTGCCACAGTAGCTCCAAGTGATCGTCATTTGTGCCCGACGCAGGCTGCTTGCTTGGAAAGGCAGCTCATCGGCGTGGAGCATCTCAATGCCTAGTCTGCCCACAGGAACCCACTGTTCCACTGTGGACACTTTTCAAAATACAGCTAGGTTTTATAAGCATCCCCCGCACTCAAACACAAATTGCCTTAAGATCACCTTTTTTTCCCCAGTATAAAGACTTGTCATTTGTAAAACCGCATTTTAAACTGCTGTTTTAAATTACGCAGCATTAGAGTGAAAGGAGGGTTACGAACAGGAGGCACTCATTCTGCCCCTGTAGTCTCCCACACCCCTTCGCAAAAAGAACTGCCTCCCGTTTTCGGTGTTCAAAAGCACTTTCACGCAGTCTTCACTTGCGTCCTGCTGCGTGTTGATCCTGAGGCAGTCCACTGGGTGCAGGACGCCAGATTTACTCTGGCCACTCCTCTGCATTGCCTGGCTTTGAAATCCTGTTCAGCACTGTATTTGCTGTGGCACACAACAGCACCGTGCTTTTCAGATCGGAGAGCGATCCCATCAGCTACAGCCCAGTGCACGGACTGCAGAGAGCATTCAGGACAGCCCCAAGAAGAGACTGCTGCTGGAGGGGCTCCCTTTACATTAGAAATGCTCATTGCCTCACCTGGTTGCTCCCAGCTAACTCTAAATGGGTTCTAACAGCTGCATTGCTCAATTATAACATCTCTCGGTTTCTATTCTACTCTATTAATTATGCATCCCAAACTGCTGGCCTTTTCTGCTGCAGCCCCACAGTGTCCAGAAGATTCAAACACTGTGTCAATGTAAAGCCCCAAGGCTTTGTCCTAAAACATGCGGAAAACCAAGACAGAAGATGCCGAGTTCCCACATTACACAACATGTGGCAGGCAAACCTTGATGGAGCATGGCGGAAAGGTATTAGTGCTGACTCAGCCAGAGTGTGATACTGCCGTACAGGAAGCATGTCAATGCATCTTCCTTCATTTCAGGCAAAGAACAGCCAGAGACGATCAGTAAAGGGCACATCCGTGGTCCTCATTACAAAGGCTGCCCTAACGAGAGTGCAGTCACTAATTTCTGGCGCCGTGTTTGACCTCTTCATCCCAGATCCCAACCCCGAAACAAAACCCTTTTGTTTTTGTTTTTTATTCTGACACAGTCTGATGCTCTGCTAAGGCACTTTGAACTCATCGATAGTTGAACTCTGCCCTGTCAAGACTAGAGAGCGCGGAGACGGGAGCCCGCGAGCCCAGATCACCGGCCGCTGGGCAGCGATGATGCACAATTACAATTAAGCAAGCTCCTGCCCGGCCGGCGAGGCTGGCTGACACTAATGGGTGTATTAAACATTAATGGAGACGTCCATTTCTCTGCAGCGCCGGGAGCAGTGCCCTGTGCGATCTGAAGTGGCGGAGACGGCCCGGAGGTGCGGTTAAAAGCAGGACGGCCCAATCGCCTCGCCCCGGGTTAATCTATTACCCCCCACCAGCTGCCACTCACTTCCAGGGCTCGTCACCCCCCCACCCCCATTCCCGGCCCTCCTGCCGAGACGGCCCTCCTCCGGGCTCGGCACCATTGTACTCCCTCTGCACCGGCTCCTTCCCAGTTCCCATCTCCATTTTTCCCACCACGTGTTTCACTGGGGGGGGAGGGAGAGGCCCAGAACTCCAGCTCAGAACACAGGTAGCTGCCCCAGTGTGGACTGGAGGTGGAGGCCAGGGAATAGGGACTGTGACTGCAAAGGCATTTACAGCCCTTTAAGAGCACAACAAAAGAAAAAGGTTTCCGAAAGCTTGAACAGGCCCAGAGTATTCAAAGACCATTTCACACAAAAAAAGGAAAAATTAAGAAAAAACAAACTAAAATTTAATGGGAAAACATTCTGTTAAGCCCCTTCTATAAAGGTTTGTTTCACGGTCCACTAACAACTTAAAACCGGATGACTATTTCTGCTCTCGCCAGCGTGAGGATTAGTGAAACTCTTGGCTCCCGGTTCTCCAGGCAGTGTCCCTGTCCAGGTCACGGCCCTGCGGCTCCTCGGCCTCGTGCGCGACGCCCTGCTCCTGTACCCTGACTCTCTCTCACTGGAGCGGACTCAGACCGCCATGAGCCCGCTGACGCCATTCTCGATCTTCGGGGACCGGGGGAGAGAGAGAGAGAGCGATGCCCCAAACTCCAGGGGGCGCCCAGACACCCAGTGAGCGCAGAGACGCGCGGTTCTGTAAATCCCCACAAACGAAGTCAAACGCAGACGGGCCGGCGCCGGGCTCAGACTGGGGTTAAGAGGCTGACAGATGCCCAGCAGCTTCTGTAAGGACCTTAAAGAAGTAAACATGTTCTATAGTGCAGAAGGACACAGGTGCTCCTGGTCCCTGCTAAATAAAAGATGTACAAACTTTCAAGGGGCTGCCAAAGAGAGGCTAAGACCGGACTTAACTCCCACTCGGAGGCTAGTTTTTCACAGAGAGAAAAAACCACAACAGAACAAGAAAGGCCCATTTGCACACACTTGCTTTACAGACCCCACCCAGAGCAGTTTTTCTACCCAATCGGCCGCAGGAGTGGGCTGCACTACAGTGGGAGGAGTCACGGGTGGCCCCGCCCCTCCCAGACACAAATTGCTTCTCGAGATCCTTGGGGAGGGATTTCAAATGCCAGCCACTCTTAATTAATCATGTTTTAATGGCTGCCGAACCTGTACAAACGTGGCAACTCCGTGAGGGACAAGCAAACCTTTGGATATCTTTACACTGCCTCTCTTGAATCCCATGTGGCGTGCATTACAAAATCAGACTCATTTCTAGCATGGCAACAGGAAGGGATATGGAACCTGCTGGGTTACAGCAGACAACAGCCTAAAAGAGGATGAACGCAGGAGTTACTGTCAAGGGACACTGCACAGCTCTACCGCCTTGTGAGGCCACTTCCCCACCAATTATTGAAGATCGGCCGGGACCCGGACAACTCAGACACCGTTTCGGTTCCGCGTCTGCGGGCCTCTCCGAGAAAGGAACAGGAAGCACAGTTCACCTGGAAGAAATCTCGGAGCAGTCGGGGCCGGTGTCCCCTTCGGAGCTCTGGCACTGTCGACCGAGAGGACGGCGCGGCGAGCGCTCAGCCCCGCGGAAAAGAACAGCACTGCTTGCGGGGAGGGGAGGGGGGAAAGAAGGAACGGATTTAAAATAAGAAAGTAAAAATAAAATTGCATTCAAAGTCAAATAGCTAGTTTGCAGCTTCTGCAGAGGGAAGGGGACTCTCTTGCTTCCCGGCCCACACCACACCCCTTCTCCAGCACGGAGGACCGAAACAGCTCCTACAAGGCGCCTCTCTGCGCGGCTGAGTGCCAGCGTCCCCAGCCCTCACTCCTCTGCACTACAGCTCCAGCTCCCGCTACCTCAGACGCCCTCCTTCTCCCCCCCTCAGCCCCCACTTCCAGGGAGAATTTCAATTAGGCCAAAAAACGGAAATGAAGGGAAGCATTCTGTAAATATACTGCCCCCCCCCCTCCCACCAGCACCACCACACCAGCCTCTGCAGCTAAGAGGAAAAGACTCTCGCTCCAGGGTGTGACGGTCCCAGGGGTACACCAATCTTATCTTCCTCCATCACTTTCCAGAGGCTGGGTCCATTAAGAGCTTCCCAGAAAGGAAAACCACTTATTGATCACTGCAAGCGTAAGAGCGACAGACACTGCCCTCCCACCACACGAGGGGGAAGAAACCAGCATGGGCTGTACTGGAACAGGAAGGGAGCAGGAGCATCCTGAGGCAGTGACTCCGCTGGAGTAAGACCAAAACTGCGTGTGTGAGGACTCCAGCATTGTGAATAAGGGCTATATGTCACACAGGATGGGATTTTTCTTGATATTAAGATCAGGTGTGGGTGGGGGGGGTGGGATATCACAATATGGACGTGGCAAGATGAAACATAAATTAGAATCCTTTCAGACTGTGCATCTCACACGCCTTGCACTCCCCTGTTCTACAGATAGTCCAGTGCTCACAGGCTTCTAAAACACCGCCCCTGGAACTGTATGGTCTGTGAAATGTTAGTTCATGCACAGAAGTATTTTTATTGATAAAATACTCTGTCTGCCTGTTCTAATATCACAGCATCCCAACCATGAGAAAAAACCTCTAGTATATAGTACTGCAACACAAAATAATTCAACCAGACGTTTGGATGCTGAAATAGATAAATGCAAATACATTTCCCACCAACCATACGGAATACAATAGTGCCTTCACATGCTGCCAGCACTTCCTCTGGAATGGCTTTGCTCTGATCTATAACTACACAGATGTATTTATATAGGAATATACAACTATCCATATAGTTATACATATAGGAAGAGGAAGCGCGCTCACACACATACCAAGTGTTGTGACACAGGACTGACGATGCTGGCCACAAAGATAAAGATGGTTGTCTCACTGCTCTGCAGCTCTTACTCCACACAGTAAAGCAACTGTGTGCAACCCTATGTAAACTAATGTGAAGTCAGATTTACAGAGGGATTTCTGCACGTCAAGGTGTGTCTGCACACCCTGAAGCAGAGCGCCGCCGGGCTCTACTGCAAACGCATCAGTGAGCTACAAATCCTGGGAGCGCTACCTTTCAGGAACAGGCCAGTTGAACCCAAGGCCAGGCGATGCGTCTCACGCACTCAAGAAACACAAGGGAGCCGGCTGAACTACCATACCAAGACTCAAATCAACAGGACCCTCAGACGATTAACCCAACGTTTTGGGCCTGCCCTGCCACCCACCTGCTGTGAAACGCAATTCATCCAACCTAAAGACTGGTGTCTCCCCTCTGTAGAAGAGGCACACCAATGGCAAGCTCACATCTACACTTTGTTCGAGCTGAGAGTGGCTGCTTAATGAGCTGCAAAAAGCAGTGTCTCTGATGCTCCTTAGTGCTGCAACATCAAAGTGAAAAGTATTTCTTCATGTTAGAGTTAATCTTTCCTATTGTGTGTACCAACAACTCTCCTGGGAAGGCCTTCAAGAGTATCAAAATCACCCTCCTGGGAAACCTGCCTACCAAGACATGGCTTCCTGGAAACTCCTACACACTCTACCAAGAATCTCAATGTTCTCCGAGAACATGCATCTCTTTATACCCTGTATCCCCTTTCCTGCAGTGTCTTCCTCAGAATTCCTACACACTTTCCCATGAAGTGCTGTCTGTCCTCTCCAAGAATCCCTTTGTAGCCTCTCCAGCAGTGCCTGCTGGGAATCCCTGTGCACCTTCTCCAGGATTCCTCCCGGGAATCCTTGCACGCTCTCCCAAGAACCCCTGCACTTTTTCTCCAAGGCTGGCACTAGTTACTTCCTGCAGAACCTCACTGGGCAAAGTATCCACTCATCTGTACCATTTCAAGGACATTTAAACTGGCATCTGTGACTCTTGGGGACCAGGGGTCAGCTGAGAGACCTCAACACATCACAGTGACCCAACAGGACATGGCACTGGGGCTACCGAGCAAGATACTGCCCCAGAGAGGCAAGAAATACTAACTTCTCTCACGCCTGCACCCCAGTGACTTAGGACATCCAGCCTTAGTGCCGGAGAGGAAATTGCAAAGGAATGAATGGAATCTTTGCTCATGCTCAGCGCAGTGACCACTTTCCTGAAGGAAACTGGCTTCAAAAACATAGGAGCTACCTTGACTCACATGTTACTCATTTTTAAACTTCCCCCAGATGCTGCCAAGTAAAAAACAAAAGCCTTTTCAATCCCATATTGTCCACATGGTAACTAACCGTATACATCCTTTCTTGGTACCAAATGTATTACCGGATACATTGCGCTATAAAAAATATATATTCCACGACGGGCATTTTTTAAACATACTTTTTGATTTTCTTGCTTTTCTGACAGCCACAGTCTAAGGGCTGCTGGCTCCACCACGGGCCTTCGCGCCCAGCCCTGAAAGCAACTCGAAGGTATAAACTTTTGAACTGGGCCAGGATTTCACACGGAGCAGAACAACAAGGAATGCGGCAGCCTGTACAGTGATTGCGGCGATTCTGCATGACTCCCAGCAATTATCCACTCCCCAGATTCAAATTCTAGTGTTTTTGCGCGCAGAAATAAATTCTGCAAGAATGCGGTCGAGGCTGCCAGACCTCCTCGTTTCAGTAGCAAGAATGCTGAAGGCAGCCAAGAACATTATTTTTCTTAATTAAACCTTTCCACATCGACTGCGCGCTCTTGTTTATGTCTTATTTATTAAAGATGGCGACGGGCGCGCGGCCGTACCTGGGAACAGCTGCTGGGGCCCACAGCCTCTCCCTTCCACTTCCCGTTCCTCTCGAGCTCCCCACGCAAGCTCGTCTCGAGCGGCGCTCCGGGTTTGGCAACGAACACTTCAAATGAAACGGTGGAAGGTCCTCTTTAAGCCGGTCAGACAAGAACCGTCCAGCTCGTCTCCCACTCCAAACCCGAGATACAACATAGCAGCAGAGCTGCCAGCAAAATCCTCTACACGACAGCAACACTGCAGCTGAAACTCTCCAACTGAAAAGGTTTTCCACAACACTCTTGCCAGCACTGATATTACATCTGGCTATATATATTTGTACACATATCTGGGGGAGTGTTAAACATTTGTCTTGGTAATTAAAGGGGCTCAATGTGCTGGAAAGTCTACTCAAACTTTGACTCTTCAGTTCTGTATCTATGATAAAGCACCAGCTGTCCTTCTTCCTCACATGTTTCTTACCTCTGGGTGCATAAATCAACTGACACGACTTGCGAACCCTGTACAGTGCTTGGAAGCTCAACGTTGCTACAAAAAAAAAGCTGCAACATTGGTCTCGCAGGGTCTGAAATGAAATACTTGTGTGGAATACATGAAGCCAGTTCTAGAGAAACAACTTTTTATTGCGCAAAGAAGAATCTCCTCTTTTCCCCCATCCTGAACAAAATGCCTTTTACCTGACAAATGCGACCCCATGTTCTTCTTTCTACACCAAGTGTGGACATGCATCATGTATCATTCGCATCACACTCCTACAACTAATCTGCTAAAGTGAAGGGAGAACAAGACGCTACATGCACAAGGAACGAGTGATGGACTTACCAAGTCCTGAGGAAGAAGGGCCATAAAATAGGATTGGTTTAAAATAAAGTACTGCTAGAACTGTGATGGAGAGATTAAGAGGGCAAAAGAGCACTTCCTACCGGTGTCTAGTCCAGGGGTCTCCAACCCCAGTCCTGGAGAGCTACATGTTAATCATATAGGCCACCCGCGTCCGACGACCGGCAACCACTGTTAAGTTAATCAATTAAGACCCTAATCTGTTCAACTACGAAAACTCCTGTCCTTGCGGGATAAGGGGGCAATTAGAAACCATCTCTCGAATACCTCCAACTGGATTTCGCCCGCTGCACAAGCTGGCTGCTACCCGTTCAACCGGATCTCCGCCCTCTTCTGGTTCTGCGTGTCTCAGCTCATCTTCAGAAACGTTCGCCGTGGGACACTGGGAAATCGACCCCCGCCCCAAAAAAAACGCCACACGAGCGAGACTACTTCATACACGAGACAAGCCCTCCCCCCTCTGTCACCTGTCTGACAAGAAGGGAAAGAGCTGGGTAGTGGAACTGGAAATAAGGTTGTGAGAACCCTGAGGTGGTGTGAACACTAACTTCCGTCTAGCGATTTGTTGGGGGTTTTTTTAACCCTTTTCCTTGTTTGGTTTCTGTGTTTCAGTAAGGACTGCTCCAACAGCAAGCCTGGCAGACGTGGTGCGTGTCGCTCTGCCCTCTGAAAACCACCCGGTCCTCTGCAGGTGTGCCTCCCGCGGCCCCTGACCTCCTCTCCGCTCTTCCTCAGGAGACCCCGGCCTCCTCATTCCTCCCAGCGCCGCTCCACCTCCGCACCCCTGGGGGCATCAACGCTGTCTCAGCCCCGCACACTTCAACACCACCCGGGGGGGGGGGGGGGGGGGCAGGCACAGGTGGAAACTGAGAACAGGAGGCGCTTCTTCATCCACAGGGCTGCGGGAGTGTGGAACAAGCTGCGGAAGTCAGTCCTACGGCTTCCTTTGAGAAACGGCTGGGTGAGATAACTGGACCGATGAGCGACTAGCCGATCAAGCAAGGGGGCTGCGTCAGCAGGCCTAGACTGCAAAGGAACAAGTAAAGGTTTATTCCCCCTTGGAAGAGAAGAAAAGAAGTGCAACATTTCGGCTGCGGGGCCTTCTTCGGCTCGCACACCTGAAGACGTTTCCGCACCCGAAACGTTGAGCTTCTTCTCTTCTCGGCATGGAATAACCCTTTACTTGTTCCAATAAGCTCCTAATTGCCCACTGAGCCGAAGGGCCTCCTCTCATGTATAACCTTGCTTATGCATCTCTCTATCGGACACAGGTAACGCCCTCCTATTCCTCTTGTCGCTGTGGACAGCACAGCAAGCTACCAGAACACGCGCCCTCCTCACAGCCTCCACGGCAAGCAAGCAAAGCATTAATCTGCTTATTTTATTCACTTAACAGGGCGTATTAACTTGGTTTCATTAAAGCACAGGCAAACAGTAGTGAACTCAGAAAGTCAACAGTGGCTGTTAATGCAGGGATAAAGCTATATTTCACCGGGTTTAATCTGCTCAGAACTCATCCGTGCAGATTCGGAGTCAATTTTGGCCTGGAAAGCACGGCTTACGATTCACCCATGATGCTGCCTGAAATTGCAACGCATGAATGCTCTCATTTGTCAAGGGGAAAAAAAAAAAGAAATGTCAAAGAATGGAAATTAAATTCTAAAATGGAGTCTGCTAGGTCTAACACACAGCTTTTACACTCTAACTCTAAATAAAATTTTAATAGAGTAACACAATGCCTAATAAAATATAAAATATTAAAATAAGCAAAAATGCAGGGAATATCATTATACGGAAAGTTAATCTCATATTCTTTCTTCAGTTCAGCACTTAGCTGAGTGCTGCAGATTGCATGACTCTGTCCATAAAATCTGGGTTTAAAGTGCATCAGAAAAACAGGAGAGCGCAGACCTATTTAGTTCTGAGCCAGAGTTGAACAGTGCACAATTCTTAGGCAAGGCTATACTCTTCTAAATCCACATGGCACACGCAAGTACAGAAAACTAGGTCCATATATCAAATGTGTTCATTTACAGCAGTGTCCAGTACAACCAGGGGATGAAAGACTCTGGTGAATCTGCTGAAAATTATGCCGATTCATCACGCCAAAAGCCAAGGCTACCAGGACCAAAGCTCTCGCTACTGACACTAGAGCCGAAGTACGGGCCCCGCTGTGAGCTCAGCGAGTTATAAGACGACACTCAGGCTGAACTCCGACGGTAACTGGACTCAGACTGGTCACAATTGGACACTTGACTGCAATCACAGGGCACTTTCAAGGGCTGCACGCAGCTCAGACACACAGCTGATAAGACCCTGCTATTAGACCCCAAGAGGCAGCATGTGGCGCTGGGAACAGTACAGCAGCCCAGCCGAATACCCGTCAGCCCCGCAGGGCTGCGATTTCTGCCGCTGGACCCCGGGACACCACCGCGCCCCAGAGGAACTTCGCCCTCTGGCCCACGAGAACTCCGCGGGGCGGATCAGGCGCCTCTGCCCCCCACACGAGGACGGGCGAGGGGACGGAACAGACAACGTAGCCACCCGCTGGAGTCGCTGGGCAACCGTTTCCACTGACGGACAAGCCCTGGATCAATAGAGCCATCTGGACGAGCGTGCCAGAGCCAAAGGCCTCATCTCCCCTCCACCCCTTCGCATCGCTCTGCCGCTCCGGTGTTAAGGGGAACCGTGCTGTTACAGGAGACGGTATGACACTACCGAACTGCAGCACAGCGGCTTCTCCGGACTGGACTGTGGGCGTGTCCTTGTAGCTCTGAGAGGCACCCACGTCTCTCCCACGCCTGTGCTTGCGTTGCAGGGCCACACTAGTGATCCGAGACTCGGAACGCGCAGCTGGGAGGGCAGTTCTCTCTCCCAGTAGGGACACAAGCGCTGCGTGGTCTGCTTCCCAGAATCTAAGCCCAAGCGTACCTGGGCGCGTCCTCCTGCCGGATTAATCATAATGATGATGATGAAAATGGAAACCGCCTTGCGCTGGTTCATCGCCCGTTAACAGAAGGCTTGCAGGAGCCGCGGCCGGTCCAGGCTGCACCTGTGTCCTCTCCCTCCTTTCCCGCCCCGGCAGACGGCTCCCACGGGCGCCGGGAAGCACCGGGCCGCGGAGCTGGGGGAGCAGATGTGACGGTGTGTAATCCCATTACTGACGTCACCACGGCGCTCCAGGAAGCCAATCCTCTTAGTGCGCTAATGTGGAACCGGCAGAGCCGGGGGCCGGCCGGGAGCCGCGCGGATGGGGAGCCGGCATCCGAGACGGAACAGCACCCAAGTGCCGGAGCAGGGCGCCTGCACGGACAGTGACTGGACAGCTTGGCCAAGTGTCTGTCGAAGCAACACAGGTCGTCTGCCTACACCCACAGTCTCCCGGTGCTTAAATCTGCCACCGACCCAAGCTTTTCCCCACTTCTTCTCATCTAGAGCACAGTCTACTATCATACATGTGAGTGTATGGGAGGTGGGGAGGATGGGGGGGGGAGTTTTCCTTTTGTACACCTCGGCAACCTTCTCACTGGCTTCTTAAATCCGAAACCCTTCGCAGAACATCAGGGAACCCGAAGCCCTGATTCAAGACGGGTCGTGAGGTACCGACCCCCGTCTTAAAACAACGGTGATGCAAAGATTGGCCTCAACGAAGACGAAAATGTTCTCCAGCCACCCACCTACCGCTGGTGGAGTGTCTGCTTTTGTCAGTACCCTTGCAGAGAAAGAGAGGCATGCCCAACACCACGAAGTACTTAACTCTACACTAGGGGCTTCGGAAAGCTGCCGGCTGTACCGAAGTCTATTGCTTTGCACCCAGAGGCGCACCGCGGTTTCTGAGCGTCTGGGCGCACCGATAAAACGCCCCCCTGACTGAAGACCGGCTGGGGCGCTTTAACTCCAGAGCACAGACCGGCGCGGTTCGCACAGCATCACGCGATAAGACTCGTCCGCCTTCGTGCGTTTACCCCCCGCACGCTGGGAGTAAACCCCGAGTAAGGCACAAGGCGCTTCCGCACGGACAAGACCGCCGGAGGTGGTGGTGGTGACATTCACTGGTGACCCTAACGCGGAGGCTTAGCATTTGTATATCGCTAAACTTACAAGTGCTCGCTTTGTCCGGACGTAACCCCCTCCCCACACACACACACACGCTCTCCCTCACTCTAACGGGTCCAGCTTTTAACGTCTCAATCAAGGTCGCCGTCGAAGAAGAAAAAAAAAGCCCAGTTTTCCCTGCACGTTGTGTCACTGCGCAAGTTGCTCCGGACGTCGCCTTTCTGCGAAGGCTGCCCGCGGCTGTGCACGGCCCTAACAACGGAGCAAGTTTCCTGCTCGGCTCCAACCCCACCAGCGAGCACGGCCCGGCCCAGCCCAGAAACGATCGAGGCCACCAACACTCAGGCTTTTTCGTTTCTTTTTTTTTTTTGGAGCCAGGGCTCTTCGGCGACCCGAAGAAGAGAGAGAGAGAGACAGAGACAGAGACAGAGCCCCTGTAAATCACAGCCAGGCCCGGATGCTGTCACCGGCACTGTGGGTCTCGGCAGACAGAAGGGTTCCGCGGAATGAGCGTTCGGGAACGCCGGCCCGGAGCGTTCGGCTCGTACTCACCCCATTCCAGAAACTCGGACACGTTCTTCTCCCGGCGCAGGGGCGAGCTGCTGCACTCGTTGTGCAGGCAGATCAGCAGGTCCAGCAGCGTCTCCACGCTCAGGGCGCTGTCGTTCTTCTGATGCCCGTCCAGGAGCAGCTGCTCCAACTTCTTCAGTCTCACCTTCGCTGACATTTTCTCGTCCTACTAACGCCGCGGTGGTATAACAGCCTGCGCACCCCCCCCCCTCTCCTCTCCTCTCCCTCCCCACCTCCTCCGCTCCTTTCCAAAAAAATCGGGCACCCCCCCCGACAAATTTCCACCGGGAGGCAAGCCGGGGGATGGGGATGACCCTGCCGCCGCCTCCTCTGCACGCAAAAAGCAGAGGATTTATCTGGCCGAGGTGCAGTGCCGATTCCCAGACTCCCTCAGCTAGAATAAACCCGACATTTTGTTAAAACGGGATTCTGCGGTCTTCTCCCCCGGACTGGGCTGCTCCCGTCGCCACCATGTCCTTCTACGTTCGGACTCCGGGCCCAGCTTGTCCCATTTGATCTAATCCTGAACAAATCTCTACTTTCCACTCGGAAGGGGGGGGGGGGGATGTCTCAGGTTGTTTTTTTCCCGTCGAGCGAGGCTCAGCTAACACACGCCTTCTATCCGCAGTGCTTTAAGAATGCAAACTATGATATCCCCATGACCGTGAAACGGAATACATCTTTGGAAGCGGATGAATTCTGTGTCTCCCCTTCCGGCCTCTGAAGATCACGATGTTTATTTTCCTTTGAACGGCTCCAACTTGCCCGGTAGCGGCAGTGTGTGGAATATGGCTGAAGCCTCTTCCCAGCTCTCCCTCCCTCTCTCTCTCTCTCTCTGTGAATCCAGGCCGGGACCACAGCGCCCCGCCCACCCACACCGGAAACGCTACCGAGCCGGGTGACGTCATGTGCTGATTGACAACCGCCGGGAAGAGAGCTGGCACGGACTTCACCCTTGGAAGACACCACACGGCTCTTACGCTGGAAGGGAACAAACACGCATTTACAGAGGTGGCCCTGTGTTTGGCTCCTTTATTAGCTTCTGCAATAACAAGCTGCTTGGAGCAGTGTTATGTGGAAATGCCAAAAACGCAGCCTACTGAAGGCATTCTGTCCCAGCTAGTCTTCCTATACTTTTGCTGTTCTATACTGTACTGTTCAATAAGTTCGTCCGGTTTTGTTCCGCTGTCTTGTTCCCGCATTGTGCCAACAGTCTCCTTTTGCAATGAAAATACACAACTTTCCCACCGAATTGGAGCAAGCACCGTGACTTGAGGTCTGAGCAAGGGGGATGCGCAGCTTCCAAAGGTGTTGATGGCGTGGGATCTACTGTTAGCTGAAATACGTAGTGGTGCTGAAGGAAGCTGCGGTTCGACACGAAAACCGAAGCGAAACGTGGTAACAGACCTGGTATACTTGCAGATTAAAATGTCTCAAGTAGCCCTCACACTGAATTCAAAACGAGACTGTACTCCGGCAGGCGAGCTCAACCCCTGCTTGCCCATGTTAAAATTCCTGGGGTCGGCAGCTGCAGTGTTGTCTCAGCACTGCAGTAAAATACGTTTTATCTGCAGATAACCTTATCATGTGTACTTTACCGTCAAGGTCCTGTATCAAACAAATAAGACGTCACTTTAAAGATATAGCGTGGTTAATTGGCCAGTCGTTTAAAGCAAATAAAAACCCAACGCAAGAAAACAAGCAGACATCCTGAAAGTGAAAACTGGTATGAGAAAAGATTAAGAGATTATGCTACAGAGGTTCCTTAAACGTTAATAGCTTTTCTCTGTAGTTACACTGCTCACATGAAGACAGTAAATATCCCTTATTTTTTTCCTGGAGGAAAAAAAATATAAATAACTGTGTTGCTGATGATTTCTGATAAATAGCCTCTGAGTCTTTGTTATTGAGTCAGTCCTTCCAGGCTGGCTACGTGGGACCTAGGAGTGACCCTTCTTATTAATAATAACTAACTAATAACTAATATCGCACTGATTAGTTGCCATTTTCTTGATTTTATAACCTATGATATTCTTAACTGCTATTGACGGCTTTATGCATTTGGACTGGAGGCACACCGGACGCCTACAGTATAATCGATAAAAGTAAATTCAATCCTCATGGCAGCAATCCATTCATAATTCCTCGTTATTTCAGATTATTGACCTAAAGCATTTTTTTTCTACGCCAGGTAGATTTGACAGTTATTTATCAGTGTTTGTAAGGTACAGCTATTTCATTAGTTCATGTTTACCACACAGGGAAATGTACAAAATTATTTCCAATGTTATTTAGGCTCTTACAGCTCCTTGGCCTGATAATTCTGAATAGCCATCGTCATATATCTGTGCTCATCCTGTTCTCTGGCAACAAATAACCAGGATGCATATCCACAGAAAATCAGCTGACAACGCTGTTCACTCTTGGTCTTTTCCTAATATCCTCTCTCACAGGTTTTTCTTCATTCCCATTAGTTTTTAAATCATGTGTAATTCCTGCCTCAAAGGTAGAAAGGCTGTTTTTTTGTGTTTTTCCTGTGCCGGCAGGATATCCTGGGCAGCGCAGATGGGCGGTAGGACATGGTGAGGTGATGACCCCCCAGTAACCTTTGGGCAGAACTGTTCGCCCACAGAGACCAGCCTTGAGGACTGGAGGCACCAGTCCTTTGTCAATGGGCCGTCCTCACACACACACCCCTACAAATTGTGCAACTGGTACAAACTCCGTATGGACAGGTGGGCGGAGCGGTGGCTCTGTGGCTCAGGATCTGCGCCTGTGGCTGGAAGGTTGCCGGTTGCAGCTGGCAGAGGAATCCTACTCTGTTGGGCCCCTGAGCAAGGCTCTTAACCCCAACTGCTCCAGGGGCTCTGTATAATGGCTGGCCCTGTGCTCTGACCCCAAGCTTCTCTCTCCCTGTCTGTGTCTCATGGAGAGCAAGCTGGGGTATGCGAAAAGACGAATTCCTAACGCAAGGGATTGTATAGGGCTAATAAAGTCATGCTATGTTATGTTATACTCACCAACTGCTATAGTGGGACCCCTCCTTTACACTGCAGAAATAGCAAGGAATTAGAGCAAGATACTATATGTACCTACATAGAATGATATATGCATTGCTAGACACGTATCTACTGATCTCTACACAGTGTATAGCCACCGCACATGTATTGAAAATGCAAGAATATATTTTTAATTCCACTGTGTCTACATGATAATCATAGACAGAGTTTTAAAGAATAAAATGCTGTAAACATTTTAATAAAATGCATACATTGCAGGGAGAAAGACATGGAAGTTGGGACAAACCATTTAAATCGTTGTGTAAATACCATGTGATCAGTAGACCATTGGATGCAGTTTCATTGGAAATAAACAAATATTTCTCTTAGATCCAATAACGATAAATAAACCTCTCCGTAGTTTTAATTTAAGTCTGTAAAATAATGTTTTCCAGTTTTGCATATTTTGTGTGCTAAGAATTACAAACTAGAGCTACTTTGATCCAGAGACAGGGAAATCATTTTGCTAAAATATAAACAGAGAGAAGCGGTTTTGCAGGGGAAAACGGGCATTTGCCATTGCAGATGTTTCAGACAATGAGGGCTGTCTGCATTGTTGCCCTATCCTGCTTCCCAGCTAGAGCAGAGCTCGTGAGTGAGGCTCTGCCTCTGACCTCATTATAGCAGCACAGCGGGCCTTGAGATTTCACCTCAACACCCCAGCGACTGATCAGCGGTGCGTCACTCGACTGTGAGTCCTGTGACTCAGCTGTGTCCGTGCTGTGTCATGTGTGTCCATCCTGTGTTTCGGAGTTAATATCCCCTCGCATTCCACAGCCTGTGTCATAAACCAGTCCGCCGGTAACTCAGCATTCTCAGACAACAAGCAGCTTGGGGAGGGCGGTTGGCTGAACCAGCACCCCCACCGCAATTCTGCATTCCATGGATTCAGCATTTGTCAAGGTCTTTATTTAGCTTTCAGAGACGGAAAGTGGAACATTCCATTTCTCACGGGTCAGATATGTAGCTGCACATACGCCGATTTTCCAACTGGGTCAGAAGAGAGACGGGCAGAGAGCGAGGGGGACGGGCAAATGAGGACAAAGACACGAGCCCCGGACACGACGGACAAACGGCAAGTTTTGATAAAAAGGCGAACAATGTAAACTAACAAACGACAACATTAAAATACTAGTGGTATTAAGCCCAAGATTTTGTTCCCGACTTGAGGACTGGGGAGCCAATTTGTCCTGTGGGACGGCGTGGTGTTGTGCTGGATTGTGCTGCTGCCTCGCAGATCCATGTTTCAGGTTCAAATCCAGCACAGGGGTGCCTTCTGTGAGGAGTTTGCATGTTCTGCCTGGTGCCATGTGGGTTTTCTCCAGGTGCTCCAGTTTTTTCCCCCACATTCCATCTCTCTTGTCCCCTCTGCGTGTGTCCGGGGATGGGCTGGTGTCCCAGAATGGACGGGTGGACAGGTAATTGAACACAGGTGGGAGTCCATGTGGGGAGCAGTGAAGAATGAAAAATGGCGTAGTGGTGTGGAATAAATAGCCGACAAGGGGTCCTCCTGAGAGGTGACGGAGTGCTTGGTGTAGTATGTGGCCCTTGTTTAGCATTCCCCGCCTGCACCGAAAGGCTTAAAACGTCTGTTCGTCTGCTGGCCGTGCATGAGTAACTCGGCGACCATTAGATTCACCACAGCTCGGCCGCCTTGCCTGCCGTAGCACAGCGATCCTGGAAGCAGACATTCCTGTGTGAAGGGCAGTGAGCACAGACAGCCGAGCGCCGTGTCCGCTGCGTGTACCCCTTCCCTGTCCTCGGGGGAACTCGAACCCCAGCCAGCCACAGAAGAGTGTGGGTTTAACCCATAAGGCCAGCCCATGTCTGAAACAATGCAGCCATTCCAAAAACATCACAGCTATTTTTTTTTTAAAAAAGATCTGTTTAAATTCAGTCTCTTTTGAATACAAGAATAGTGGCTGGTGACTGCAAATGAGTTTCTGCGTAAGAGGAGCACAAGCAGCCCCCGAGCAGAAGGGCCCAGCAGCTGACGAGCAACAGAAACCGAAGGAGCTGAGCCAGAGGCCCAAAGGCGACCTCAGCACCCGCAGGCTCCACTCTGACAGGCCGGAGAGGGTGAGCCTCCTTAGTCTGGAATAGGGAAGACTATGAAGAGACCTCACTGAATCCTCCAAGGTACTGACAAAGTCGACCCCAGTGGACTTCTTCGGGGTCAGCCGTGAAACAGGAACCAGAGGGCTCAAAACTGAAACCACCAGGCATTTCTTTACACAAAGGCTTGTGGGTGTATGGAACAAAACACCCCGCAGTGTTGTTGTAGCCTGTGCCCTGAAAGAAAGGGCTGGATGGGATCCTTGGATGATGAGCTACTAGAAACCAGTTTCTTAATACAATTTTAACAGTGCTCTTGATTTAAATTCTGCGCTTTTCACAGTCCTTGACATTTTTCAGGCAGACACCTCCTCAAAAGAGAACACAGGCCGACGACAGTGCGTCTTAAAAAGTTTAAAAAGTTAAATGTCCGACTTCCAGCATTAAATATTACCCGTCATTGATTAAAAAAAAATCTGATTACGATGACATATTTGTTTCCACGCGGAAATTCCACAATTTCTCTTCTATTAAAAGTTTGTACAGGACGCCACCTGGTGGGACAAAATTGTTTGAAAAGGACATTGCTGTTGGTTTGGATTGGTGCTACGGCGCTGTGAACACCGTGATACGCGAAAATACTTTGATTTTTTAAATGTGTAATTCTACGAATTACGTTTCAGTGTTATACAGATTTACTAGTCAAAGCAGATCTGAATGTTTGATTCTTAAGGCAGCGTTGGCATAAACGTTAGTAAAATAATACTTCATTGTGGCACAATCACAATACATACACAACACAAATAGTATATTTTAAATAAGATTAATTCATTATTGTTATCCTTTGTAAAATCTGAGGGCCTCAGGGGTTATCATACATACCGAAATAAATACATCTGTGGTACCAGATTTTATGCAGAATTTAAAAGGTTGAAAGAAAAAGGGGTTTTCGGAATATTTACTGTAATCTAAAACTCCCAGGTGTCAGCGGCCTCATTACTAAGGGGTGTCGAACAGAAAAATATTTAGATAACGTGTTGAATTAAGTTGCACATACATAGCTCGAATTTGGCATGCATTAATCTTGATATATATACACATCACATTCTGAAATGATTATGCATTTATAGTTATATTTATAGCTTCCAAAAGGGTAAGTATTGCTAATTTTGAAGTTTAACATGAAATCAGTTCGATTTAATCTGAAAGTGACATGCTGTAATATCAGTGGTAATGCGGCGTATTCCCACCAGGGGGAGACAAACACACATGTACGCAACAGACGGAGTCGGGAAGCCAGGAACTGATAACTGAGTTCCCAGAAATATTGCAAGAAAACAGAACTTCTGCGTTTCACTGTAAACCGAATTACTGGTGACTGGGGACTTTTAAGAATTGCAGAGATTGGACGCATTTGGTGTAAAACAAGGTGCAACCAGAGGTGAGTTCTTTTACCACACACTGTAGCCCCCAGGATACTGTAAATAAAGTAACAAGAACTACTTTTTGTTCAGTAGTAGGCGGAGGAGGAGGAAAGGGGACAGTGGTTGCCAGTCCTGGTTCTGGGGAACTGTTGTCTCTTCTGGGTTTTGCTCAAGACAGTTACTAGTGGGATTTTTAATTTGCCTGAAATGTAACCACACAGACCGACCGCGATTCAGGTCGTCATCCTCGGGTCCCAGCATGAATTTCTGGGCGCGTCAGATACCAGCGTTGTTAATGTAGGTGCGCAGGCGGGCGGCCTGTCTCCCTGGGGCAGACCTGGGACCGTCTGTTCGCAAGAGGGCCGAGTCAGGACGAAGATGCTCCTCCGGCCGAGGAGTCACAGAAACTGCAAACAGAGCTACAGACCGCAAGGACTGTCCAGAGGTTCCCCAGAAACAAAAGGAAATGTTTCCCCCCCCCCCCCCCCCCCGAGTTTTAGCGGAGATTAAAATCAGCACACTCAGGCAGTGAATCTACTCTTGATGACACTTAGCACTGTTTATGAGCAGCTCTGCTTTCATGTTTTATCATTATTAACCCCTCCATTCATTTTCTCAACAGCTTTATCCAATGCGATGCTTGGGCCCTCGATCCCGTGGCTGGATTAAAGCACTGCTGGATTTTCAAGCACACCGAGGCCTGCTTCTCCAGTGCACCAGAGCGGCCATCACCCGAACTCGTTAGATCGTCCCCGTATTCCCTCTCATGCCGGTCCACGGGCATGCGGGAGAAAGGCAGACGCGCCCGTTTCACTGTCGCCCCCCAGCGGCAAACAGCGCACCGGCACGCGTGGGGCGTGGGGCGTGGGGCGTGGGGCGGCGTCTGTCAACGTGTAATTTAACCGCTTGACAATGCAGACCCTGCAGCTTGAGCGCCGCGCGAAAAGAACTGACTGGCGACGCGCGGAAACAATGCCGGGGGAAGGGAACGACAGTTAAGCAAATGACACCATATTTACTCTCCGGGCAACGGCAGCGCTAGAGAGAGAGAGAAAGGGAATGATCCGCGAGTGATTGTTGTAGACGAGACGGGGGGGGGGGGGAGTTGCTCTCGAGGGCAGAGCGAGCGCACCTGCCCCGCAGGACGCCCGGGCCGGCGCGTGCCGCTCCCCATTGAAATGGAAATCTCTGCTCCGCGCGAGCAGGCTCGACTCTGTTCCTCTTCAGCCTGGTTACCCAAATGCTGTCTTTTGCATTGGGTGCATTGGGGTGGGGGGGGGGTCATCATTTAAATTTCTCCCTGCCACTGTGATTTGCATTTCTTTTGTGCTGCGGCGTAGGGCTCAGACAGGCGATTTAGGTGATTTATAAAGCAAAGAGCAATCTGCAGCCTGGAGTGTGCGTTTGCTTCAAGTTATCTTTATTTTAAAGTGCTTTATTTCCTTCATTTCCACAATTCCAGAAGAATAAAAAGTTTGTTTTTTTTTAAAAGAAGCGTTTCTCTACATTAGCTTAATTCTTAAACAAAGACACGAGATAAAGGAAGTTCGGATAATTAATTAACGAACTACTTCATCCAGAAGTCTTTCGTTTCCCACAGAGGAATGTCTGCCATGTTCCCTCCTGTATAACAAGCTAAAAAAGATGCTATTTCATGCTATTTGTTCAGCCTGGTCGATTGAGCTCACCAGCTGGATCTGTGCTCAGTGTTGTTCGTGCCTCGGCTCCGGGGTCTTCCTCATGACGTCACCGCTGGCTCTCCCGTCAGGCACTGAGGAGTCAAATCAGACGAGAACGAGGCAGACGAGCATCAAAGTACGCAACAGGTGGACTGTGGGATGAAACTGGAACCGTTCTCACGTCCCACGGATTTTGTGACTACTATACTGATGGTGCAGATAGAATTTAAATGGTTAAACTAAGAAACGGGCGTTTAGATCTGAACAATCTGAATTTCCATTTTCCTCCTAAACACCGGAGTGAAACCCAATCTCACCAGCAGGGGGAGCTCTGAGCCAGTGTAACGTATTGACTACAGTTCGGATGCACAACAGCTGTGGCAGACTGGGGCAGAGTCTGCACTAAAGTATCTGTGATAACACAAAGCTTCGGGACTCATCTATTAGATAGCACTTGTGGTCCCTCAACTCTCAATAACATCCTCCAGTCTGATCTCATCTCTCAGGCCGGCAACGTGATTTTCCCAGTGTTCGTACGCACTCCAAACCTGGAATACACCACACCAGGCTCGTCTCCTTACTGCTTGGGATTCACACTATTCAAACACCTTTTCAATCTTACTGTTTCAGTCTGCCCAAGCGTATTACTTGCGTTGCACTTCCAACTTGAGCTGACTTTACTGCTTTGTTAACTTATCTGATGAACAGCAAAGTAGCAAAATCACTGGGGCTGATCAGATCCACCTAAATGCCCCCTACAAGCAGTGGGTAGTTAAGAAGCATTACGGAGTGTGTGTCTCACCCCCTCCTCTGTGAATTTACACTCCTCCTCACCTCTGTGTCTCCGGGTGTAAAGGTAATAGACTCAGGAAGTTTTTCATGCCCCCTGCAAACTCGGTCTTAAACAGCGCAAATACCTAAAGTCTCTTATTTGTATACTTTGATGGTTGGGTTTTCACTGTGCTGTGCTGCTGTTAAACCAATTCCCCCTGGGAATAATAAAGCTTGAATTAAAATTGAAATTGACATTGAAGCCAACATTGACATCGGCATTGACGTTGAAATGGACATGGACATTGACACTGATATTGAAATCGAAATTGAAATTGAAATCGACATCGAATTCAGCCTTGACATTGAAATGGACATTGACACTGACATTGCCATGAATATTGAAGGTGCTGGCATCCCAGTATGCTGCTGATATATTTCAGCTGTACTGCCATGCCAGAATGATCGCTGGTGCCGCCATGGGTACGGTTTGCTGTCCCATAGGATCGTTGAGACTAAGTTTATGTGCTGCACTGTATATTCGGAGGGGACTGAAGACAAGCCTGGTGTCCAGCTTCCTGTCTGAAGGAGTGGTGATTTCTAACCACGCCTCCATCAATTGCAGCGTCCAATAAAAATCCGGCTCTGCTCCCCTGTGCCCAATCCTGCAGCAGCATGCATCACTGTGGGGGCGGAGTCTCCAAAAGCTTGTTTGAACCATGGCAAGTAACTGTTTCACTGACAGAGGTCAAGTATAGTTATTTTAATTTTTACCCCCCCCCTCCAGGAGAGCTCTTGCAGTTGGCTATGTGCTCCCAGGTTAGGTTTGAAATTAGTCAGGATTCCTTAATTGAGCCCTTGGCTCAACAGCAACTCCTGCTATTTGCTGGACCCCTGCTGACATGCAGTGATGTCAGCGAGCGAGGTACAGCCCTTCCAATCAGCATTGACTCTTCTGTCACACACCATGGAGTTCGCAGCCTGCCACATGGCACAAGACTGTGCAGATGGGTATGTAATAACAAAAATATTGCGTCGTTATATGTTTCTTTTAAAATGTTGTGTTTTATTTTGCAGTCTGTACATAAATTAAGTTTGAGACATTTTTTCTAGCACAGGTTCTCAAACTGTAGGGCAGTTAGATTTTATACCTAATCATTAAATCATCAGTTTGCAAATGCCGGGAACAATTCAGCTGGGATCAGCTGTAGGTGAACTGGTAAATTAAGTCATGTGGAAAGAGTTTGGGACAGAAATCTAGCCCTCAGGGAGCAGAGGTCCCTTAATTGAGCACATTACTTGCTTAGCTGATCAATAACATTTAAGTGTTCCTGGTTTTAAGAAACAAGCAGTTTAGGGTGCCTTGCAAGACTCACGGGACTGGAGTTTCAGGATCAGGGTTGCAGACCCCTGCTTCAGAATAAGCACTGCAGTTTTCTTTGTGAATATTGCATGCATCCACAGACTGCACATACAGTTTGAACTCCCAAGATGTACAGTATAGCTGCCCTAAAACAACGACAGGTTCACTGAAACACCATTAATAAAACACAGTCATGGTATCCGTGTCAATTAAATGACTCCAGTCACTCCTTTAATGACAGTATTCTTGTCTCTATATTACTGCGTAATCTTATACTGCGTCTGTAACCGTTATTCCCTCATGTAACAAGTGTGATACATGTGTAAAAGATGGTTTGTTTAACTATGCTTGTAAATGATACTTCTTCCTAATTTATTGAACACCGATATATTCTAGCAAGTGGCATTTATGCTGTTTTATGGAAATAACAAGATAATTCGTTTATACTCAGCATGTACAGGAGGAGACTCACTTCACTCACTGCTGTGTGGCGGCCAATCTACCCCAGGGGTCACACTCCACATCACTCAGGCACAGAAGCCAGACACTGGTTCATCTGTTGAGTTCAGGCAGGAACAGCAGACAGGTCAGACCGTGGAATTGTGGAATCAAGGTCACAAGGTGTTAACGGCTCCATGAGATCTTTGACCATCCATTCAGTACCGCGGTTTAATTTCTCATCCAAAGGATGGCATCTTCTACAGCACATGTGATCCGCCACCATACTGGGGCAAAGGTCTGGGAATCCTGTTCCAGAGGGACGAGCGCCACTTACTGGTCTAGCACCACCACCTGTAGCTGTAGCTGGTTTCTCCAGATTGTTATCCCATCCCAGTACTGGCCAGGCCCAGCCTTGCTGAGCTCTGAGATCTGACAAGATTAGGCTAGGAGGCAGTAACATGGCTGATATGGAGTAACAATACTCTGATGGTAATCCTGTAACAGACATGTAATTAAAAAATAATCTGGGTACTGGAGTATGAGTACCTAATCTGTTAATTTTGGCTTTAACTGTATTCTTCACGGTGACCATACGCCAACGTGGTGACAAGACAGTGGCAGAACATGAACATGGCTTCTGTGCAGCAGGCAGCGAGCCTACGGACAAGGCACAGGTCACTAATCGCCCACGCGGACACAGCAGACACAGCAGACACGCATCCTGATTCACAACGGTCAGTTTTGAGCACTGGATTGCATTTGTGTTCCTCTGGTAATCCGAAAAGCTATTTAAACAAACTGCTCCCATCCTTCCCAATCCGTTTAAGCAGCTTACAGGAATTGTAATGTCCTGGAAAAGGATGGCTGCCCTCACCCCCCCGCTGGAAGTGCTGTGTGTGAAAAGCCAGCACCATGGTGTTCCGACTCTCGGTCACTCCGGCTAACCTCCCTGATGCAGAGCTTCTGTCTTCCCGCATGGATTGGGAGCCTCCTGCAGCCTGCAGCCCACCACCCCCTCAACTCTGAAACGCCTCCCTCTTTGGAGTCAACCCACGAAGTTTAATATTCCCCAAGTCATCTTTCATGACTCTCATAGTAATGCAAATCAATATTTTCAATATCGATTATACATGTGGTACATATAAGAGAGAAGCCAAGAGCCATACAGAGGAAGGTGTCCAATATTTTTGCTATATAATCGCATAATCATATAATCATACTTTATAATCTCTAAGGTGATCTAGGTCCCGAAGCAGTAGCTGTGGAGATGCTGAGGGGACCTGAATGTTTTGTCCTGCTGTGTGGGGGCACAGATCAGCTGCAGGGCTTCAGTGTTATTATGTTACTGTCGAAAGCCACTGTGTTGGGGGAGATTCTGGAGTGCTGAAGCCCAAAATGTTTGTCTGTGGGATCCCTGTAATAATCTGAAAATATCCACTACCCAAACGTAAAACATTTTTATTATAGAACAGCACAGATACAGTATATCTAAGGTCCTGTAAGTTGAATCAGTTCCTAGGAAACAATTTACAGCTGTATGTTAAATCCCCAGCAGAAAAAAAAAACTATTTACCAGAAATACTACTACAAATAATAATAAGGGTGTATTACTATGGCGTATACAGTGGTTAACTGTATAGGCTCATGTGTATATGAGTGTTATTCCATTTGGTTACCATTATTATTTGTTTTGGTCTAGCTGCCTGTGGATGCACTAAAATTATCTTCTTCATATTACCAGGTATCTGAGACATGTTTATGACTTTCAAGGGTTCTCGTTAGTGGGATGATAATTAAACCCTGCTTAGATGTACTCACCAGCGACCGAACTGGATGCAAATTTTCTCTGCTGAGAAACTGATACAGTACTTGAAAACAGAATGTCAAAAGAGGTTGGGAGGGATTAATCTGAATGAAATTATCCTGAGCTGAAGGGACCTGACATGACAGGAGCACCAAATGGATACTAAGACATGTTGAATACCCAGAGAGGATTTGCAGCCAGTCTGTTCATCGAACACTGTGGCTGATGTTAGGATGCTCGTGTCACCTGCTGGAGGTCACAGTGTCCTGGTGTGGCTCTCTGGGCTCCAAGAGGAAACAAATTCAGACTTGTCTAGTAGCAGGAATTTTCTGACGTGGTCCTTCCAGGTGAACACATCATGATCCTATACCGGCTTGTTTATCACTGTATCTGATACCCTTCTGGAAAGTGTCATTCTTTTAAAAAAATGTGCAATAACAGTGAACAAGGCCCTTAACCCCAACTGCTCCAGGGGCGCCGTACAATGGCGGACCCTGCGCTCTGACCCCAGGTTCTCTCCCTATCTGTGTGTCTGTGTGTCTCATGGAGAGCAAGCTGGGGTATGCGAAAAGATAATTCCTAATGCAAGAAATTGTAAAGGGTTAATAAAGTGATGTTAAAAAAAAAGAAACATATTTCAGTGCTAGCTCTACTCACAACAGCAGCTGTGGTTCACTTCATCTGGAATGCACAAAGGTACAGTATGATCTGAACTGTTGCCCTGAAAGGAGTGAGCCACAAAAAACTTGCAGCATTGCTTTTATGAAATTCTCGAGTGAGTATTCATCTGCATCCTGATGAACCAGTGCCACGTGAGCTTTTTCAAAAAGAAATGACTTTTTTTTTCTAAACAAAAATAAAAAAGCACAGAAAATGTGAGGCAAACAGATGCCCTCCTGAGAATAAGAGCTTCAGAAAGAATCCCACAGGCAATGTAAATGTGTTCGCATTTGCTTTAAATAGGTTCACTTCAGTCGTGTCTGGACTATATTTCAAAAAATGCATCACTGATTAAAACATAAACTCCCTAACCTCTTCATAAGCAGCCTGGTGTGGGAACCTGGGGCCTTACATCACAGCACAAGGAATACAAAAATATCTAAAAATCCAAAAAAAAAGAAAGAAGGAAATCCACATCCAGTTATACCAGAAAGGGAGGAGAGAAAAGGAGCCCTCCCTGAGTTCCTTAATGAACAACAGCTTCTTAAGGAGACTGAGATGTCTATCTTGCTCTGATAAACACAGGCTGTTGGTTTCACAGGCAAAGGGACACAATAAACTGGAGAATAAGGACAATTCTACTACAATGTGATGGAGTGATGCCCAGTGGAAATGTATGCAGACCTGACTGTGATAAAAGCACTCATCTTGCTCTTGAACCCCAGGTGTGTGCTGGAGTGACCCACTGACGATGCCTTGAAATCTGTGCTGAAATGCTCACTCTGTTGAAAGATTGGACCTTTGTTTTAAAAATGTGGATTCCTCTGTTCAAGACTTCAGCAAATTGACAGAAACACAGCGACTCTGAGTACTGCACTGTGCTGAAAGAGGATTAAAGGAACACCCCTGACCATATTAGACATGCGTTATGTAGTCGTCTTCAGCTGCAGGAGGGCAGGTGTCTGGCCAGCAGGGCTGTCAGTTGGAATGCAGCTTGCTTGTACTTATTTCATTAGCAAAGGAACAGCCCTGTGATGTTCTGGTAGAATACTGTGTCCTGTTTCTCCTTCTGTTTCAGCTGCTTCAAAATATAAATGTGACCACACTGGTTTGAATGCAAGGCAATATTTTAAAACACACCAAATAGAAATTGAGCCCCAATTAAGGCTGCACAGAGAGACAGAGGCAGACACCATTAAAGAAAGAACATTAAATACAAAAGTTAGACACGGAAAAGGTCATTTCCAATTCGCTGCAGGGCAGGTTGGTGTTCACTCGACTGGTTTCTGGTGAGAAGGACAATAATTCCACACTCAAGGGGACAGGGCATTGAGATTGAATGTTGTATTGGAGAAAAAGCTTTGTTTGAGGGCGGCTTGTTAGCTATCACTGGCACTGGGTTTTAATTAAATTGCACTATCGGACAGTCACCTCAGGCAGACCCCAAGTGCGGCGCCAGAGTCTTGATTTCCCCACGTAACGCCCTCTGCTGGCAACTTCAGCAACAAAACAATGGAATAATGTTTAAAAATTCAAAGCAAAGCATTATTTATGTCAGTTTACCAGGCTGCCTTGTCACTGTGGCCTGCAGTGCAACTGAGAGCTGGAAAAACTGACCAGCCATCACTGTGGCATGTACTGTATCATTTGCTGGAACGTTCAAGTCACATGATCATGAGGAGAGGCCTTGCAGCAGCGGTGAGCTCTTTCTCCAGTTACCCGCTGATGTGTGACGTCATCAGGGGGCCTGGCCAGTCATGCTGCAGAAGCCAGGTGAGTAGGTGAGCTTGCACTCATGCTCTGTGTTTCCAGGCCAGGAACAGAATAGAGAGACACAGGCTATTTAGACATCATGGTATCTGTCTGAGGGTTTCTAGGGGGTCGGCGGGGAGGTGGAGGAATATGGTTGAGATTCAGAAAATCTGAGATTTTAAAAGAGAATGTTTTTACACTGAGATCATTTTAATGTGGTACTGTACGCCTAAACTCAATAGTTAACATTTAACATTTGTTACTGCATCTGTCAAGTACCAATGTTTGTACCACTTGATAGAAGTTAACCATGATAACGCGTTTCTAAAATGTTTTAGATATTTTTTTACTATACCTCAAATAAATGAAAACTTAGCATACCAGTACCCGGGAAATCTGGCAGTGTTGATTGCCTTAGCTGTCTATTTCTGGGTGTGTTTCACTGTGGACTGGCTGTGTCAGAGTCCGCTCAGTGCTAGGGATGGTGGAGACATCTCTGTCTTGGGCGCTGTTCTGGGATGGGGGCTGGGTGCTATCAGTGCCGAGTCTGTACAGACAGAAAGCTGTGCCTCTTCCCGCCTGTCACTAAGTGGCGAGATGGGCCTCCTCTTTGAAAAGCCATCTTTATATACTGATCACGCACTACTCCAAACAGCTGATTATGTTATTGTGACTCAAGCGCGCTGTACTGTATATATGCTCTCCAGGTAATGCATAAAATACAGACGTAATACACAAAATCTCACAAATGGAGGTGTGTATGTTAAGTCCATGCATTTAAATGGAAATGAATTTAAATTTCTCTGCAACGTCTCAACGTCTGCGCAGAGGGGCGCAGACACAAATGTATTCTCATCTGTCTGCCTGGTGTAGGTGCATGAAAGGGTGAAATGCCACTGACCTAAGTACTGGGTCATTCATACAGTCATTTAAACACCGATCCACATGACAGTCCCTTGCACTGTACGACCAGGGCAGATCTTTCTCTTGACTAGTCACTGATGAAAACCCTGTGAGTCCCCAGGGCGAACAGGTAAGGGCTCTGGGGTCACATGCCACTCTCCTCGGTCTCTTGCAGAATCCAGATTACAGCTGCTCAGGTTGAGCCGTTAAATTGAAAGCAGTGAAATTGCCTTTCTGATTTCCGTAATGGCCAGCTGTTCAACGATGCTAAAATTACTTTTTCAGCTCTGTCCTCAGCCAGGACCGAAGAATTGGGTTTATTCTGTGAGGTTAGCTTTAACCAGAGAAGGAAATGCTTGTGTTTCAGTCCCACTTCCATTTCACCAGTGGAAGGCAGAACAGGCACTCTGGGTCTCATTCATAAAGAGAGTGCAGGGGTTGTATTCTCCTCCAAACTGAGAGCACAGTGCAATGAATCTCGGCACAGGCGTCTTACACAAGCTATCTAATACAGAAATAGTGTGTCTGCAGTAAAAGTCACACACTCATTTCTCACATGATGTCCATGGTTGGCTTTGATTGGCCACAGTTCTGATGAAAAGAGCCTTAAAAAGAAGTTTTTAAGTGACCCCAGACTTTATACGTCCCTGCCATTTAAGAAAGAAATTCTTAGACGTCTTAAAGATCTAGGCGCTGCTCTTATTAGAGCTCAGGGTGCTGAACTCTTTGACATGTGAAAACGGGTTACCTAGACATGCACAGTATGAAGTAAATGCAGAGCGAAGCACTTGTACCTGAAGGACAGAAAGGCGTGAAGCATCTCGGTTTGTCCCCTGCAGGGCAGGCCGCCGCAGCGGGCGCGCCCCCCGAAGAAGGACTGTGGGCAATGTGGTTGTGGGCCTGGCTACGGACGACTCCTCTCGCACCCCCAGCCCCCGGCCTTGCCCGCCTGGCACCCGCAGCAAGACACATCTCCGGGGAGCGCCCCTCTGTGAGCAAACAGATCAGGAGGGGCAGCGAGGGAAGAAAAAGAGACACTCTGGTTGTAAGTCAATCTCTTGTAATAGGATCAATGTGGAACTATTAAGCATTTATGGTCCGCTCATTATTTATTCACTACTGTGGATACCTCACCAGCTCTTTCTTACACCTGCGGTCAACACACTCGGCGAGAGCAGCCTTCGTGACCGTTAAGTACGGGATTTCAGAGCAACCAGCCCCGATAAACTGCCTGATCGAAACCTGCGGCAATGCTGCGAGGATTTCGGCAAACAAAGATCTGATACCAAAGATCAATACCAATACGTAGAAACAGCATATAACCACACAGAGCACAATGATGAGAAGAATTGCATCAAAGCAAAATGTTTTCAAGTGCAATATATGCGTCAGCAGCTGGATTAGACGTTCACTCACGTTACCTTATATAAAATAACATCCCAGAGAGCAAGAGTTCTTCTGTGGGGAAAGATAATAGCTTGATTTTACTTTAACACTTCCATGTGCATATTGTGTCTGAGAAAAGTAAGCGCACATTTTTCTGACAGAACCTAAACAGTGCCTTATTTTGGCTTGAAGATTGGTCCAATACAGAGTTCTTACAATGAAATTATATAGCTTAAAATTCAGGTAAGCTAAGGCATTATTTCTCAAATCTTAATTTTTCTATGTTTAAATCCAACACCAGAAAAACATACAGCATTTTCTCTTGCCTAATTAGTTGATTCACCCAATTAGTCAGAATGATGTATTAATTAGACTAATTCAATCATCTCAAGACGTGCCGTGACTCAAAAAAAGGTTTATACAGTACAAGTGGGCAACACCTGAAACACCTTCACTGATTTATTTTCGGAAAACCAAAATGACTATGGCCCTCATACCTTATATTTTATAGTTTTATTGTTAGTAGCATTTTTACAGTCCTTCGACTGGAGATGCTGGAGTTTCATGTTTCAGAGCAAAAGTAAGTCTCTCCAGCTGAACTCTTCCGAGAGTCCTTTCTTCCCTCCTGCCTCGCTACATTGGTCATTCGCTTACGTACGGACCATCAGTTTTCTCTTAAAGGTTAAAGTCCAGAGCTCTGATCACGAACAACTCCCGCTATAGTGTCCATTTTTAGACGACCTTCCTCTACAAACAATACAACGGGCGTCTGACTGAAATGAAGTATAGGCAGTTCACGTGTTCCGTGGGAGTTCCTGTTCAAATATTTCTTCATATCAGGTAGACCTGCCATCGAGACGTACTGTAGCCTACCTATTCTCAGTTTGGTGAGAGTAACTCCAGCCACGAACATGATCATTTCAGGAATGTGAAGGAATACACTGTACGCGAGCGAATATAGGACTTCCAGAGGCAATCATTCAGTCTGATTGGACAGAAATACACCCCTGCAATCCCTGAGGACTCCTCACTCTGCTCTTCCTGAACAGGTTGGAAAACCACAAGAAGCAGAGGCAGATGCGCTTCATTCCGTGTTACTTTTCATTTTTATGATACGGCCGCACCGTTGCCCATCTTGCTAAAGTCGGCGCTGAAAAAAAATACTTTGATGTGGTTGTAAACTCTGATGTAACCGTGGCACTCTCAACGGAAGGTCATTTTTGATCCAGAGGGGTGTTGGGTTTTTTTCTTTGGTCTCTAATCAATTCAGGTGGACAGAAAAAAAGAGCAAGGGCTCCATCTGTCTGTTCTTTCCCATTTTCTCTTAGCCTATGCGCAAATCGGCACTCTCTCTCCCTCTCTCACCCACCGCCTCTGTGCCAACTATAGACGCTCGCAACCTCTCTGCAGGCTTACAGTCAGATACATCAGGGTAGCGCCTAGCGGAGCCCGATCCTTCTCTGCTGGGAAAAAAAAAAACACGGAATATTGACTTCCAAGTGCAGAAGGGAGATCTCTGAAAGGTAAGCCGATACATTTCTTCGTGTACTGCCGACTTAGTTATACGTAGTTATATTCATCTCCAGTAAATAGAATCGTCTAAGTTCGCCGATGTAGGCAGTCCGAAACTTGTGGCTCTGTTGCAGTTCACGGTACCAGTATATTTCAGTCTTGGAGGGACTGGTGTGTAACAAGTGTGTGGTGTAAGGAGTTATTTCAGCAAGTGTCAAATAATGAAGAAAATCAGACAGATATCAATAGACACCCAGTGAGGTGTTCAGACAGCAGGATTTGTTTTATGGCAGTAATTTCCTGAAATAAGCGTCGCACCTCGCACCTCGCCGACGGACTGGTGGTGGGGAAAACTGACCGACTATGGATCTACAATAACAATAAGATAAAGCGTCTCTGTGTGTGGTCTGTGACGAAAACATGTATGTTTTTTTTAAAAGTGCGATATCTATTTTTACATGTCAAAAACACACCTCAAACATAATACCGACTTTTCTACAGTGGCCTGTATTAAAATCAAAATAAAAAGTGTTGTGAGAAAATGATTTATTAATTTTCAGCAAAGCTGTATGGCGACGGGATACTCTTGACTGCGCGTGATATCTGATGTGCACTGTTGTATATTTCCAGTGCGAATATAAAACATTGATTATATAACTACCTTCCCACCTCTACTATACTGTAGCAATACTCATAAGACCTCAACAAAATGAAAAATACCGCCGTTGTATCAGATTATTTATAATGTAAATGTGCATTTACACGTATTCAACTTCCTTAGCAAGTCAAACGCTGAAATTTTAGCAGTACAGATCTATCATGCATTTCTATTAGAACACCTACAGCACTGCTCTCGTTCAGTTTTCATTTAAATTATTTTCCATTTAGAAACACATTTAATTATGCAAATGCAGAGTTATTTTCTAGCCTGTTTCTCCTTCCAGCTTTGAACGTTTGTTCTTCCAGACGGATCTCCTCTGTTTTTTTTCCCCCCTCTAATAATTCACCATATATGTGGTACGATTTGAACGCGTGTTTATAAAAAGTGCCTTCTCGAGTAAAAACAATCATTTCATTTTGTTAATGGGTCCTGCATTGCATGTATCCACGCAAAGAGAAGTGTTCAGATAAAAATAATAAAATGGGTGAAATAGGATCAGTACAATTGCTTTTATGTGTCGGTGCAGGTTATTGGGTATTGCTTACATTCCTTCGGTTTTTAATTAAACTTTCTTTCAGTTCGTGGAAACCCAGAGTGACTGTGAAAAGTGCAATCTGTATGCGCCTTTGCTGTCTGTCATATGAATTCACCTTGTTCAATAATTGACAAACACCACTTCGTACTCGTCCAGTCCCTTCATGCGTCACAGCTCCCACTCAGGAAGGGTTCATCAAAGTGAAATGTTTCTGATTTATGGTGCTTGCCCACTTGAGTTATTTCTGATGTGATGGGAATATGAAAGCAAACAGAATGAGATAATCCGGAAGCCCGGGATCGGAAGCTTTTCCAAGACACCAGAACACCCCCTCAAAAAGTATCCCATCAGATTTTCCATGTGAAAAAATGTTTGATAGAAAACCGCAGGATTTTCTCAGGGCAATTTCTTCAGCTGGTGCGTCTGTGCTTGGTGGATCTGACTGTGACGTGTCCAGTCCTTCCTAATTTACAGGGACACGCTGATGTGACTGGTTGAAAATGACTTCTTAACAGGCTTTTCAGCTTCCTTGGTAACTGAAGAGTGGTGTGCCTCTTTTCGTTCTGTTTTTGTGTACCTGATGTGAAGAAAATAGCAACCAGCTCTTTGTTTTGGAGAACTCTATCACAGAGAAGTGACAAATTCACAAAAGGCTGCCTGTTCCCCAAACTCACAACAGGCTGCCTGATGCACAGAGCTCAAAACAAGCAGCCAGTTCCCCAAATTCACGACAACTGCCTGATACCCAAACTCATAACAGGCTGCCTGTTACAAAGAGATCACGACAGGTTGCCTGTTGCCCAGAACTCACCACAGGCTGCTTGTTGCATGCACTGTCCAAACATATTCACTAGGATAAATATGCACCATCCAAAACTGCTGTAACCCATGATGATTGTAGCATGACTGCTACATGAATATAAGGTGCATTTATTGTTTAAAGGGTGATCTCATGGAGCATCAATAAATACTTGGACATTAATAAAGGCCCCTCAAGTCAAAGAATAGTACTGATTACAGTTCATAAAAGGGGTATTCCCAGTATGGATGTATTGACACTAATAAAGCTATTGCCAGGTCCAGTAGTTATAAATAAGATGTGAGTGTTTTAATACCACAAAGACTTAACAAGGAACAGAACCACATCAAATATTATGACATGAAGTGGGCAATCTATGTCCTGAAAGGACAGAGTGCCTGCAGGTTCTTTCCATCACAGATCTTAATGAGCTAATTCAGCTTTTTATTGGCATAATTAGCCCAGTTCAATGGCTTCTCCCAGTTCTTCAGGCCCTGGTGGTTTAACAAGACCTAGATAACCTGAACACACACCAGTCCACCAGGATCAGGATTACCCATCTCTGCTTTTAGTAGAAGCACAGGCAACGCAATACTTCCTTTTCTTCTATATGAGACTCAGGGGTCTCTGAACCAACTCTTTTGAAGATTCTTGTTCTTTAATGTGAAGTCACTGGTCTGTCTTCTCTGTCCTGTGCACGACTGCAAATGCTGCTCTGGCTCTTGCACATTTACTTGCACATTGCTGTCGATGCTGCTCGGCTACAGACAGCATGACTTACTTTTTCACACCTATCCTGCTATTCCAGCCTCTGATTTGTCTTGTATGATCAGCACTGCACGGTTTTCTCTGTAGCGTGAAGTTGTCTGTCTCAGCTCACTGTGAGTTTTTCGTGTGCCTGTTCAGTGTGTTTGGCACACTTCAGGTATCTTGCTGCATCTAGAGTGGTTGTGATAAATAAGATAATTGTTTTTTAACTGAGCAGTGACACAGAGAGATGCTTCCCCTTTCTCGTCCTGCGGACGTGCTGTGCTGTGTGAGCGGTTGTCTCAAGCTGTAGATAACAGAAGCCCGTTGCATTGTGACAGTGTCACAGGCACCCAAAAAGAAGCCTCAAAAAGAAAAGCAAGAACAAGACTGCTGCCTGTTGCCCAAACCAGCTATTTAAAACAATAGATTTTATGTGCTTTACTTTGCTCCACTTTCTACGCTGGAGTTAAACAACAGTTTTGCACTGACCCTAATGTTGCATTGTTGCTCTATGCTCTAACCCCATTCCCCCCCCCCCTCAAGGCCCCAGGGAAGAAGAGAGCTGGGTTCTTTTAGGAAATGTTTTCGTGTTGCGCTACAGACTGATCATTGGCCTCAGAAGTCTTCCCAGATAGCCGCATTCACAACAGACTGCCTGTTGCCCAGAGCTCACAACTGGGTACCAGTTGCGTAAACTCACGACAGGCTGCCTGTTACCCGAAGATCACTCCAGGTTGCCTCTTAGCCAGAACTCACGCCAGGCTGCCTCTTACCCAGAATTCACGACAGGCTGCCTCTTACCCAGAACTCACGACAGGCTGCCTGTTACCCAGAGATCACGCCAGGTTGTCTCTTACCCTGAACTCACAACAGGTTGACTGTTGTGAAGAATCTGCCCACTGTGCAGAATCCTCTTGGTTCAAACCCTCATCTCCTCAGTGAGAGAATATCTGTCCCAGCATTCCCTGTCTACACCAGCTTGACACACAGCACAGGATTAAGTTGCTCTGGAAAATAATCAGATTTTACTCAAGTATCATTTGTTACAATGTAATCCCCGATGTAGAGTTTGACGCACAGATTAATTTTGACGTTTCTGTTCCAAATGTAGGAAATAAGAAAGTTTTATGGCAATGAATATTCCCTGATCCTCTCTATTCCAAAGATTTCCGTTATTCCAGTTTCTGGAGGGCCTGGCGTCTCCTGGTTTTTGTTTTACCTACATTGTCAGTTCCGTAATTGGTTTAGTTGACTTAATTAACTTACTTTACTTAACTGCATAAGTGTAATACCTCTCACCAGGCTCTGAGGTGATTTATAGGTAACTACAGTATATCTTTAAAATTAGCATCTTGTGTTACCAACTCTAAAAAAGCCTTAAGAAAAAACCCTGTATGTGCCTTATCTATAAAATAAATTAGGTTAATTGTTTAATTGAGTATCCAGGCTGAAACAGTAAACAAAAGACATAAGCCCCCCAGGAGCTGAGAAACCATTCCTCTAGACTCACAAGACCAGCCAATCAAATTACTGACCAGAACTAGGACAAGGCAGTATTATCTAACATTCCTATTCACACCAGGGATATTTGGAAACAGGAGGGTGTTTAAGTCAGTTTTAATTTAATTATTTAATTATTCCACCCTCACATGCAAAAATTACATGAACAATCGGAAAACGGCCACTCGAAGCCGTGAAGTGTTGCTCTCCAACTAAATGACATCCAATTGCGACAATAAGGTTTCCATGGCAACCCAAGGGTAATGTACACAATTTGCACGGATGGGCAGCTGGGAGTGACTTTGTGGCCGACCAACAATCCCGATGTTCAGCTCTGGCCTGACAGGACAGCCCTCTGCTTTGAATTCGACTCTCTCTGAAGAGCTGGAGGTGCTGTAGTAACAGGGTACCGCGAGACAGTGCACTAGAAACCTCATTGTTTTGCTGCAGGACGGGGTCGTCACCTCTTGAATTTCAGCAATCACAATTAATTGCTTCTGTGCCCAAAAGGAGAGAGAGAGAGACAGGGGGAAGAGAGAGAGAATGAACCATCCCGAGTTTGGTAATGGCTTTCAAATACTTCAATGGAGTGAGCAAATCACATTAAAAAGTGCTATTTAAAAAAAAAACCAACAATAACTGAACGGTAGTGGCTGAGGAATCTCTGCATAAACAGTCTTAACCTCCACAAAAGTCTGACAAATCTGTCTGTACAACATGTCACTGAGGGCTGTGCTTCTCTCATACTGCAGAGCAGTTTTTCTTTCACCTAGCTGAAAACACATATGTTTCCCCATGGTGGGTTGGCTTTTAAATTGAGCCGGTAGCTATGTGTGAATCTGCGACTTGTTCCCGGTATGTTTCTAACAGGAGCCACAGTGCTGGCCTCCAAACAGTCTTCAGCAGTTTGATTCCAGCACTAAAGATCTGAGACACTTGCTCCAAGCTTTTGCAAAACGTGGGCTAAAACGCAAATGATCTCTGTTAGTCATGCTTGCCTGTGTGGATTGAGGGTGGTTAGAGAGAGTTTGTGAGATTGCTCACATAGCAATACGTGAGCACACCGCACATATAGAGCTATATGGGTGTCAGGGACACATTTACATACTGAGCTGCATGTGAAAGCACAAGGAAGATACGAATCAAAGCAATGCAGAGAAATTTGAACATTGACATTTTCCATAACAGCAGCTGCTTTCGCATTCGTACAAATAACCTGTTTTAAGGAGCCTGTTGTAGAGGAAAATAGTGCCTTCAGAGTCACTTAATGTAAGACACCAGTTTTTAAACAGATACAGTATATACCGTAGCTGTTTACAGTATGTTTCACTGCAACCATTTTAATAGTTTCAATGGAAACACTCTCCAGCATCCTCAGACAGGTTTACAAATCACATCAGAGAGGCTATTCAGCAAAGGGTATGCAGAACAGGTGAGGTAATCCAGTTCTCTTTCAAGTGCACTTTGTCCTGGCCTTTCATAAGTATTCAAGTCTTTGTAACTCCCGAAAATCTCTGTACTTTCCCGATGAAAAGTAAAATGCAGAACAAAACATGATTGCATGTTGGCAGAGCTGAAAGCTGGAGAGAGCAGTGTATTTTATTGCTTATGTAATGATCTGATTATTTATTGCTTATGTAATGATCTGATAAAGAGATCTCATAGAAATGGTTCTATGAGCAAAAATGGACTAAGCAATCTCTTAAACATTCCGTGAGGCCAAAACACAAGATTCACACTATTTTTCTTCTGAAGAAATAAATTGTCTCCAGAGACTTTGCCCTGTGTCAGAGGTCTTTTTGTGCCTAAGCCACACGTCCAGACTGGATCTGTCATGACTTTGAGTTATCCACTATCTAGACGGACAGCAGTGCTAATTAGAACCTTGATAGAAGAGCAGAACAGAGCTTTAGTATCTGGTTCTAAAAATACACTGAAACCAATGTAGTGAGTCCAGCACTAGAGGTATACATGTATACCATTCTTCGCCTTGATTATGCAAAACCTGCATTCATTTAATAAATTCTGTACTTTTGATTTTAGCTGTTGGAGTATTTCTATTGGAAGTCCACTAATGCCATGGAGGTTTTGTCTGTGCAGAATGACAGAGGTACTGAACACCTGTGAGCCTGCGATGGAGGACTTCAGCGTGGGCGCAGCCTCAGAGGAGCAGGGCATCTCCTTCCAGGTGCGTTAGAGGTCTTCATCTCATCACTGAAGAGACAGGTGTCCACGCCTGCTCAGACACCAAGGGAAACAGTCGCCAGCCACCCTATGTTTCAGTTCATTCCAAGACAGAGTTTTGACAAAAGCATTAGTTTGTCCATCTAGCTGTTTTATACAGTAAATGCTCCTTTCCATTCAGAGTTGCGGAGGAGCCAGAGCCTATCCCAGCAAGCAGCGGGCGCAAGGCTGGGTACACCCTGGACGGGGAAGCCAGTTTACCTGCTTGATAAATTGATCATCTATTCCATAAGCCAATTTAAGGAAAACAGGAAACTTGTCTGTTGGAGTGCTTGTGATAGGGAGTGATTTCAAACTCTCAAGCAAGTGTGAGGGATATTTAACAGGAGTCGTTTGCTTTCAGTATTAAAATTTTCCTTATTGTTACTACTACTAAAATAATAATAATAATAATAATAATAATAATAATAATAATAATAATAATGTTTTGTTTATGAAATTGTCATTAGTACATGTTCTAGGAAATTTTATCAAAAACTCCGAATTAAATGAGAAACTCATTAACTTTACCAGCTGCAGCTGACATATCAATTATTAGAACGAAGTGCTTAGTTCCTGGCTTCTAGGATCTAAAAGATTCATTCAAAATGTGAATGATAAATGAGCCTTTTAAATATTAACGGAGGTAATCAACGGAGTTGAGATCTGTGACTTTGGTAACAAACATGGCTTTGTCAATAGTGAAGCTGGCAGGTTAAGGGAAATCACTGTTAATCTGTATTTTTTACATGTATAAGTATTCTTCATCCCAGTGAATCATATAACATTCAACCTCAGCTAAACACTCGCCTTCACAGAATCACTGCTAATTAGCTGTAAACACCGAGCCTTTACCACAAACATCCTCTCACTCTCTGAAGAGTGATGCGGATGTTTTAAACCCTTTTATCACAGACGCTTCGGAAAATATTACTGTCTTTAACCCTATTCTCTTTCTGTGCTAACATTTTTGAGAAATACCCAAATGAAGTGCTTGCATAATGTATTCATATTACATATTTATACTTAGAAATAAAAGACATCATGGCAGTTTATTCATTTATATTTAGATTTCGATACGGCCCGCAGGGCGTACACTATGTATTTAGAGGGCTAGAAACACTGCTTCAGTTTGTCTTCCCCATGCGACGTGACAGGTTCTCCGTGCTCGTGCAGGAGCTAAGAATAACAGCTGCCCTCTGGGGCCGTGCGCGGTCAGATTTTCCCAGATTCCCACGAGAGGTATCCCAAGCTGTCCAAGAGGCTGCCGTCCATTGTGGTGGAGCCAACGGAGAGCGGGGAGGTGGAGAGCGGCGAGCTGCGCTGGCCCCCCGATGACCTGAGCACCACGGAGCCCGTCGCGGAGGCCCCGCTGGGCCAGCCCCCTGCGCCCCATCCCACAGCAGGTAGGACCCACCCACAGCGGGCTGCCCGGGTGAGAGCCTCGGCCCAGGGCTGGAATTACCTCGTCTCCTGGCTCTCGGTACCCAGCACACTCCGGGACCTTAGAGGCGCCCTGGCGCACACTGCACCCAGACAGGTTGTTAGTGGGTGGGGCAAAAAACCCGTTTCACAACTCTCCAGGTGACAGCTCGCCCAGGTGTCGAGGATTGTCTGCGAAACGGGAAGTGACAGGACTGGTTGCATTTTTGATTGAGTCTATCGTGAGCTTGTTTGTGCAGATCAGCTGCACACGCGCTTAGCTGCAAAAACGATTACAATGGCACCCTTCGCTCTGACGCGGTGTTGGCCTCCATGGGAAACGGGAAAGCTTGCTTTCCCCGAAACGTGACCCCCCCCGTCCTGCGAAGGTCACTGCCTACCTATCTCTTGAGGGTATTATACAAAACAAGCTTTGAAGGATCAGTCAGACAGAATGTTTGCATATGCAAAAACCCTCATCTTTCCATGTTGTCAACAGAAATAAACAGGAATCAGGTGGTGATCGTAAAGCAGGCTAGTTTTCTGTGCTTTTTTTGTCCGAGATACGGTAAGGCTTCTCACTGACGGGGGACTGCATTTCCTCCATCATTATCAAGCTTTGACCTCTCGTTCATTGCTTGAAGTAGCTGGGAAATTCTTTGAGTCTGGTGCCACTGTGGGATCTCATGGTATCAGACCACCAGGGGGTGGTGCACATTGAAACCAGCCCACGAGGTTCATTATTCTGCAGTGAAAGACTGATTTATTTATAATTTGTTTTAACTGGAAATGAAAGAATCCAGCTCATAATCACCTGCCTCCTACACTAGACAACGGTGCTATTTGCAGAGACTTGGCTCCATGCAAGCTGTGCATGTTAGTACTTTGTCCTCTTCCTCCAACTGTCATCACTGTCCTTGCAAATGGGTGTTATCTCCTTCAGAGACCTGTTATGCCAGGACTCAGAGTGTGCCTTGTCACTTGCAGTAAGTTCCCTCTTGATCACAGATGCTATACTGGGAATCAATGTGTTCGCACATCCCAAGGTTACTGACAAGTTTCTCCATTTAGAAATTGAGGGTTTTCACATTTTTCCACTATTTTAAGCTCCTGTAACACATGCAGGCTGAGGGACATGCCATAACGGAAGGCCAGATTCCTCGGAAACTGTGACATCCACAGCACAGTGGCAGAGCTGAAATTTAAGGCAGATTCTATCAAGAGTCAGATGAACAGTTTGAAACGGGGAGGACGGGGGGGCATTTTCTCTGCCCCCCTGCACAGACCTCACCTCGGGTCAGCCACACCACGGGCACATCGTGGCCAGAGACAGAATAACACGTGATATAACAGGGCAGGCAACAGGCCATCATACTGTACAGCAGCCACTACCGCCACACGTTCTTCTGAGTGGAAGTTGGCTTTTGGACACGTGCTCCTGGTTATGTCTTCTTCGAGCTGTCTGGCCCCCTGCTGGGCCGGGTCTCAATGGCATCTGTGTTTCCAGATGACGACGCCTCGCGGGGCACCCAGGAAGCCAGAGCTGTGGCGGACAGCCCAGTGGAGGGAGGCTCTAACTGAAGCGCAGCGCCCCGCCAGCTCCAGCTCTCACTGTGAATGTCTCCAGGCAGACAGGAGCCATGAGGACCGACAGGGGGCAGCCTGAACACTAGGCCCAGACACCTGCGGGACGGCCCTTGTTCTTCATGGTTGGGCACAGCCCTGCAAACTGTCTTAAATAGCTCACATGTGCCAAACTGTGGTGGTAGCTACAGTACTGTGTATAAATGTCTAGTTGACTTCCTTCAAACCTTGTCCAAATTAGAAGCATTAACTTTAGTCACTTAAAACTACAAACATCTTTTTTGTTGCCCCCCCGGAGCATCCTTTTATGTCTTAAATTTTTTCTTTCAATCTCTAACGTTTTTGCTGTTCTTTGTTAAAATTAGCCTCTTGTCAGGTCCACACAGCTAATGCTCTAGGTGCTCCTTCCTTGCTCTGTACAGAAACCGCTCAAGTCTTTCAGATGTTGGTGTATTGGCTGCCCTTTCATTTTTCTTTGCAGATATCTGGCAGGAGCACTCCATTACGCTTTGTGTAAATCGAATGTTGGAAACGCAGTATTTAAGTGTTTGTTTCATCTCTTTCATCATTTTTTTTTTCCAGATGCATTCCAGGGTTTGGTGATTGTAGGTGGGGAGTTCTCTGATCATTAAAATACACACAGAGGCAGAGGGAAAAAAAAAAATCTTCCCCTTTAATTTCAAGTTGGCTGTCCGTGGATGTTAAGGCACACTTGTGTGTTTTGCATTGACCACATTAATGCCTCAGATGGAAAAATCGTGGCATGTGTCTCCATGGATCTGAAGAAATTGTGTTTTTTTTTTTCCCACAAGGGGTATTTTAAGTCCTGAGGTCCATGGGAGGGAGCACATGCAAAAAAAAAACTCTTTGGAAAAGATGGGACTCTCTGGATGAAAAAACACAGCTGGCACTGGCTGTTTTAACTGTGTAGATATTAACTTTTTATTAAAACTTTATAGATTGGCTTCACAAGCTTTTTAAAAAAAGCTGTCACGCAAGAACATTCCATTTGCAGTACATACGGTTGTGTGATTCTTCTAAGTAGTCTGCACGATAAACACCTTATTCGCTCCATAGTGCAAGTCTGTGCGCAATCTTTAAGGCTGTGGAGGTTGGATGGGGATTGTGATCACAAAAGCACAATGACTGTTCTCTGCCCTTGTGCTAAACCTCGAACTGTGCCTTCTGTCCCAGCTGGTAGCCTAGCTTGGTGTAGGGAGTCTCAGAGGGCAGTAACGTCCACAAAAAACGACATAAATATCAATTGTTATTTGTATAACAATGACCAATGTGCGTATAGTAATAATTCACTTGAAGATTCTATTTTATGTAGTACAAACACGTTTTTCTTTGTTGCTGAACTGTATAAAGGAAATTTTAAGTTTGTATTAATTATTAAAACTGCATTGACCGATTTTAATTGTATAAACACCTTTCCTGAATATCTGGATATGTTGCTGAAACCAACAGTTAGAACAACTTTATAATAAATTCTAGTGTTGAACAGGACTGGAGATGCGGTGTGTTTTCTTTAACTTGAATGGGAAGTATAAGCTGTGTGGACGTGACGGACAATGTGAACAAAGCTCGCCACAAACTGGGTGAAGCAGGGTTATTTACCCGAGAGAACAGCACGTCTTCTAGGGTGTTTTCGCTGACGACGTCCACGAGAGCTGTCAGACTCCATTCATTTCCTCACGGAGACCTCAGGTGACGCTTCTCAAGAACACGACCGAGCTGCTCCCCTCTACGCTAACGTCTCCGAGCTGACCCAGTCCTCCATCGCCAACCAAGCTCAGCTGCTACCGGTTAGGCATTCTGCAGACCTCGAAATCGCAAACAGTAGCTAAAGAGAGAAAATAATTTTGGAAAAAAAGTTGCACGTTGACGGCCGTAGTTCAAATAAAAATATATAAACATTTTAAGACTTCTGTTACTTCGGGTTTCGTCTTACTGTATGCCCATTTGTGTAAATCTTAAATAATTTTCCTTACGTCAGTAGGGTCTGACCATTCCGCCGCTTGAACTAGAACAAGAGCTCTCGGAGGACCGGGGTTGAAATTGTCTTTTCTTCTCGCGTTTACCGGCCGCCGCCTGAAGCAAATTCGCGATCTCAGTGCAGTTTAATTCCCGTTTACTATCGAGCAAGCTGACGAAAACAGGTAAAAAACCCACTCGGTGTGCGCATGGGTCAGGTGTGTCAGTGAAGCAGTGTGACATGTCTTTGCTTTGAGGTTACGGCCTTGACGTCAATTTAAGCACGTTTGGTGTGAAGCTTGTGACAGATGTACACTTTAACACTTGTACACTGTAAGTACACTTTTAAGAGTGAAAAGATCAGGAAATGCATGTCGGCATAAAAAAAACTGCTTTTTTAAATTATGGTTTAAAGTACACGGGTAAGGTCAAAAGTGAAGTGTCAGATTATACCACCAATTTCGCTGCAATCTTCAGGTGTTAATAACTGATACAGGGGCCTGGTCGAGATGTCTCCCTCGGTTGTTTCTTGACTGACGTTACCACCGGGCTTAGATCAGAGTGGAGCCTGGGGCACTCAGTATACAAAACCACTTGGCAGAACAGGCTACCTGCAAGAATTCCAAGGTCATTAAAATAAACTATAACAGTCCTCTGATTCAATGGTTTCTGCTCTGAGGAAGTTGTAGCTGTCAAGTGAGTAATTGTTTGTAGAAACTAGAACTTAAACAATCCCTGAAGAATTTTTACAAAAACTTATCTATGTAAGATAATGACAGGTTAGGTCAACCCTTCTAGTCTATTAACCTTTAATTTATTTTGTTTTTGTTTAAGATCCTGTCATGACAACCACTTGAAAGCGCTTCAACAAAGGAACAGATCACTCTGGGGAACTGAAAGGCTTTGTGAGGTAGAGCCGTGAACATAGTAAAACAGGCTGACAAGTCTCAGCCTGAGTAATTAACCTGCAAAAACAAAACGAGATAACAACAGGGCATGAAGACCTGGTGACAAAAGTAATAAGTAATAGAGGGGCGCCTTTCTGTGAACTCTGAAAGTTGTTCCCTAATGTGAGCAGAGATGAGGGACAAAGGCAGCTTCCTCCTCCACTGAAGTCAGTCCTCTGCCAGATGGCAACACGAACAGATGAGCAACTGACGAGCAGCAGCTGTTAATAAATCACTTCTCCATGCTTACAATGGTACCTTCTATGCTTTAGCAGGACTTTTGCATAGGAGACATGAGAGCCACATAATCTGTATTTATAGCTAGTTATTAATTTAGGTAGTGGACACTTCTGTCCAAAGTAACTTACACATGTTATACAGCTGGGCATTTTACTGGGACAACCCAGGCTCAAGGGGACAACAGCGGTTTTATACCTGGGATCTGAGCCTACAATCATCCAGAGGTACAGTATAAGCTTGGAACCCTAAACACCAGTCAATCCACACTGCTGCCTGGACAATCCTGCAGACAAAGATGACGGTGTTCACCTGAACCTCATCACGACACCATCGTCAAGAACAATGCCATGGCATGGGCCCTCACCAAGTGGGCAGCTGGTTGGTTTAATTGCTTGTCTGTGCCGCTTACAAGGCGAGCTCATTCTGTCAGAAGGCTCTCGGGTCTCGACACAGGCGACTGCATTCCTGCCCCGCAGCTGGAATCCCAGACCACAGTGTCGTCTGATACTGGCAAATACAGGACACACATGACCGAGCCGTGTGCGAGCATGAATCATGTTCTCGCGTGTTTTTGTGCTGGTGCCGCGCCATGCCTCGGAACACATCTGCAACTGGAAGGAAACAAGCATGGCCTCAGTTCTGGGTAGTGGCATAATGTCCACCAGGTCGTCCTTCCAAAAGCTGCAGCCTGCCCTGTGCTGATCAGAGCAAACAGACAGATAAATGCGGCCCATTTAGAGAACCCTGCAATCTGTCTGCGCTACTTAGAAGAAAACGAGAGGAATTCAATTAGCTCTCAGGTATGATGAATAGGACTCCCCCTGTCTAGGCCTTGGCAGTATCGTTAAAACCCCAGGCTGACATTCCTCAAGCTGGCTTTGACCGTGCTCCTGTCACGCTTCCAGACAGAGCGGAGCAGCCTGATTTGTTTATCTCGGTGATCTAATTATTAAACTTGTATTAACAACATAGGGGAGTTGTGGGTTTGTCCAGGTTTAACGTAAAGCAATGCTGCCCCTTTAAGGATTTTCTGGCATTATGAATGTCAAAACGGCAAACTGCAGTGAAGTCTTTTGTCCAGTGGAGTGCATTTTAATGCTTTAATCTTTCAACGTCATATAAGAATAGGGTCGCCATGGTAATCACTTACCAAACCGCATTTACAGAATCATTGTCTCTTGTTTTTAATATAATGCGCTTGACCTATTTGTACTGCTATTATTATTATTTATTATTATTATTATTATTGAGAACAAGAAGGAGAACTGAGTGACAATTATGCACATACACTGTACATATATTATACTTTCATTCTCTACCTTGCTTTCAAGATCAATTAATGAAAACATCAGTCAAATGCTCCTTAATCGGTTTATGTTCATGCTTTTTTGATGGCGCGCAATAGAAACATGTCACTTAACCGGATATTTTTAGAGTGTTGGAAGGGACTTTGCTTTGTGCCAGTATCAGGTAGGGACTTTTATCTCCGAGTCCTGGTGGCTTCAAATGCACAATTTCAAAGTGAGCTGTTCTGCAGGATGACAGCGACCAGCCCCCGCCCCCCCCCCCCCCCGTCAGTCTCTTCACAGTCTCTTCCCCCTCAAACGAAACGGCTCTTCCGCCTTTAAAAACCAATTACACTAGCATTTCAATCTGAAAGGGTGTGTGGCTCTTTTTTGGAGCGGAAAACTGAGAAAAGCTGTTAAAAAGGTCATTGTTTCCCTGATCAATTGGGGAAATTAGGAAATTATAATATCTAAAACCGGTAAAAAATCTGGGTGCTCTTCTTCCTCAGCTTTGATGATAACTGTCAATAATCAAAGGCATGAACAAAAGTCCAGCATTGGGACCTTACCCACACAGGCAGCTGAAGCCCATTAATGACCAGCAATTTTTAAAGAAAAAACTGCAGCTGTGCATTAGAAAAGTTGAACACATATCCTGTTGTGTCTTATTGAGCTAATAAAATGCCTAAAAATAATTTATGATAAAAGGGCAACTACCTACTTTAATATAATTTAATGACAATTGTTTTACTAGGAATAAAGTCCCTGATTCGGTAACATTTTTCAGACATTTAGCAGCTGCGTGTTTTAATTACAGGGTACTAGTCATACAAATGGCAAGGAATTTCCCTTTCGCTTCACAAGCGTGGTTTAGCTCTGTTCCACGCAGCAGTCTGATGTGAGACTCTGGAAGGCAGTGTGGGTGGCGTAGTCCCACCGCCTTGCTGCAGGAGCAGAAAATAAGGAGGGCCACAGGAAGGAGCTGGAATTCTGCAAACGGATTTCTGAGAGGAGGAACCTCGAGAAAGCTGGTCTGTGCTTCATGCAGGTGGGAACCCAGCTCTGTGGGTGACATCATGGCATTCTCCACTGGCATGTCACTCACAGTTGACTCAGGCACTCATCCCTCTTTCCAAGACAAATGAGTTTTTCAATGTGCGGGAATCACTTACGCTACTGTCTTTTCAATACCGTGCAGCTGTGTGAGGGCTGCAGGAATCGTACTCCTGTCATTGCGGGGAGAGGGACTGGGGTGCTGGGCTGTAACACACAGTCCCCGTTAAACACAAGTGTCTCAATACAACGGCTTCAGATCGATCGCATTCTTTCTCACCTACCCAGAATAACGCAAGGAATGCGCACCAGTTGCACTGATGTATTTTGGGTGAAAGTACTTGAAGTGTGAAAGTACGTGATTATTTCATGCAGTACATGACAGATGTCTAATTTACTGCGGGTTTCTGTTTTTGCAGAAGAAGGTGAAATTTCACACCCAGGCAGCATATATTATTGTCTTATTTTTGAAGTTATTTCTTCTGTTTATTTTGGGCAGAATTAAAAAAAAACAAAAATGACTAAGAAGTAAAACATTTCTAAACTTAAAATACAGCTATACTTTTGAATCCAATGACAGAGGCATATAAACCCTTCAGGATTTCTTTTTTTTTTTCAAAGCAGTACATACATTTCTTTCTCAAATCCTGCACGATGATTCTTAGTAACGAACAAACTTCCCCTTCCATCAGCATCTTGATTGTGAGTCCAGTGGCAGCTCTGTTATTATTAGCCAGAATGCGTTGGAGATCTCAGCCCTGCCTGAACTGAGCTGGTCCATTAACTTTTCCACAGGGATTTCACACCTGCTCACCTGTGACCCGAGAGCTGAACAAGGGATGGAAAAGAGACTGCTTTGATTCCCGTTGACAACAGCCAGTACAGCACCAGAATCTGTACCGAGGGGAGAAAGACCAGTATCAGGACCCCCAGGTCCCACTGTGTGGTGGTTCAAGTCAGTCCTCATTTGGCTCCTTTGCTAACAGCACAGACGAAGCAGAGAAGCAAGAAATTTAACCATTATAATACTGTCTGTAAAGCTAAATCTTACTAGCATGAAACACGCAGAACCTAGTGTGGTTTACATAAGAGTCAGCAGCTCTGAAAACTGGAACAGATTAAACTGTCATACAATTGGAGTCTTATCTCTTTTGCCTTATGTACTGTGATACACATTATAATGTAAAAAGCCCTCCAGTTGACAGAAGCAGTCAATCAAAGCACCCCAGCACTCACTACCACAGCTTCTTTAAACCTTTCTCTCTTGAAGCCCTAATTAGAGGAGATGAGAAATCCAGGCCTCCAGAGTCCCCTTTAGCCTTTTAGTTCTATAACTCAGTATGAGCAACAAGAGATTTAGATTTCTCAGTATTATCACATCAACTTGAATAGCAGGCAAGGCTGTGTGTAATTCAATTATACTTGCCATTGGATTAGAACATAGATATAGTGTCGTATGCTTGCGAGCTCATGCAATTACATCATGCTGAATTTCCTTATAGCATTCATGTTGGTTTTTTTTCTGATGTTTGTAAAAACATCCGTACATAAGCATGCTCTTTAACTGTGAAGATGCTGGAGACCAGGGTGTAGCTCCCATACAGAAAACAGGCCAGTACTCTGTCCAATTGACCTCAAGAGGAAGAAACCAATTGTCTTAGCATGAAGTCCAGAATGATTGATTAGGTCAATGGGCTCATGAAAAGACAGAACCTATTTGTAGAAAGCATGTGATGAATAGAAAATTATTATAATAAGCACTGCTTAGAAATTACTGCTCATCTCAGCTCACAGACCAAAAATACCTCACTGATTGTACAGGTGCAATTGTCAAGAAAAAAGTGACCGATATGAAGAGAGCACGTTTGGCCTCTGAAGCTCAAAGTCATTTTAGGAGTATGGTGTTTTTTTTTCTTTGCTAAGGACAATCTGAACCTCTCCTGTCCTCCAAGGTTTCAAAAAAACAGTTTTGGCTTGCTAGCATGTTCTGCAGATGCTCAGCCATGTGGAACACAGGTCGGGTGATGACGTTAATCCTGCGTTTAATTTCCTGGGGGCAGACCGGAGACTGGCAGATGGAGAAGAGGAGCAAGAACTTGGGTGGAAGCCTCTTCGTAAGGTCACGAGTCAGGCGGAGAGCTCGACTGTCAGCGTTTATCAGGATCGATCTGCTCCGAGCGGGGCACAGAGGGGCTCCTGTAGTTCATCACTACGTAATCACCAAGTAATAACTACCTAATAATGCACAAGACAACCAGATGTTGCTGATTTGAGATTCTAAGGGAACGAGAAGCACGAAAAATCAGATGCATTCACCCATTGTCTACCCGCTTCATCCAATACAAGGTCGAGGGGGAGCCGGAGACGATTCCTGCAAGCAACGGGCGCAAGGCAGGATTATATATATATTTTTCATTATTATTGTTATATGTAAATAAAGAAAAACATTTGTTGACTGTCCCTGATAAAGGGAGTTAACAATCTGAAGATCTGCAAAATTTCATCCTAACAATGAGCTAAAAGGGTGATAGATATAACCACGCCAAATCTGCCCTCTACACATGAGCAAATGTGGGCTCTGATACACAAAGGCATCTGAAATTAAATAAATAATCAATAAATAGAGAAGCGACAGCCACTTGGCTTTGTTTGCAATGCAATGCAATGACTCACAATGAAAAAGCTCCTTCAAAATCCACAGAGCGTTATCAATAGACAGGCCACTTCATGGTGTTGAGAGCTATCGGCGTTGGAGGTAGAGGACGAGTAGCCCCTCACCGTTCACTCACAGCACAGCTCCCACAGCCTTGCTTGATCAATAATCAAACCTGCTTTCTGCTGGGGGCTCGGAACACAATCTGCTGGGATGGGTCTAAATCCACTCAACGCAAAGCTTCAAAGGCCGGTCCCCAGACACGTGGCAGGAGGGCGGCTTCAGAGCAAAGGGCTCTGTTGCTATAAAGAGAAATGTGTGGGACTTGAATGCGCCTTTGTTCAAAAGAACTCAATTTCTAAAAGTATCCCTTACCGGAAGATATTTGCGTATTGTCCGACTGAAACCTATACCTAGCCAGAAGAAGGGAATTATAAAAAGCACCTGCAAAAGCTTAGCAGACTCACATGGTTTTTAAATGTCATCTTAAGTGTACTTAAGTGCCGCGAGGAGTGGTGCTTTTCAGTGGTATTTTTGGCACGGTCTTCTCGGGCTCTATGTTTAGTTGTGCTCTATGTTTAAGATGGTCGATACTGATGTGAATGTTGACAAAGCACTGTATGGATGCGTCGGTGCGGAGACCAGTTAAGCAGCAGGCTAGGGCACAGAGCGATGGGGGTCAGGGGGGTGAGAGATTGACACCGAATCCAAGCCTCTCCTGTTTCCCAGCAGCCTGCTCTGTGTGCTGTCCCCATCGTGCACGGGGCTGATGTTACAACGTTATGCATGTTTTAAGAGCCGGCATACTTTCCTGGCCCCGGTCATTACCCACTCTCTCAATGCACATTTTTCAGCGGCCCATTCACCGGCCCTTGAGAGGTAGCACAGTGACCTGAGGCGTGGGCTCATGTTACTGCCCTCAGGCTGACACACCTGGGAGAGGAGCATGCCCAGCCTCTCCGGACCGATTACAGCTCTCAGTGGAGCTGAAACAAAGGGTCACCCAACTCACGGAGGAGATGCTCTGTATTATGTCCAATTCCCCAAGGTGTCGCTGAGAGCTAAAAGTGTCCAAGGTTTTGGCTTTATTACCATTAGAGGTGCTGAATGGTCTGCTCTCATTTGTAACCTTTCTTATGCACAAGTTGTGCAGATTTTTTCCTAAATGATTGGGGGTTTCCTCTGAAAGATTGACGATATTGCATTTACCACACGTGCGCATGTACACCTCAGCTGGTACTGTATATCTAAATGCGAGATGCGTCTGTGGTTTGTTAATTTGTTCTTGCAGCCCATCCAGAACTGTCGCATGCATTGGAAGCAGAGTCCCAAACAGCCAGTGCAGATCCAAGATGGAACCAAAGCAGGTCAAGAACATTAACAACACGCATGTGCCCTGTTTCAACCCAAGCGAGGCATGACGTGGCCTGTGCTTTCCCCCACCTTGCCTGGCAAACGGCAAAACCATTAACTGCTGACCAGCATTCACCGTCCGTCCGCCACATCAGAGCTGTGCTCTCGCTGCATCTCCCTCCCACTCCAATCCCAATATTTATTCCCAGGTTGCAGAGGAACATCTGTGACTGTGCTCTCCCTGCCACTGACTGCGTGCAAGGCTGCTGCCTGCTGGGACTTGAAGACTCACGCTGAGTCAAAGTTCAAATAGCATTGCTGCCATCTTCAAGCTGTCACTGGAACCGCTGATACAAAAATAATAAGTGATATTTGCAGTTAAAATGTCAAGCAGAGTTAGGGTTTTTTCCTCCTGTGCCCAGCTGAGCTGAAGTCAGGCTGGAATAGTCTACTACTGTGCGTAGTATATGACATTATATAATTGTAATTGTCCTCTGCAAGATTCTCCCCTAGTCTGCCTCATTTTGGTCCATAGTGCGGCAATTTGTGTGGTCACCATTTCTAGTTTCTTGAATAGTTTTATAGCTCATTTGCCAAATGATCTCTGATGTGCAAGCTCTCAGACTGCAGTGTAGATGTTAATGAAGCAGGACAGGGTCTTGTCACGGAGCTGTTTACTCTGTGGAGTACCGAAGTGACCAGGACAAGAACCTCTCTGACACAAGGTCATCTCCTTCATTAACTTCGCACTCAGAGATGAGCTCCTCTTCCCAGTTCATGGAATGAAGAGCTGTCACTGGGAGCCTCAAGAGCCCTCTGGTAAACACTTGTTTGGAGGACAGGAGTGGGTGAGAGAAGGGGCTCAGACAGACTCTCATGTCATAAAGAGGCGAATATCAGTGCCTTCAAGGAGCCGTGACAGGTGCTACCCTGAGGCGCAGCACACAGCCGCTGAGAACAGAGAGACAGATGGGACTCATGATGATCACTTCATCTTGTACGTGTCCCTAAGCAGAGCTAATTAACACAATGTGATGTGGCACCACGTGGACCAGGATGTGCAGTGAAGTCTCGAACTTCTCAGGCTCTATCCAAGAAAACAAAGAATCTTCTTCCACACTACTTAGAAATTCTCAGACGTAGTTTGTCAAAACATCTGCGAGGATTTATAAAGATTAGCGATTTGACACAATTTCCCCCCCCTTTTAGCATGTTGTCCCAGGTAACAGAGTGCACTGAAATATCTAGTAGGTTCCAATGTGTGAATGGATCTTTTACAATAATGAAAGATGAGACTGAATTGTATAGGTGCAGTATTTGAGCAGGACTAGAAATCCATGTGTTAGATCAGTCTGTCTGAAAAACAAAAGCCACTTCCCTAATCTTAGTGTGCTTCCTGCTGTGTGACTTTGCTGGGCCCAGTCCAGCTGCTCCTCAGACAGACCAGCAGAGAGCTATTTTTGGCAGCCTTCTTGTGCGTCCTGCCCCAGCAACGCTGTGTAATTTGTCTGCTTTCCCTTTTAACGAGCCACATTCCTTTCGGCTGCGGTGATTATTATTACAGCAATGATTCTGTGCCTGTGTACTGCTCCATCCGGAAAGACAGAGAGAGTGGCTCTTCAGTGGGGAGGATCTACAACTCCATCAGATCATCACTCCAGCATTCTGGCATCCTTAGTATATGATTCAGATCTAGTGCTCTGAACTTCCCACACTGCTTTTTTCTCCCTGGAATCACACTAATTAGAAGCATCTGAAATTCCACCTGTACACCTGTAGGCCCAGGTACATACACACTTTACATTCATTTGGGATGCAGTTTCTGCTCAGTCTGGTCTGCAAAGAGAAGGACTGGCATGGTTGCAGAGCTGGGTCAATGGAGACAGACTCTGGGAGTTTCATTTTAGAAGCACAGACAGGAAAGAGAAATTTGTTTCCATTTCCCACAGAGTAAACTTTTTTTTCCTGGATTTGTGAGATAGAAGACTAAAACTGAAAATAATATTTATGCTGCGTCCTCCTGGACACTTTTGCAAGAGCTGAAAAAAATGTCCCGGCATAGTCATGACTGTGGCAACATGTGTGGATTAGAAACATGATCTTGAACAGTTTTCATGTGTTGTCATTGTACTGCTCAGCTCTCTATCTCCTCAGAGATTAATGGTGCTGAAAATTACCCTGTTATTACTGACCTCAGGCCACTTTGCAATCCAAACAGACAGAAAATGACAGAGTACGTGCACAGTGTGCATTCACAAGGGATCAAAATAGCTGCCGGCTGAAATCTGTTGAAACGACCAATGGGATTTCTGTACAAACCAATGCTTAAGGTTTTTCATCTGTAACTTTACAGACTTTTTAAATCTAAACTGAGTCTCATAAAAATTACTTTAGAAGGAATACGCCCACAGCTTCAAGCACTCAGTCTCTTATAAAACTAGAAGAAGCTGGTAAATGCTGTGTGCTCCAGTTGTGAGATAAGATGCAGTAGCATTTTAAATCTAAAGACCAAATTCCTGTTGGGCTGCTGTGGCTTCTTGCAGATTAAATGACACTCCCTGCAGGCGATCAGGAACAGACCTGGTGTTTGCTATAGTTCACTGCTATAGGTCTTCACTGACTTCTGATTGAACTGCATTATTGCAAAGGTCTTTCTTCCAGGTGTGTTCCGGCAGAATAAAGCTGCACTCTGCTACTCTAAACTTCTCACTAATGTGCATGTCAGTCTACACAGCAGGGCACGGGGCTGACAGAGTGGGTGGTCAGGCAGAAGGACACAAAAGTAAATAGGGATCCACTTGAAGAAAAGGCTCCACCATCTTCGACCCCTTCCCCTGCTCGGATCCCTTGTCATTAGGTTCACAGCACTGAGCAGGCCCTGACATTTAACTTGAATGGCTCCTGGTCCATCTCCTTTCTGACAGTGTTCAGGTTTTTTTTGATCAGAGCCTTTGTCTTCCTGTCTGGCAGACACTTCTGCGAGGAAGCTGGCGTGTGGGTACAACCTCCAGGAGTTGTGGAGGGAGTGTGCTACAGAAGAGCGGGAGGAAAAAGGGATAGATTAATAGAGGGAATAATGATTAAAATGGTCTGTACCAAAAAACTGTAACTCAACATATAAAAACATTCACTCTCGGCTGTGTCAGCACAATTATATCTCCCCCTGTCCCGAGCTCGATCCTCCTCCTTCTGTAAATCCTGTTACCCCACTCCGCGGAGCCTGTTGACTCTGCGATAGGCTTGCAGCGTGCTCTGGACAGAGATTGCTGTGTTTTGACCAGATTAGCGGTGAAATCTACGCAGGGCCATCACCGCAGGTGACGCCTGCCTGTTTCAATCAAGCCCAGTGCTGCTCACACGTGTCCCCAGAGGAGCTGCGAGGTGGAGGGCTCCACAGGAGCTCCTCGGCAGCACGTGGAGGTGATGTGCGAGCACAGCTGGGTGACCCCTCCGCCAGACTCCGCACACGGGAGGCCTATTTTTAGGACGTGGCGAGCAGAGAGTTTTCTGCAGACTGACAGCTCCCTCTGTCAGCAGGAACGACCCCAATTAACCTGCAACAGGGAAGAAGAGGGGGACTCGGAAAACCTGGACTGCTTAAAAAAATCTGGCCACACAAAAAGCCGAAAATGGATCTGTTTTCGGCACTTACCCATCCATCAATCTCTCTGCGTGCAGTCCATGGTAACACACGGCTCTGCCTATTCATGTCATCCGCTATCAGAACAGGCGTCCCACAGCTGCCAAACGTGTTTTCCCCTTTCCAGTAGGATTATCAGCAGAATCTTAGCACCGTGGAGAAATACTGTAGAAAAGTTTGGATCATTTCAGAATTTAGGCCTCTTTCAAGCTGAAAGCTTCAGAATTGGTGTGCAAAACGGAGATCTGTTTATGACAGCACATGTTTTCTATTTACAGGACACAAGGCCCTCCCTGTGCTGGGGAGACCAGATGAGATTGTGTGGACATGAAAAGTGCATTAGAAATACATCTCATGGCAATGTCACAGTAAAGAAAATTGACTACAGACTGAAATATATTGCTTGTACAGTATGTGTTTTTTATCTGTGAGTGCTCATACCCTTTGGTCTTTTCATCACTTATCTACGGAAGGAACCCAGGCATGATGCCGACTGAGTAGTTTCATCAGCAGAGAAAGACAATTGAGCCGGAATACAAGTGTTTTTCTACATGTCAGAAACAAAACCATATGTAATCTGTCGATACCAATTTATCCAGGAAAAATAACTTGGAAAACACAGCACAGAGAAACCTGTTATAAGAGGTGGCTTCGTCAGAAAGCCTCAGTCTTGGCTCAGAACAGTGTGAGCCACGAGGAAACTTTTCTTACAAAGCCCTCTCTTAGTACCTCACGGGTGTCTAATGTAAGTTAAGAATTCAAAATTAAAAACAAGTTTATGGGGTAACTGTGAGTTATTGTATTGCCTCTGTTGACACACAAGCTAAGGCATATGTGTGGGTAGAAGTATGGGCAAAGTCCCACATATTCCAAGTGCTGGTAGATAAAAGCAGCAGAACTTGAGATCACAGGCGTGGCAGCTAACTATAAGCAACTCAAAAGAACATACTTTTATTTCCAATGTTATTTTAATATTATTTAAAATGTTATTTGTTATTTAAAATTAACAATGAAAAAATTTGAGTATTTTTCTCTGGCTGTAGATAATGACTGTCCTACAGAGAGCTGGGGTATTTGTCTCTGGCTGTAGTAAATGACTATCCTACAGAGAGCTGGGGTATTTGTCTCTGGCTGTAGTAAATGACTATCCTACTGAGAGCTGGGGTATTTGTCTCTGGCTATAGTTAATGACTGTCCTACAGCGAGCTGGGGTATTTTTCTCTGGCTGTAGTTAATGACTGTCCTACAGCGAGCTGGGGTATTTTTCTCTGGCTGTAATTAAAGACTGTCCTACAGTGATCTGGTTACCGGATGAGCAGTCAAAGGTTTGAGAGGGTCCATTTGGAATTTACTATTCAGTAGGTCCTAGCTGGAGAATCCACACCAACCTCAAACACAGAACAAAGTCTCCCTGAATCATGGCCTCTACAGTCCATTGCAGTTTCTAGTGAAGCAGACATGCAGTCAGGGGTCATGTTTTTAGAAATGAAGTTATGAGTTTTTATCCTTTCACATCATCTGGATCATGCCATCATCACTCATCTTGTGGGGTTCTTCTGTGAGGGGTCTGTGACCCCTGCCAGGGTCAGTCACCCCAGCTGCTATCCATCAAGGTGGAGGTGCTGAGTCCTGCGCAGAGGCCTCGATATTCCACCGTCCTCTCCCGATAACCCAGAGCAACCCTTTCTGGGTTTAATCGAAGAGCGAATGAGGGCAAAAAACTAAATAATGTAAGAGGTCAGCTGGACAATTTTTTTCCCCTGCCAAGCATTAATTCTAATTTCCTGTAATTCTCTGAGGTGAGCAACTCCTTGTGAAGATTGGAAGATATGAAGATCTCTTCTATGTCCCCAAATAAGACAGGAAACAAGCTATTACACAGCCCCGCAGCTCCAATGTCAAAAACAAAACAAACATCAATTATATGGACTCAATGCACAGCTTATTCCAAAGAAGATGTTTTAGAGCTGAGCACACAGTTATTTAAAAGCCCTTGCGCTCATGTGTAAAGTTGAACAGCAATCCCTACGTGATATACCATTCCTCCCCAGGTCCCTTTGACAGGTGTGAATGCTCTATTCTTAGTACAGCTGTGAAAGAGACTATTTCAGTTTTCCGCAACTCCAAATGATATCCACCTAAAGTATCAAACCCTCCTCATTTCCAAGCCTTTTCCATGAAATTTTAGAATGCAGGAGCCTTCCCTTGAGTTCCTTATCTGTGAGCTCAGCACAGGGTCGTTGGGTTTCAGCAAAGCTCTTTTGTCGTGTTATCTCTGCTGAGCATTTCGTTAAGGTTGGACACAGGTTATAATTCAATTCAAGGTGCTTTATTAGCATAACCAATGGGTACAATCAGTGTTGCCAAAGCAAATAAAGTAATGATATTTACATTAAACACAACAAAAAATAAAAGTAAAATAAAATCTACGGACATATTACAGACATTTACAACAAACACATATTATAAAATTTTGACATATACTGTAGGCGGATGGAGAATTATTGGGAGACAGACTCACTGTTCCTCAGGCTGTGACATGAGATCACATACTGGGCTGCCAGTTCAACTGAGTTCTCTCCTCCCTCTCCCAGTAGGATTGGGACCCGTTGTGATTCTGGCAGGTGTGGGAACTCTGGGACTAGATTTCTGAATTTAGGGAAGAATGTTTCTCTAATCCCAGAGTATCTGTCACAGTGCAGTAGGAAGTGCACCTCTGTCTCTCTGCCCTTATATCCAACCTATCATGAGACCCTTTTTCCACTAAGTAAGACAGTGGGCACACTGAATGCAAATCAACTGATTTCCATAGGCCAGTTCCAAGCAGTTCTCAACTTACATGAAGTGAATCATGTCAGGTGGGCAGGGCTCTCTCAATCTGTGTTTCTCAGTTAACAGCTGTGTCAGAACACAGTCAAATTGCCCAAGTCAAAAATCCTTTTTTTCTCCTATTATTTATTTCTAACTCATTTACAATGGGTGCTGTTCTCTTTCTTAACAATACTTCAAAACAAATTTTTAACAAAGACATGCTGTAATCCTCATCTCTTTTTTTGTTCTCAAATACAGCAACTTGCAGCAGTAGAAGTGGTGTAAAAGTGCGATTAAAAATGAAATGAGGGGGTTGGTGTGGTGCTGGGCTCAATTATGGGATGGAGAACCCTCTGTGTGTACATTTTCTCTCCCAGTCACATAGATTTTTTTGCAGGTACTCAGTGTCCACCCACAGTCCAAAGACATGGCATCTCTGTTAGCTGGCATCCCTAAATTGCAGCCTCCCCTGCCTTCTGTGGGCAAGTGCCTTGTGATGGTCTGGCATCCTGTCCGAGGTGTGCCCTGTGCCCCCCCCACAATAGACTCCAGCTCACAGCAACCCTCCAGGGACAATACAGTGACTGGAAATGGATGGGTGAAGGGAGTACTTGGGTTTCCATTAAAGTCTTTATTTTCTCCGAATCTTCATGAAGCAGGACAGTTCGTGTCATGATATCAGGACTGCCGCAACAAGTGTGAAATGGATATTGGCACTAAAATGGCCGGAGCAGCCTCTCTGTGGGATCTGGCTCTGTCCTGCCTAATCCTGCTAAGCCCTGACATGTGGTAGGGCTGATCTCTAGGCCCTCACACTGAAGAGCTGAAGGCCAGGTCTCACTTGTCACTGCCCACACACACTCCCTGGGCCGAGCTTAATTAAGAGGATCTTCTACTGCATGGTCACCAGGCATTATCTCAAGGTTTTAGCCAGTCTGCAGTCTTAATGCTTCTCTAATCCAATTCTGGGTGTTTAGCAGACTGCAAAGTGCTTTGGGTTTTTGCTGTCAACTAAAAACTGCTCGGTCTGAAATGTTCCCTTTTGCACATCTTTGCAACTTTCCTCAGCTATGGTACCAGATGTTTTTTTTAAGGGTTTTTAGATATGGTTTAGTGGTTCTGTGAAAAAAAGAGGTCCTCTTGCAATTGTACAGGTTCCATCTGATGGGCCTGTACAGAGCTATTAATTTAAACATGAATCTTTTGTATTCGCAATAAAGACGTTGACCTCCCAGTGCAACCACTGAGTCCAGTGTGTTTAAAACACTCCTCCCTGGAATTCCAGTTATATATGTGGGTTTTGCTCTGTCATCCTTTATATCAGGGGTTTCATACTCAGCTCTTGGAAGGTCTGTGTCTTCCGGGATTTGTTCCAGCTGGAGTAGTCAATTAAAAATGAACCTAATTATTTTCTAAATGAGACATACTGTATGTATAGGATATACAGTATATACATTTGCCTTAAGGTCTTTTACAGTTGATTACAGAAGTCATTCACTTCTTTAAAGGTATAGTTACCTATAAATCACTGCTTAGAGCCTGGACTGCACCGTTACCGTTATCCAGATAAAGAAATGATGAGACCACCTGTGTAGCTGAGAATGCTGTTGGAGTAAAACCCAGAAGACGTCAGGGCCTCCCGGAGTCACATGCCCTGCTCACAGACCAGAGTACCTGTGGGCACGAGAGGCTTTAGTCACTGAGCGGCTATCATTCGCAGCTACTGTACCAGGCTGATTAAAAACTCCAGCACTGCCTCTGAGCTGCATGCCAATGAGTCTCTCACCCCACCAGCGTGTTCCCTTTTTTTAATTTGCAGGTGTGGGAAAGACATCACAGGCTCCAAAAAGCTACACGGTTTCATTAAACCAAGATTAAAATTCATACATTCTAATCAGGCACTATATATAACCTCATCAGATGAGCTCAGTGAAGACCGGTGCGCTCTCCATCAATGTCAAAGTACTTCCCTCCCTCGTGCGGCGCTTGCAGGAGGGACAGAGTCGACTTGGCAAATTGAGCCCCGACATGCGCTGATTACTGTCTTGAGGGTTGATTGTCAAGACTCCTTGTTTCTGGAGCTTTTTATTTCTGGTCCAGCAACACTGCCTGACCCCAGTGAACCAGGCGGAATGAAACAGACTCCATACAGACTAATGGGTTTTCACACCTGATTGCACAGATGTTTGATGTTCAGTGGTTGCCCCCCTCCTCCCCCCCCCTTCAGCTCCGACACCAGCACCAGAGCAGTGGGTTTTACCTCTCAGAGCTTTCACCATGGATTCTCTGCTGCCTTCCACCCCTTCTCCCCTCTCTTTAATCTCCTGCCCACTTCAAAGGCTACTTTAGCTCAGAGGAGGGCTGGAGCGATGTATCCGCAAAGGTCGCGGAGGAGAGGAGGCTGTTCGGCCCGATTCGTACACTGCCTAAGGCACTGGTGGTGAAAGGACAGCGATTACAAAGCCAGACTGGGGTTCTGTCCTGGAAGATTTACAGTACAATATAAAATAACCCATTCATTTTCTATCCACTTTATCCAGTACAGGGTCATGGGTATAATATCATATCACACGGGAGACACGGTGGCACAGTAGTTAGCATTGCTGCCTCGCAGCGCTGGTGCCCTGGGTTCGGTTTCAGACCTGGGGTGCTGTCCGTATCTGCACGAAGTCTGTATGTTCTCCCTGTGTCCCTGTGGGGTTCCTCCAGGTGCTCTAGTTTCCTCCCACAGTCCAAAGACATGCTGGGAGGTTAATTGGCTTCTGGGAACACTGGCCCTGCTGTGAGTGAGCGTGTGTGCCTGTGTGCCTGCCCCATGGTGGACTGGCGTCCCGTCCAGGGTGTGTCCTGCCTTGTACCCGTTGCATACTGGGTTGGGCTCCTGCTCCTCAATGACACTGTCCTGGGCACATCCGTATGGAAAATGGGCGGATGAATAATATAAGAAGAGAAAAAAGCCTTAAATGTTTTGCGTGTTGAATAATTGTTGAACATTATTACTTTTACTTATTTTGACCTTTTTCAGTCCGTGTTCCTTCCTAAACACTTCTAGGGGGATATTCTGCTGAAATAAGCCATGTTGTTTTATGCTAACAGTTAGATTTACATTTTCTAGAACAAAAGTAGCCTTGAGCTGCATGGGTGTGGAGAGAGAAATGAATGATGTTCACGATGAGGAACACCTGACAATGAGTCAGTCAGATTTGACTGGTAAATGTGATGGATTAGCTGCTACCGTATACACTTCATATCGTCTGCTCATGTTTGGCTCACGTTGAGTTGTGGTTAAGCTTTTGGAGCTGCTGATCAATGTGAGTTAAGGATAGCTGAATGAAAAAGGTTGTTTTCTTCCACCCAGACTAAGCTGTGGTCTTTACTGTCAAAGTTGTTAGAACAGTAGAAAACACTGGTGGAGGTAAGTTGCGTAAGTTGTTGATACTCTTAACCTATATCGTAGGGCATTAAAAAAGCAACAAATGTTTTTGGTTCAATATTTATTTGCTACATCAGTATACCTATATTGTACATATTATTGTCTAAGATATCAGAGACAATTCCACAGCTGTGTGTGCATATATTCCACTTAGCAAGTTGTATCTCAGAGAAACTGAGGTAATAGCAAGACAACACTTCTCCTTGTTGACAGTGGGTGTATGGTGGCCAAGCATGTATCCACTCTGAAGTCATGAAATCTCGGCTGCTGTGCAAGAGCAGGCAGTAGGCAGGGAGAGGTATCGACCTTGAACTCCGGGCTGCATCATGAACGTCTTAACGTCTTTGTTCAATGAATGAAGAAATTAGTAAATGGATACTTTTTCCCGTTACCTGTAGTTTAGAAAATCAACCCATAATGTCCGGATTTGATACCAATCAAGACCCAGATCTTTACCGGGGTAGCTCACCTGGAGGAGGAGAACCACAGCCCAGGTGTCAGGGAGGGGCTGGCTGCTGATACCCCCTCTCATGAAGAGCAGAAGCAGAGAGCTGCTGCTGGGGCAAACCTGGGGTGGAGGGAGTCAGCGGACGAGTCAGCAGGAAGTGTGATGTTTACACATACAGGGGTGGGATTAGGGTCCTGGGTTTTTTGCTTGAAACTCCATTTAGTACAAGTAATTAAAATGCTTGAGTAAATCAATGTTGCATCTAAATAGATCCGTAAAACTGTGGAAAAATAAGCACATTGATACTAACAACAAGCCTCAAACTAGTAATGCTGTCATGTACAAGTCACATGCTTGTTTTTTGGATGCACTACAGAAAGCCCTGGGGCATTTAAATACTGATGTTATGTTCTGCAGGCTTCTGAAACATTTAAAGCTATCACATGTATAAGGCTGCACAAATTGAGAATGTCTCAGTCCTGCATGCATAGCCTTCTTCTAAAAGGGCAGAGCAAAGTAAGCTTTAAATATGTTCTGCACAGCTGCCATCTTTGCATTTTTTGCTCAAGATGTGTGCTAAAACATCTCGCCTCTGCTCCTCTCACTTCCTGGACTCTGGGGCCTGCGGGAAGCCATCAGATGCATGCTGGTCTCTGCCCCGCAGCTTAAGCAAATACTCCAGAAACAATTTCCATAACTGACAATCTCTGCAGCCGTGCTTCCATAAATATCTGGGAGCTCAGACAAATCTCTGTGGTTCTCCCAGTGCATCAGACTTTCGGCTATTACAAGACTGCAGAGCACATGGTCCCCAGATACCAGACCATACATTTTTCAGCCATTCTAAAAATAAAAACCCTTCATAAAGAAAACATAGAGCTCTGTAAGGATATCTTGTGATACCAGATTTTACAGATGTGGCATAAAAATATGAAAATAAAGCATGCCTATGCCTTTAAGGCCAAAATGAGATATGGTCTATAAAACCAGAATAAATGTCACAGAAGCTTGTCACAAAAGTGAATCTGCTGTATTATTGCATTGCAAACCCGTGCAACACAAGAGGGGTGCCTACAGCAGAAATCAGAAATAGTCTGGTTTTCCCAGTTTGTAAGGGCTTTACTAATACATACAGGTATTAAAGTCAAAATCTGGCAAATCAATCAGGATTTACAGGAATAAAAATTAAGGGTATGGGTAAATATAGATTACCTCAAAAGAAGAGTAAATAAAGTGTATCTTATTTTGGGAAGAAAAACACAAAGGTGTGTGTAAATGTACTCTTCAGTATGTCTTTTTACAAATGTATCTTTTTGTGTGTTTGCACAACTGCAGCTTTGGCAAAACAGGGCCTTAGTGTAGTAAATCAAAATAATCCGGATCTGCTGCAGTGCAGTTGTCACATTTCCTCTGTGATTCTCTTTTCCTCTCAAATCTCAGCTTGGGCTGAAGGGTTACATGAAGGGTTACATGAGTGACTATCAGCTGAATCATGTAGAATCTGGGTGGATGTCAATGCTCTGTAGCTGTGTAGGAAGAGACATTACTACTAAAACTAATGATAATTTCATCTTTGAGGTCACTGCTGGCCAGAGAAAAGCTTCACTCTGGAAGTACTTTGATGTCATTTCATGCGCTGTGGTCTTGAAATGTGACTGTGTTTCTGCTGAAGAGTCACAAGACGAAGCCTGGAGCTGACCTGCAGATGAGTATCGCTAAAAAAAATATCTGCATGGAGACTGTGGCTGTATTTACGGTACATGCTGGGTCAGCATACAATGTTATCATGCTTTTATCAGCATCCTCACCTTTATGAAATCTATAACAAATTCCATGCTCTTTAATGAAGAGGTGTAACTGTGTTAAAAAAACAGACTAAATTGGTAGCTGAATAAAACAGTATTTGACAGAATACTTTAAAAAATCTCTCTCTCTCTTAAATGTATCAATAAAATTTACTTTACACTTAAAAATGAACTCCTTTTTGCTTTCTCACCTCTGTCAATCTTTTAAATTATTTTAACAAGCCCCCGTAGTTACAGATCTGTACGGTTAGAATATTGTGACACACTTTTTATCTCAGGAAATCTAGCAAGTACAGAATATGTAAATAATCTGTATCTATGGTGCATGTGGTTTACATATCCTGGTTTTACTGTTATACTGTCCAGTCCACTCTGGGAAAAAATGACAACTGAAATATACAAAGTGTGCTTTATCTTAAATATGAAAAACAATTATGCAAAGGATAAACAATCATCGTATTACAACAGGCATACGTGTGAGTGGGAGTATGACCTTCACCTAAGACACCAGAGGGCTCAGTTTATGTCAGTTTTATCAGCTGTGGTTCACATTATTACACTGTTATTGCAGTGAAAGCATCTCACTTTCAACTGTGAGGCAGTGAGGTAGATGGTGTCACTGAATAACCTGCAAGCCGGACAGTATTTAAAATTCCTCATGCAAAGTACAAATAATACATGCACAGTCTGAGTGGACTGTAGCACTCTAGTCGATATTGAAGTTTAGAGCCTCACCCTATAGATTCCTATAGAAGTTCAAGTACGTACTGTAGCTGCGGCAGCATGCGTAGGCTGCAAAGGAACAGGTAAAGGTTTATTCCATGCTGACACACAACGTTTCAGCCATGGAGCCTTCTTTAGGTGTCTGAAGAAGGCTCCATAGCTCACCTGAAGAAGGCTCCACAGCCAAAACGTTGTGTCTCTTTTCTTTTCCTTTCAGCATGGAATAAACCTTTACAGATTCCTATAGGCCAGGGTATCATGGTGCATTTAAACACAATTATGCCTCATAGAATGGGGCACTTCTGTCCTCACTTGGGACAGTGGAGCTGCTTCCTGACCGGCCCTGCTGCAGGCAGGACACCACTCTGAGGCTCTCATATGGCATCATACGGCAGACCTGAGGATCTGTAGCTTGTTTTTATTTTTTAACTGTTAAGCCCAGATTTTCTGCGAATACTGTGTATTTCAAACCTTTATCTAACGCGGCGTGCTAGCAAAACTGGAGCAAGCACTGGGTCAGTATCAGTAGTTAAGCTGGTTATTTTAAACCACAATCAGTGTTATCGACTCGGCGTCCTTCCAACCAGCGCGTGACGTGAGCTCACTGTTACGGATTTCTATGAGCGTGATGAGTCTGATCCAGCACTTGCCCTGAGAGGCTGTTTTTGGGGGCACACTCACAGGCTCCATGCCAGGCGAAATGGGACCCCCCGTGTGGCCCAGGTGCACTTATCATTTCCACCTGCTGCAGTTTCACAAGCGTGACATAACGCCAGGCACCTCCATCGACAGGTCATTAGCTGAATAAGTAAAGACAAGGAAGGTTTCCCATCCCAGTCTGAGGTTTTTAAGATTAAGGTTGTCTTTCATTACCCCCTTACCATCATTGCACAAAATCCTGAACTGCTCCTGAGGTCGATTCTGAATTGATGTGAAAAGAAAATGCAGTTAAACTGCTGGCATGGAAATATTATAATCATTAGGCAATTGGTCTCCGCCTGAAAGATTCATGACGATATTGGATTCCTGCTCGCTGTCTATTACAGCCCGGCACGTTCCCTCTTCTTGCCAGTGTTTGCACTCCTAGGAAGCTGTCCTAATGGGAATGACATTATCCTCTTCAAAAGCCAGGTCCCTGGGGGGTATCCCTTCTTCCTCCCTGAATGTGCATGACAGCTGTGGTTCTGCCCTGGCTGGCTCCATTGTGAACTGAAGGGGAATAAAATCGGGGCTAGTTCCCGTTCAGCTGGTCTGGCAAGCAACTGAGGCAGCTGACCAGATCACTGAACAGCACTGATATCGCTGCGTTTCTTAGCAGAGTACAGGGCAAAATTTCACACGAGGCTAGTGGGTACAGCTGACACCCTGTGAAAACATGGGGAATGAGAGGCTAACGTCTCTTTTTAAATATTTCGAAATGCTCCGGAAAAAGCTTCTATTTGTTAGACCACATCTGGTCGTCTGCTGGCCTGACGGTTTGTTATCACTCAATGTTGTTCTCTATAGCGCCCTTCACAGCCGTTTGCCACAGAGCCCTTTACTGAACTACACAGCTGCTGACAGCATTGTACAACAACAGTAGCCGCAATATTTACTTAGATGGCTAAATCACAAACAACCTTCTTGGCTCTTGGCCAAACTTGCTTGTAATCCACTGTGTTTAAAATATCTCCTTTTTATCAGCAGTAAATCGGTTTAAAAACTTTTTTTCAATATTTTCAATATTCCATGTACTGTAGTTCTGCAACAATAGACATTTGGCACAACCTCCATCATTTAATGAGCGGGAAATATCTCCATCCTTAGAGTCAACAGTTGGGTACAACCCAGATTTCACTATTGTGAACAAACTTATTTACTTTTCAGTATGGAAGTTCAAGGGCATTGCTAAGCTTGGCCCGTTAATACTCAATGGAGAATTCATTACTATGGAAGCTTATTAGCACCATGGAGAAAAAAATAAATTTTGAGTTTAAACAAGATAGGTTTTGCATTTAAACAAGATAATTTTGCATTTCAACAAGATTCTTCCAACATACGGGATAGAAATGCTAACTATGGAAGCTTATTTGTGCCACAGAGAAAAAATATTTTGGGGGGGATAATTTTGCATTTAAACGAGATATTTCTTACGTTGGAACAAGATACTTTTTGTGTTTAAACAAAATAATTTTGCATTTCAATAAGATTCTTACAATACATTCCCTTTTATCAACTGGCTCTGGTATATTAACTTCTGAAGACTCAGATATTTCAATATAACCTACTTCTACACTCTGTTAAATGGAAAGATAATTTGTCTTTAGAATTGACTCCAACTATATCATTAAAAAACTGATATCGGAAGGTAAAATCGTCTCTAAACTATACGCCCTATTTATCTCCTTTGAAGTTTTACTGTATCCACTATGTAAGTGGACTACAAACCTTGCACTAAGTCAACCTGTTTTTTGGTACAACATCTGTCTGAGTACCTTCACATTTCCAAAATACAGTTCATCCATCACAAAGTTTAGCATAGAGTGCATTACACTCAAAGGACGGTGTTTCTAGCGTGCACAGGTTCTGGAACTGCAAACCTGTAATAGAATCTTGGGAGAAAATGACCAGTATCATTTCTAGTGTTACAGCATTCCATCAGATCCTGCTTTCTGCCTTACCGGGGACCTGTCCAGGCTCAATGTCTCTTTGCAAGGCTCTTCTTTAATTCTTTGGCACTATCAAGAAGTTAATTCTCCTTAAGTGGAAGAAAAAGAACGAACTGTCCTCTGTGCAATGGCTCTCTTTCATGGTTGACTACTTTAACTTTGAAAAACCTACGTGCGAGTGTAAGGATAAAAGGAAAGAGTTCCATGCAATCTGCATCCCCTTTGTCAATTATTTTAATCTTGAAGCCCTAGAGGGGCTTTGACATTCCATGCAGCTTTATATTGAAATCAAAATTTGGGCACGGTGGGCAAAAAAAAAATTTTTTTTTTTCTTTTCTTTCCAGTTAATGTGGCTTTTATATATCTCATAATAGCAGGGGAGGGTTCGAGCGTGAAGGTAGACTAAAAAAAGAAAAAATGTATTTTTCTCTGTATACGTCTGATTGACTATTATCAATTGATCTAACTCTCCTTCATTATCTTTTTGACCAGTTATTTTCTGTTTCCTTATTATTGTTTGTGTAGTTTTTTTTTCTGATGACCTCTTGTATTATGTATAAATTAAAAGGGAAAGAAACAATAAAAAAAAGCAACAGGTGACCATATGGGCAGAGAGGGGAGTTAAAGAAAACCCCCAACGGGAGGGAAGACACCTCTGGGGGTCTCAGACCTGATGGATGTCCCTCCTCCAGTCAATGCGTTAGTGGTGCATTACGTTATTACTTTCTTCTTAGTTTCAAGTAATAAGTTATTGTTATTTTCAAAACTGCAAAGGAAAACTCTAATTCTGACATGCCATTTTCATCAAGGCATCTTTAGAAAGGCAAAAAGGATGGCCTCAGAAAGAAATATGAGACCTATAAAATAAAAATCTTATTTTAGAAAAGAGACGTCAGGAAATTTCTGTTTTATTTCCACAATGAAACGCCTGAGGCAGGCAGCCAGGCAAATTGTTTTGTCACCGAAGGGCGAGACAAGTTCACCATTTGCATAAATACATTTGTGAATGAAAAAAAAAAACCGGCTGAAATGATAATCAGTTCTGACAGCTCTGTGAAGTCCCGAGACAGGGACACGGTGAGTCGTGACCGCCCCCCCCTTTCCCCCTTCCCAAATCTCATTCTGTCTCTTTAGCCTCAGCTGAGGAGGCAGGCCTGAGCAAACAACAGGCAGGAGGCTGCTCTGAAATCCGGGCAGCGAAGACTGGGGGTCCGTGTATATGCAAAATTCTGCCTCATTAACGAGTGCCCAGGGCTAATTGGAGCCGCAGCCTCAGCTTCACGAGTGAACGCTGCCCCTTGCTGCCTCTCTGCTCCCCGGGCCCCGGTCGTCAGGAAAAATCACGGCGCCACTCTCTCCCCTCGGCTCCGAGGAGACTAATTAGAATAAACGAGAGCGCCGGGATGCACAACTGCAGCCTGAAGCACCTGCTCTTCTTCCCCGTAATCGCAGGCTTGGCGTAAGGCCCCGCCTTAAAAACAAACAAACAAACATTTGAGCACAGCTAGTGTGGAAAGGCAGCTGCAGAAGCTCGTTGCCAGAGGCGACAGGCTGGTTTTTCTGTTTCGATTGTTTTCTTCACAGACGTTTGTACCCCGGCTGACTGGCTCTAGGTCACGGGTGGCCAGTCCTGGCCCTGGACAGCCACAGTCCGGCTGGTTTCTGTCGCCTTCAAAATCGTCAGTTGTTAAAGACGTGGAACGAGTGACTTTCCATCGAGTCAGTTAACTAGTTCAACAAAGTCAAGAACAGCCAGCTGTAGACCTTGAAAGACTAAGCTGTCCAGTTCATTTCAGACAACCTCTCAGCTACTTCAGGGTTCAAATCACCTGCGGAGAGGTCAAAGCAGAAGTGTTGTACGTGTAAGACTGATGAGAAAAGGTGATTTGAGCAGGACTCATGAGACCTGCAGGGTAGAGACACATGCAGGACTGGGTAACAGGCTGCAGTGGTCGAGATAAGTAGGAGTGCTTCCACATCAGGGATGGGCAATCTCAGTTTTTCTAGGGCTGGACTGCTGCTGCTCTCACAGGTACTTCTCGCTATGTAGCGTTTGGAAAAAGAAGGATTTGGCTTTTCAGTCCAGCAATTCAATGAAGCCATTAAGATCAGAGGTGGAGTGAAATCCGGCGGCTCCTGTAGCCCTCGAGGAGAGATGTACGTTCCAGCTGTATATTTTTAAATACACACCGACGTGTCAGGAGCGAGGCAAGTCAGCGGGACATTTCATGCAGAGGCTGCCGAATAAAATCGGCCACAGAGGCAGCCGGCAAGAGCAGCTCCTGTAAGCACTGCTGAGTGCTATTGAAAGCCCACCCCCTTTTCCTGCAGGGGGGCTGTCACTGTGCCATCAAGTGCCAGCTGCGGGGCCACAGAGATGCCCAGAAAAATTTCCGTCACCTCCGACTGTCACTGCAGCTTGGCGTCATTCCGACTGCTGGGAGCAGGCCGGGCTACCTGAGACAGGCTCGGAGAGAAAGGCCTCAGTCAGCGACACTCGCTGCTCAGAAGAACGGGCACTGCAGCTCAAACACTGCCTAAGAAACTCCTGCGTCTGCAACATGGTCCAGGAAGGAAAAATCAGGACGTGTTCCTGACCCACAATGCATCACAGACAGCGCTCTGGCGCCGCAGAGCTATTTCCCAACGGAGGAACACCAGACCTGGACTCCAGGCATCTCTGTTGCTCTCTGACCCATAGACCAATGATGTCACGTTTAGCTTTCTGAATCTAAACTAGTACCACTGGCAAAAACTGCTTCCCTACTGCCTGGGCCATCGTAAGGGTGAAATCAGTAATGCTCCTCTTTCTGCAGAGTTACAGGATGAAAGACAGCGACCGGAACTGACTTATCATTATTATTACATGAATAGCTAAGGCAAGTCAACAGCAGGGTCCGGGCCAAAGTTAATCAAGTCTTCCTTGACTTGTTTTCTAGTTTGATTTGAACCGAGTTTAAAATATATTTAAAAGCGTGTGAGTATAATAGCAAGTGAAAGCCAGTGTCTGTGAAGGCTTGCGAGAACGAATACAGCCAACTGTGCGACTGCTCATTAAAAAAAACAATCGTAATTTGTGCTGCAATACAATCTGTTGACACCAGATGGCAGCATTGCGCTTTTGACAGATCGAAAGCATTGACGAAGAAGATTTGAAATGACCTGTTAATGCAATATAAATTATTAAAATCATTCAGAAGATGACTTTAAGATTTGCAGCGATTCAGCTTTCTGCTTGGCAGTTACCCTGGCAACATTATGATGCTTGGATGATAATCTGGAGAGCACAGTAAATGTGAGGATGTTTGGTGGTTCCCATGATATTCTAGGACCTTGTTAACACCTCATTTACAGCACAGGATACAGAGAATGTAATTAGTTGAAACTGTAATTCAATTATATGACCCCCTTACAAAATACTCTGATCACAGTATGATACTCATCTCTTGCTATCGAATGGTCAGGAGATCCAGTGTTCTGCATTGCTATAGTGCGTAAGTGCAAGACCAAGGCAAAAACTACTTTTACATTTTTGCAATAGAGGAGAGCCCTACAAAATTAAAATCACTGTGAAATTTGTCTTCTTTTACTTTGGTTACTGGGATATAGCTGATCTGGCAAGTTTCTGTATAGTAAATCATACTCTCCCTGCAGTGCCCTTTCTGAATGCCCTTTCCTGGGAGGCCACTGTGATCTCTCTGGGCTGGTATGTGCAGCCAGAGCCCCCCTCCCATCCCGGCCTGGACCAGACAGGCTGAGTCTCCTTGGGCTCTAGCCTGGCCAGTACAGTCACCGGCCACGCGCTGCGATGACACAGCACACCCGGCCTGGCTGTCCGAGGACAGCGCCACTCCCACCTCACACACAGCTGTCCCGCTGCCTTCATGACCAAAAATCAGCTCCTGTTGAGTCAGGAGAAACTCGTGATCCATCCATCCATTTTCCATAACAGCTCGGTCCGGCACAGAATTGTGAGGAGCTGGAGTCTGAGCAGGCAGACGGTGGGTTCAAGGGTGGGATAGCCCCTGAACAGGGATGCCAGTCCGTCACCGGGCACACAGATGCACACAGAGGATTAAACCAAGGTGCCTAATAATCTAGATAGTGCTCCTGTGGGAGGAAAACAAAGGGGAAAAACCTGCAGCGAACAAGCAAACTCTACATAGAAAATGCCTCTGGAATCAGACCCATGACTGTGAAGCTGCAGAGCCAGCCGCCAGGCCACACCTAAACGTGTGAGGTTTGATGTTTCATGCTGTTCCGTTCTATTATTGTCACAGATATTATCCACAACAGAAAAAAATATTAATATACTGTCACTCTCCCCCCCCGCCAGCATTCATCGCATGTTTTTCCCTGAAAGGAAAATTGAGGATCAGGCTCCACCTAGTGGATCACAGGTGGAAAAAAACTGCTTGACCTCTATGTTCAAGTCCAGGGACTCCCCCGGGGGCTGGAATGGCCAGGGCTTGGAGAAAACGAAAAGGCGAAGGACAAGAAGGTACTTCCGCCTTGCTCTTGTTTTTTAAAAAAAGAAATGAGACTTCTCAGCATTAGCTAAGATGGTTTCACAAGCCTTAAGGATATAAACAGTAGTAAGTGAAGGAATCATGAGAGAGTCAATAAAATGCCTAGATCTCTGTAGGCAGCACCAAGAAAAGTAGCCATGCAGGGCAGTGAGAAAGACAACCCCGATTTAGTACCAGCTGGATCAGCGAATAGCTCCCTCATGTGAAAAGCAGGTGAAGGTGCTGGTAGGAAGAGAACCAGACATGAATATAGACAGCCTTCAGAGTGTCAGAGTGGCCAGATACGAACAGAAGGCCACAGATTGCACTGAGTAGACCAGACTAGCTCAGATTGTTATGAAGCTCCCTTGCACTCATATCTCCAGCAGGCAGTGCACATTCGGAAACGGCAGAACCTCTCAGCAGGGGTGTGGTCTCTCATTTCATGCAAAGCATGTGCACCACAGTACTAATCACACTGCCTTTGACAGACAAACAAAGGGGCTCGAGTTGAGGCACTGGAACATGGGAGAGAGAAACGAGCAGATTCTGCACAGCAAGTTTAAAGGGAGATACGTTCTGAGATGGTGAAGGCTGAATCATGTTTCATTTCATCGCAGTGCTCCCCCCTCCAGCAGCACCAGGTGGAGACAATGGAAAGGGCTTCTGACGTAACCTTTGCATGTGTCTTTTAAATGATTAACCTTTCTGTTGCTGTGGTGCCAAGAAGGCAGAGTTAAGAGTTAACCTACAGTACCTGATCACCTTGAGAGCTTTTCACAATCTTTTTCTCTCTCTCATGGAATGCTTGCTTACTTCCAAGCTTCTGATCTGATCTGCATGGCGTATATGACATAACAAGTTAGTGCAGATATCTTTGAAACCCCCATTTCTCTTAAACAAAAGTGAAAATGAAAGCGACACGTGTATTAATCTCACTAGACTGTACCTGAGACAGTCCGTGGCTGTGACCTACACCTTAAAGGTAAGATTCCTGTAGAAATACAAGCTGTGCAGTGGCGTAGTCATTGAATTATGATTGTTCTAGACATTGTTGGTGACTTCTTAGGGTTTGCTGGTGAAAAGGGAAGATAAATTCCAAACGTTCATTATATAGTAGCACTGTGTTGTTTTGTTTGCTCACTTCATGGTGGCTGTAAGGAAATCAAAGCAAACTAAAATGGTGGAAGCAATTCCTCGTGTATATTACATAACTCTGGGTTAAAACAATGAAGCCTCTTTAGCAAACGTTACACAGTACCTTGCTGCTGACTGTGCTGGCTGTCTTTTTTAATCATTTAAAAATAGATAAATATAGAACTGTACAACATGAATATGCAAATTATTTTACAAATCTAGTTAGACTTGGTAGAGGGTTAAAAAGCATGTGTTGATCGCTTTTTGTTAGTTCGTATGTTATTCCTTCAGCTTGCTGTTGTTGTGCATGAGTCATTTATTACTGAATTAAGAAGGAAGCACACTTTAGATACCCAATTTCTAGTTAAGTATTCTCCTAGTCTCTCTTGGGGCGGAGCGGTGGCTAAGGATCTTTGCATGTGCCTGTAACTCGAAGGATGCCGTTTCAAATCCTGCGGCCAGCAGATGAATCCTACTCTGTTGGGCCCCTGAGCAAGGCCTTTAACCCCACTGCTCCAGGGGTGCTGTACAATGGCTGACCCTTGTCACAATTGTAGTCCCTCCTCCTTAAGGGCGCTCCGGCTCTTCCTTGTTTGCCCTATTCCCCGCACCTGCCCCTTGTTCCAGTCTCCATCCTGTCCCTTTAAAAGCCAGACGCAGTCGCCAATCGGGGCTCTGCATCTGATTTCCACATCGTGCGAGCCCGGGACCTGGCTGCCCCTGGCTTAGTTATGTTTTTAGCTTCCTGCTCCTGCTCCTGTTGCCCCCGCCGGTCCCTACCCGACACCTGTTTTTAATCCCTGGTTTTTGGATGGATTTCACGGCCATGGACTTTTGCTTGTTTTTTGGATTCTCCCTTGGACTTATTCTTTGGATTGTTTGCCTCGGCCACACCTCCCCGGATCACCAGCACTGCATGGACACGCCCCCCTGTTTTCATCCCCGTATTCCTGCATGACTTTTTCCCCAGGGTTTCCTCACAATTCTGGATTGTGTCGTCCACATAGGGTCCGAAAAGAACTGTTCGTTACACCCTGTGCTCTGACCCCAAGCTTCTCTCTCTGTGTCTGTGTCTCATGGAGAGCAAGCTGGGGTATGCGAAAAGACAAATTCCTAATGCAAGAAATTATATAGGGCTAATAAAGTTATGCTATGACTAAAATTGTCTGCAGCATAGCACACTGAGGTCAGCACCACATGGTCAGACGTCAGTCTCACAGTTGTATGGTCCCGGAGCTGATTCTGGACTAGGGAACCTTCTGAGGTGAGTTTGCATGTTCTTTCCATGTTCACTTGGGCTTTCTCTGGGTACTCCAGCTTTCCCCATCTCCCAAAGCCATGCTGATGGGTTGGGTGGCTATGAGAAGGGGGACTGTGGCCCTTTCTCACTGACCAGCCTTGTCTGGTGTAGTTCTGTTGCTGACTGAGTCATCCGTCCAAGACTTGAGTCATCATCAGAATGTAAGCTGGCGAGTTGTTTCCATGTATTCTAATGCGTCTCTGTTCTCTTTCTGTTGAACACAGAAAAGAGAGGTAATGTCAGGCTCTGCTGTGCGTAGTGTTTGTATTATATTAACCAGCTTTCCCTGTTTACTGTGTGAGGAATTCGATTGCGCAGCAAGCCAGCATTGTCTGCTGTTCAGGTGATGGCAGGTGAGCTTTCCAGCAGAACTTTTTTAACCCTCTGAACCCTTTAACCAGGTAATTCAAGTGAGAATGAATTCTCATTTACAATGAGAACCTGGAGACCAACCTTCACACCAGGAAGCTTGCACTATGCATAAAGAAGTACTTGTCCCCTTGTTCAAGGATACAACAACAGTGTCTCACCAGGAATTTAAGTCCACAACCTAAGAGCTCTGTCTTTCCCAAGGAAGCTGGGTTTCAGAGGGTGTACCAAGCCTCAGCTTCTCATCTGCTGAATCATTTCCAGGAAACATCTGGAGGGGTAATGATAGTGAAGCCACGTGGCACAAAATGCCCACTCATAGTTTGTATCTATAGCTACTTCAATTGAGTGTCTTGGATTCTCTCATGGAACGCTAAGTAATAACTCGTGTTTTGAGGTTCATGATTGTGAGTGGTTGTGAAATTGCCATGAAATTTGAATTGAACATAACAGGTGCCAAACGCCATCTGACATTTTTGGCTCATCCCCACTCCTCTGCCCTTAACTGTGGGGACGTTCAGTCATCCTGCCAGGGGGAGCACTTCAGTGTCTTATCAGAAAGAAACAGAGGAGGCATGCGTTCACACTAACACACCACCCCGCACGTTCACAACAGCAGGAACTGGTGATAGCGAGATGTGGTACAGCTGGCGTGGATGAGGCTACCAAAGAAGAGGTTTTGAGAGGCTGAGCGAGATGGGGGCAGTACTGGTGCCTGCGTTCCTTCTCTCCCCCTCTGTCAGGGATCCGGCAGGTGGTTTTCCGGGGATCCTGTGCGTAGCCGTGAATTCTGCGGGACGCAGAGGCAAACAATCCAAAATCGTAATCCAGAAGCAAGGCCGAGAGGAGAAGCTAGAGATTAGTAAACCAGGAAGGGCCGAGACAAACCAAGAAGACAATCCAAAAGGCGAAATCCAAGAGCTGAGATCAAAAGGGAAAAGTTAAGTCCAAAACCCAGGAAATCCAACAAGAAAATAACGCGCACTAGAAAACTCTAAAGGAGGCTTTTCAACAGTGAGCAAGGTTGGGTGCGTGAGGGAACTTTAAATAGTGAAGGGAGAGGGACGTGGTTGGATAATTGGTCCAGGAGTGAGACTCTGTGGAATCTGGTGCCTGTGAGAACGTGATGGGTTCAGCCAGGAATGGGAGCGTGAAACAGTGGGTTTGGGAATGTAATGGGGTTTGCGAGGGCGAGTGCAGGACGTGACCCTCCCTTCTGAACGCCTGCGTGCTGGGACTGCTCTGTGGGCCCCTGGCCAGGACGGCTCTGGACTCTCCTGCCAGTGCGCTGTGTTGACCTTCGTTTTGTAGACATTGGCTCTGGCCTTAATGAAATCTCCTTTGAACGCCATTGTCCGTTGAGGAGTTGATTAACTCTGTTGGAACAGTTTGTTAGTCTGTTTGGTGTCTGTAATAGTGATAGTGAGTAATGGGAATCATCAGAACTGCCATTGTTACGGTAATTCAAACGAAGTGAAAAGAAGGTGCTGTTAAACCGCCTTTTGTCTGAATGACCTTGTGTTTCAAAGACAGTGTTGTCTCTTTTCATTCAATCATGAGTTACTGAAATGAAACGCCTAGATTTTCAATAACAAAGAAGTGAGTAACACAATAATATCAAAAGGCTCGTTTCCCGAGGATTGATAATGAAGTGAAACTGACAGATTTTAAGATCAGAAGACATGTAAATTTTCTTAAAAACTAAATAAATTTGAAACTAAGTCTATCTGCAATGATTGTAATACATTCGTATTTAAGTTTTAATTCTAACGGTGATAACGATCATGGCAGTTTTGGGTCACAAATAGCCTTAGCGTGCACATACTGTACAAACAGGCATGTTCTGTATACATCTCAAATTTATTACAGGAGAACGTATGAACGAGTGAAAATAAAAAGCAGTAAAGCTAATTTCAATATTGATAAGCTGCCTTAATATGCTAAATGTGCATAGTTAGTTTCAGCTTGCACTCGGATCCAGTATTAAGGACAGTACAGTAAATAGTTGCTCCCTGAGAAAGTGTAGCAGGTGGTGGAGATTTATTCTGCGCTGATGTGTCTGACCCATTCAAATAAATAGATTTCTCTTATACTGTTTACATTTGGACTGTCGCATGTCTTCAAGATAACTGAGTTTAACTTCTATTTTTTCACTGCAAAAATGAATACCCGGCGTCCCCCGGTTGTTTGGGGAAGCCCGAAGTCTTGAATAATTCATTATTAAAGGAAGTGGTGCGTTTGGTAGGGAACAGACTGTATTTTCCATTTGCTAGCAGGTGCGGTGACACCATCATCAGTCCGGGCTGCGCTGGTTTGCTCGCCTTTGGAAATGGCGTGACAGCGCCAAAAAGCGACTCTGAAAACGTGTCATATTGAAAGTTAGCAAGGCACCCAGACGTGTTTTTCTTTCAACATGGAACAATAACAGGGACTTCTGAATTGGTGAATGGGAATTTCTCGATTTGCTCAGTTGAAGATGTTCAAAATCGTACCCCAGAAGGCTGTATTTATATGTAGAATCACCGGCTATGAAGATCATCATGAACATTGAAGTGTTGGTAATTGTAAGATCTGTAGGCTTTATTTTAGCAGCAGGCTGCTTTTATGTGATTTTAAATCTTTGGTTACAGTAGCTCAAGCACAAGATAGCCTTGCCAGTAATGACATCTTTCTAAAATCCTGAATGCAAAAATAGTTAGATGGATAGCAATAGGGGTGCGTGGCTCTCCAACAAAGGTAATTAACCTTTCCATCCTTTTTTAAGATACTGTCATGTCTCTTCTGAGATCCTGCCTGCTTTCTTCTGTACGTGATCTTTTACATTGATGTCCTATCACTTTCATTTTCTAAAGTGCTCGTCTCCTCTGCAGACCTTCAAAGGCTGAGAACTGTAGATTGTATTTGTGTATAAACACAGACGCACCCTGCTGTAGGTCATAAACAGAAATGCCATGTTTTCAGTAAACGGGAACACGATTTCTTTCCATCTGCTGACACACGTAAGACTTGGAGAGCCACAGGACGGGTTTTTCCTCATTTGCCTGTCCCTGCCAGCTTTGCTGATCTTTCACGTCCTGAGAGCTTCTCCCTCCGGTCGCTCTTTTCTCCTTCACCACGCCGTCTCCCTGCCCGCAGGAAGAGCCGCTGCCAGCTGAATGGCCGAAGGCGAACAGGGGCAGGTGGAGGTGACTGAGGAGCCAGGGTCAGAGGTCAGAGAGCCCCCCGACCCGGGCAAGGGGGCAAGTGGCGTCTCACACACTGACGGGCTGGAGACAAAGGACGAGAAACAGAGGCCCCTGGGGAGGTTCGGGTCCCTCAGGGAAAGCTTCAAGGCGGTCTTGCCCAGTGCCCTGATTCAATACAGGAAAAAGCTGCAGGACGGAGGAGATGTGGAACTGAGAAAGTTCAGCGGAGCCAAGACAGGAAATGGACATGGAAACGAGCTGCTATCCCCCTCCTCTCCAGGTAGGTGTCCTTCCCAAAATGTTTCAGCTGGAAACTAGCAGAGAGGTTTTTAATGAGCTCTGGGCTGACAGAGACACTGAGCCGCTGGCACCCAGCTCACAGCTCTCGAGAGACGACTCACCTGGAGTGCAGCCATTAAGAGTTTTAACCTGAGTGCTTTTACTCTGCTCCAGCTAAAAGGTGTGTTCGCTTTCAAGTAATGAGCTATATGATGCTTGCCCCAACAGGTCATGCCAGTTCATTTCTAATGAGATTGATTAAAAATCCAGATTTAAGAAGTACTTTTGTTAGTTGTTGACTGGCAAAAAGCTATTGTCTTGTTAAATGTACTGTTTTCGTATTTGTAGGTTCTAATAAAGCATACTTCCTAAGAAGTGTGCAAACAGAACCTCAGTGCTCAACACAAAGACGCTGTTTCCAGCTGGCACGTGTGTGAGCTGCGATTTGTGTGAGAGTGACAGTGGTGGAATGTGCTGATGGGATTGTGGAGGTGTTGAACTGGTCTTGTTCCCTAGGTCAGAGTTCAGAAGACAGGAGCCCGAAGGCCACCACCCCCTTCAGAAGGTCCAGCAAGGGCTGGTCCAGTCTGAGGGTGACCTCCAAGAGCGAAAGATACAGTCGATCAGGCTCTGAGGAAAATGTCAGCTCTGAGCCACAGCTCAGCTCAGGTTGGGAATCTTAGGGACCGTCTGCAAATGACACCTTACTACTTAGAAGGATGGAGGCCTAAAATACTTTAAAAAAATCTTAGGGACTGTCTGAAAAAGATACCTCACAACTTAGAAGGACTGAGACCTCAAATACTTTTAAACATTACTTTCCATTGATTGTTCATTGACCTTCAGCACAGTATTAATGAAGTGTAGCCATTAGTTGTGTCCTGGCCAAATTTCCCCCTGACCTTTATCAGTCATGGCATCCTAATAATCCCCATCTCTGAACTGGCTTCATCACTCTGCTCTCCTCCCCACTGAGAGCTGGTGTGTGGTGAGCAGACTGTTGCACTATGGCTGTTGTCGCATCATCCAGGTGGGGGCTGCACACTGGTGGGGGGTGGAGGGGAGTCCCCATTATGTGTCAAGAGCTTTGAATTCAGTATCCAGAAAAGTATTGTTATTAGCACAGTGCCCATGAAATGGAGCTGATGTATTCACACCAAAGTGCGTCTGTGTCTGAAAATGAGGCAGAGGAACAGTCTGCCGGTGTTCAGATTTGACAGAGTAAAGCTTGGAACTTGGGAAATATTTCAAAGCAGTGGCTGTTATATTATGTAACATTGTATATATTGCATATAATATGTCAATCTGTAAGATCAGTGTAAAAGAAGAAGAGATAGGCCCCCTTGAGGTAATTCTTCTGTGTTCAGCTTTGACAAATCTTTCTCCTCACAGAGCCAGCGAGTCCAGACTGTGAAGACACAGGGAAGAGCCCCCCTCATTCTCCACCGAAGAAGGGAAGTTTCAGATTATCAAGTTTAAGGCTGAAGACTCCAAAGAAATCCTCATCACTCCCTCTGGGGAACGTCGAAGAAGCAACGAGTGAGGAAAATAAGGAGGAACCCAAACCGCGTGAAATCCCAAGTCCTCCCCTGTCAGGTAATTTATTCAGTCTAGTTTAGTTTAGTTTCTGGTATCACTCTTAACCTTATGAAGCCATATCAGGAATAATCTAGTGGTCCCAGTGGCTTTATTACATTCTTTATGAAAATCTGGCCTCTCGCTTTGCCTGAATCAGCCTCCACTGTGTTTGCAGTTCATCACTGCAATACTACATAGACAGACGTCTGCTGGAGGCCATTGTGAGCACTGTTTCACTCAGGGGATTGTGGGAGCTTGGGGGGCAAACACACAGCACTGAAATCTATGCTGTCTTTAATTGGGAGCGACTCTATGCCCTTGCAGTCATGCAGATCAGCAACCTGATTGACAAGGGGGTGTTGGAGGAAGCTCATCTGAACCTGCTGTCCTTGCGGATGGAGCTGGACGGGGAGAGGGCCGGAGGACAGGTGGGGGAGGTGGAGCTGTACAGGAAGGAGAAGGACCTGCACCTGCTGTACTCCTCGCTGAGAGACAAGGTGAAGAGCATCGTCAGAGACTCCTCCAGCCTCCTCTCCAGCAGCCAGGACCTGCTGCCCGACGTGCTCCGAATCATCGAGGAGGAGGAGGGCCGCGGGGAGGGCGAGCCCGGCAGCTCAGAGCCCGAGACGTGGAGGGCGATGTGGAGGCGCAGCGTGCAGGAGGGGGTGCAGGCCAGCATCGACAGCGTGCATCTGGACTCCAAGGAGGAGAACCCCTCCTGGCTCAGCATGCATCTGGGGCTCCTGGGAGCCGCTGTCCTGAACAACCTGCAAAATGTGAAGAACAACTTGCTGCCCTGCTACCCCCCGGAGGGCTTCTGCGTCTTCGAAACCTACGTGGACTGTTACCATCAGGCTGTTTCTGAGCACCTCCAAAAAATCATGCAGCAAGAACTCGAGGTAAAAGACTGCTATGCCTTGCTACACTGGATCAGCAAGGGCTACCCTGGGTAAGCCTCTCCTCTCATGCCTTTGTACTTGTTCCTATTTTACATGCACTTACAGATACAATACAGATAACAGATCATATGTACATGTAAAGAGCATCTGTAAGACCTGGAGGACACTGGTGACGTCCTGCTATTGCCCAGGTGTATATAGTGCTGGCTCGTCTAAGAGAACATGTTCCTTTTTTTGGTTCCATTTGTGTGTGTTGCCAAATGTTACAACTCCACACTTCTCGCACACGGTCTGTTCCCAGCTTGAAGGGCCCGAGGTGAGCTCTGTCCTCGTGCCTTTTTCGTGGCCTGTGGGACATGCGTCACGGCGCCGTGGACCAGACGCCTGAACCCTCTCCTTTGTCGTTCAGTGAGAAGGTGATGGGCAGCCCCAGCCTCCAGCCCGAGATGAGCACAGAGAGCATTGCCCTTCCGCTGGAGGAAGATGAGTTGGATCAGATCCGGAGAAAATATTGCAAGGCTTTAAAGGTAAAGTCACAAGGGGGCAAAGCCTGCAGGAAAGCAATCATATGATGCTTAATTTTCAGGATAATGTCTACCTAATATCCCACAGCAAAGGCTATATTTATCATCTTGGGTGTATGTTACTCCATGTACCACTGATACCAGTAAGCTAAAGATACTGGTTTAGCCTTTATTTGCTTTGTTTCTTGATAAACACTTTTTATCACTGTAGTGATTCAAACCCGCACAATAAAATTACAGTGTTCACGTCTACATTGTTTTTTAAAAGAGTGAACAAAAGTGACTCTTTACTGAAATTTTTCCAGTGTGCGTTTCATGATAAGGAATTTGTCTATTTTCCTTGCTTATGTGTGAGTCTGTGTTTTTTTAGGACGAGTTAAAAAGTGCCTTGAAAAATCTGATGAAATTAGAAGCTGAGGAGATGTGGCAAAATGGAAAAGAGCCAGAGATTTTAAACGATTTCTATCACTCGGAAATGCAGATAGATATCTGTAAGGTAATGTACACACCTGACTCAACACGCTGATGTTCGCTTTTCATGGACTCCTGTATGTCTTTAAACATCACTGTGAAGGCAACACAACTGACCACCATCTTGATACAGGAATTGGAAATAATTAAGTTAAGATACAATATTTATATTGGGAGAACAATTCAAACCCCACTCCAATATCTCCTACTTTTACCTGATGCATCTGGAGACTGTAAACTTCTTTGAAAAAATTCTGCTCAATTGTTAGACAATTGCACAGTTGGTCAGATTGGGCAGATGAAGCTCAGAGAATCTAAATATCTGGCAAAGCTTTTGGCTGTAAAGTATATCTTCTACAATTAAATACAATAAGATGCTGGTGATCTGTGATGTGGAACTTGATTTCCAAGCTTGCTTTTTCTGCTGGGCCACTCTTCAGTGAAACCATCGGCCGATTGTGATGTCAACTCACGCCACTAGAGGGAGCCGGAACGCTTTGCTGGTTAAAATGAACATTAACCGCAGGACAGTGAAACGGTCTGCATTAGAACTGTCGCTGTTGTCTTCCCTAGGTAATCAATGGATATGTGACGAATTCAGGAGAAATTAATAAAGAAGTAGAGAAGACTGTTGTCAACACCTGTGCAGAAGAACTGAAGTATTTTTCCCAACAGTAAGTGAATACATCAGCAATTTTTTGTTGCAAGTAAATCTCAAGGGATTTTAATGAGTTTGATTCTACCAATTTCATGTTTAGCATTTTCCACGTGCAGCATAAGTGCACATACTCACCCCCCCCCCCCCCCCCACTAAAGTCTATTAAGCAGGTGATGAAAAGCACAGAAGATCAACCTCGATAAAATAAAGTTTGTTTAGGTTTTGATCGCATTTTGTACAAAATATTAACTTCAGTAATGCTGCCCTGTGTGGTATTTATGTCGAGGGGGCAGTTGTGCTTTGTGCGCCCAGCTTGTTCTCAGCTCCCCACCTCAGTTGGGTGAGGAGGCTGAGGAAATCGGTACTCGGCACTGTGGGGTGGCGTGTCCAGCGCTTTTCTTTGTCTGAAAGATCGGATGGCAACACATCTAAAGCTCTGCGAAGGAAATTAGACGTCATAACCACAGAAGGGTAAATCTAAATCATTTGAAAAGAAATAATTAAAAAAAATCTTGCCACGTTAAAAATGGAGTGTGTTTGGAGCGGGCTATTTCATCTAGAAGGCAAACACACCTGTGGAAGGATATTGTTCATTAAACAACCTTTTAAAGAACTGCTATTAAATCCCTCTGCAAAACTGGACATGAGATGTAAATCTGTCCCCTCCATTTACACTTGGAATAAAGCTGTAGAGAAGCCCCTGTGAAGGTCCCCCGTCTCTCTGTGGGACTGGGAGAGTCTGCTCTGTAGCTGTGCTCAGCGCGCCCCCTCATGCTGTGTGTCTGTGGTCTTGTGTTCTGGCAGATTTCAATCTGCATTCAAGCAGTGGAGACAGTCTCTGGCGAACCCTTCCCAGTATTTGATTACATACATCAACAGCTTCACGGACATAAAGTAAGTGCCGTTAAAGTCCTGAGTTTTCTTGTAGGAGCGACAATGTGAATTTGCTGTAAAAGGGGAATATTTCTGTTTTTCCGTGGGTATTATTACAAAGTCATGGACAATTTATAGATTGTTATGAAATTATAAAGATATTCTATTAAATGCACCTGTAAGTGGTGTTGATTAACCAGTAGGTGACACCAAAATTTCCAACAAATTCCCCCAGTTTTAATACAGTTGTAATTGATCACATTTCTTCATTATTTGTGTGCTCAAATTATAGAGGTTCCACGAGCAACTCAGAGTCAACACAAACTTGAATTATCAGCCCAGAGAAAACTACGCTGACCAGAAATAGTGCTACAGAGAACATTAATACCAGCTGTGTGATATAACAGACTGTATTATCTGGGTTTCACCAGAATCGGTTATGATTCTAGAATCAATAAGAAGGATTCATGAAGGCCCCAGGTCCACATTCTGAGATGTGAAGTTGTTTAACCTTTCAACTCGGAGGAACTCTTACCTCAGACCCACATACTGTAGGATGACAAGTCAAAGTTAAAGCCACCTAGTACTAAAGCTGTCTAAGTACTGTAACTTTCTACATTGCTGACACAGACCAGTGCTAAACTGGGATCCTACCAAGCAGGAACACCTGCAGAGAATGCTTTATTTCCAATGCAGGACCAGCTCAGGAAATGCTGAGTGGCAGAAAAAGGCTGCCACCACAGCTAACTACCAGGTTGATACATAGCAACCTCATATAAAACCACTTCCTACGTACCTACAGACAGAGCAAACATCAAATTAAAAGAAGCAAAGCTCACGCAAATATAGCAGGGACAAAATTGTGTCTCAAGTCCTGGGATGAATCCCAAAAGACCACTACAAGGTACATGTGACTGGGAAAAGCAAGTGATCTACATAGACAGAGAAAGGATAAGGCCAGGTACTCCAGACACCAGAGCGACAGGCCTTTCATACCAGGAGCTAAGAAAGTTGTTGCTGCTACACAGAGAAAAGACCCACAGATTCTTGCTCCCAGTGTAACAGAAGTGTAATCCTTCTTCCTAGAAATGAATATAACACATGCTAGGAGAAATACTAGAAAGTGAAATTGCCTTGCAACACTAAAAAGCAAAGGAAATGCTTTAGATCCTGGGTTTTCCACCCACAATCCCTATCTGGAGCAGTGTGTGTGTCTGCAGCAATGTGAGTCTGGAACAGTGTGTGTGTCTGCAACAATGTGAGTCTGGAACAGTGTGTGTGTCTGCAACAATGTAAGTCTGCAGCAATGTGTGCGTCTGGAGCGTTATGTGAGTCTGCAGCAGTGTGTGTGTGCCAGCAGCAGGGTGTGTATCTGCAGCAGTGTGTGTGCGCCTGCAACAATGTGCGCGTGTGGGGCAGTGTGTGCGTGTCTGCAGCAGTGTGTGGAGCAGTGTGTGTCTGTAGCAGTGTTTCGACTCCAACAGGATTTTACAACATGTTATCATAAACCTTCACATGAGGAATCAAATGAAAGCAATGTGCACTTCCAGCTCGCGCAGCTGTCTGAGAAGAAGGCTGTGTCAATGCAGCGATTTTCTCCAGCAGACCCTAGATCAGCTCCTAGCCAGGCTCCACTTAAATGTCCCACTTTACATGCCGAGATCTTCCTCTACTCACGAGCACAACAGATTCAGCACGCACTTAGCCATCCTGGAAATTTCCTGAAATGAATGTGCACTGTATACAATGTAAGTCTGGCAGGGGGATGGGCATTCCCACGGCCTGCAGGCCCTTTCCATAAAAAGCATCAGCTTCAGCCTGACAGATAGCATCCGAGAAAGCACGTGGTTTCCAGGAAGAGATCTGTAGATGCTATGGCAATCCCCAGATCCCACATAGAAGACAAGGATACACCCCAGGCAATGTTCAGGTTCAGCAGAAAATAGCAGTACCTGCTAGCAGTCTTTTCTAGAGATGCATCGCAATTCAAAAGTGGGACAGCTGACTCATAATTTAATTTTGAGTTTATAATTTTTAGATTTTTGCTTATAGTTTAAAATAAAATATGGATAAGAAATCAAGCAGGCCAGACACTTTATTGGCCATATACAATTCCTTGTATTAGGAATTTTTATTTTCACATTCCCCAGCTTGCTCTCCTTGAGACACACAGGCAGGGAGAGAAGCTTGGGATCAGAGCGCAGGATCAGCCATTTATACAGCACCCCTGGAGCAGCTGGGGTGAAGGGCCTTGCTCAGGGGCCCAAAAGAGTAGGATTCCTCTGCTGGCCGCAGGATACGAACCAGCAACCTTCCAGCCACAGGCGCAGATCCTTAGCCACAGAGCCACCGCACCGCCCCTCTGATACAGATCAAGAAAGATTAGCAAAGTGAGCAGGACATGTGTCCAATCTAACCCGTTTGGTAATAAGTCGTTTATTGATCCAAGGATGCCATCTAGCCGTTGCTTGGAAAAAAAAACAGGGTATCAGCTTCAACAACATGGCTGTGTAGCTTGTGCCACACTCCCACAACCCTTTGTGTAAAGTACTGCCTCCTGTTCTTAGTTTTAAGTTCACTTTCCTGTACTTTCCCCTTGTGACCCCTTGCTTTTCCCTGTTGGTTATGAAGAAACCTGTTGGGTTGAGTTTGTCAATGTCAGGCTCTCCCACAGTGTTTTCTGTTCAAGACGTAAACAATTCAGCTCTTGTAGTCTATCACTGTCAGATAGTTTAAGCCCAGGAATGCATCTGGTTGCTGTTCTCTGGACTGATCACAGAGCAGCAAAACGCAAGGGTAGGGATCAGGCTATTCCCTCCAGTCCCTTTATTGAATAGATGCTGATAAGGACCTACTGTACTAGTAAGTGGACAAGTGCTGGAGATCATCCCCTGATGCAGGGTAAAACACTGACACTGTGGTCTTTGTCAGTCTTAATCAAACTACTGTCAAAACACGGCACTGCCATCTTGCTCTCCCTGTACATCTTGTAGGTTTCTAAAATAAGTTTCCTTTTTAATAAGATGAGCAAAATCTGACAAAATTCTCTTTTCCCAAGAGAGCACATGGAGACATACAAGGAAACCAGCCCAGCCGCAGTAGAGGAGTTAGTAAAGGACACGAATACCACGATAGAAAGCTTTGGCCAGTCTCTATTGGAGCATCTCAAGGGGGAGACAGAGGTGAGAGGAATTTGGGATTCTCTCACTGCTCAGAAGTCTCCATTATCCTGAGGACTTCAGGGTGTTCTTACTGTGCCACATGTAAACTGCCCCTTCGCAGACTTGACTGGCTTCAGTCTCTCACACGAAAGTACAACAGAATGTGCGAACACTACATGAAGTTTAATGAGATGTGTTATGTAGCTGATAACATACAGTTGTTTTAAGGAGATTCTTCAGATTAGTCTTTACATCACATTCTTTAATAGGGGAGTAAAAGTCTGCTCTGGAATGGTTTCTACAGAACCTTTCCATCTCTCTTTGCACTGCACTCCACACCCTTAGTGGTTATCACAGAATTGTTCATCCTTCAGTGTATTATGCTATTTAGATTTTGAATGATCGTCTGTAAAGAGTCTGTCAGAACAAAGTGCTGTCCCTTTTCAGCTCCACTTTAGGAAACTAATGACAAAGAAGTGGCTGTCCAGCAGCGATGATTTCCAGAAGATAGTGGAAAGAATTGAGGATCTCTCTCAGCACTGTCGCAGGATGAAACAGCCGTACCTTCAGGTGAAGGGGACAGGGCTTGTATTTCCGGGATTACAGCAATGTAATGCAGAACCTTTTCCAAATAGACAGGATGCTTGTGCGCTTGGCTGACATATTTAAAAGGGTGGATCATTTGGAGAGGTACAACTAATCGTGTTGCACGGACAAAAGCAACGATATGGAAGGCCATGCATTTCTGTGCCATGTATTGATATGCATGCCAGTTCGAATCGCACATAGCTGGTGCTACTTGCACCAATACAGTGCTCTGTGTGTGTTGTCATTGTGCAGGGGAATGTGCTCCACATGGTCCTAATTGTACAGACTTCATTGCTTCAGGGTGCAGTTCTTACAATACAGTTTTTGAGCAGTTCACGAGCAGATAATACAAATCAAAGCAGTATAAATCGTCTTTCAAAAACGTTAAAATGTAGCAGCTCAGTTACCTTTTTTGAGTGTTAATTTTTTTTCAAAACATTTTTTGCATCATGAGATAAAAAGCATGTGACTGTACACGTGTGTGACTGTGTTCTGTACACACGCACACATGCATGCAAAATGAAATTTGCCCTTTAAATAGTTACTCAGGCCATGCATGAAGGAGCTGCTTCCTCATTTCAGCCCTGACGGTGACCACAAAAAATGGACCAGATGTAATTCTGTGCTGTCTTGTGGTTTGCACTTTGACTCAAAATAACCCGACAAAGTCTCATTTCCACAAGTGGAGTGGAAACATGCAGTCCAAAATGACATTCTCCCTCTCACTGTTCAACTATGATACTTTAATTCAGGTTTAATTCAAAACACCTAAGCTGTTTTCAACATTAACTGTGTTTCTATGTTCTTGAAGAGGCCAGATTCAGTTTAAAAAACAAAGTATGCATCAGAGTATCAGAGCTCTGAGCACATTCCAACTCTTAACATCAATCATGCCACACATTAAGTGTGTTAAGTCTCAGCTTCAAAACCTTCGTATTTTTCACTCCTCTGTACAGTTACATGCATTCCAGACTCTACAGTTTTCTTATGTAGGGGCTCAGTGTTACAGCTCTTCAAAAACTATAGTGAGCATACCATACAAATACTCAACATCTGGAGGAAATGAGTACAAAACATTCTCCTCCCAAAACACAACTTTAGGCCCTGACCACAGCCTTGTGTTTACAGAAAGGAAAGTTCATATGGTTTGGTTTGCATTAGATGTATTGTAGCATCATGCAACTCATCTATACAGAAAATCTGTGATAAAAGTCTGTAGATAATCCCTACATACCTAGTTCCATCATCAAACATCCTATTCGTTTTACATAAAACATGTGTATGGAGACTTAAAAGGCTCTAAAAGCCTTGATTAAACTGCTTTTCACAAACTGAAAACGTGCTGGGATGTTGAATGGCCCAGAATTTTATTTAGAGGGACTAAGACAGCAAACAGCTGGTGTTTCCATGGAAACTAATCAACAGAATTCCGTGGGCATGACAGGGGATGACAGGAAGTGTCTTTGCAATCTGCTCAGGTGATTGACAGGACGCATGAGAGGCCACCCGGCAGTCTCATGGGACCAACTCTGCATCCTCCAGTTCCAACATCCTAACACCGTCAGGACACAGGAGGCTAGGAAGGTCATTTCCAGACATGTCTGCTCCTGAATGTAATTTGCTCATCATTTTCTCAGGAGTGTTGCAAATTTATGGAGGAGCAAACCCAGCAGAGCCCGACATACAGAAAAGAGAAATCAAGGGATGTGCTTTCTTTTACTTACATGTAGTTTTCAAAAACGAGCAGCAGTTTATTTAGACTTGGAAAACAAATGCACAGCTATTTTTACACCGGAGTTTCTGCACTCTTGGGGTGCAGAAACACCAGGGATCTATAAGCCTGTTCCTGAAGGCTCACACTCTTACAGATTTTTTCAGACACCCTTAAAATACTAATGAGCAAAGATATGCAATTCCTCCTAATTAAGCATTGAATCGAATCGACTGGAATGAAAACCAGGAGAGACAGCAGCTCTCCAGGACCGGAGCTGTAGACACCAGCCTTAGTTGGCTTCACTGAGGAAGCCAATCTGTTTGTTCTGAAGCAGGGGTGTTGAATCCTGGTCCTGGAGGGCATGTGTCCCTGCTAGTTTTCTGTCTCTTTATGTAACGAACAGTTCTTTCCAGACCCTATGCAGACGACACAACCCGGGGTAGAGTGAGAAACACGGGGGAAAAGCCATGCAGGAGACGGGGATCAAAACAGGGGGCGTGTCCTTGGTGCGCTGGTGTTCGGGGGAGGTGTGGCCGAGGCAAACAATCCTAGAAGAAGTCCAAAGGAGAATCCAAAACAGAGCAAAAGTCCATGGCCAGGTGATCCATCAAAAACAAGAGATTAAAAACTGGAACCGGGTCGGAACCAGCGGGAGGAAAAGGGGACAGAAAATAAAATCTTAACGGGACAAGGCGCTTCCAGGTCCCGGACTCGCATGATATGGAGATCAGATGCAGAGCCCGGATTAACGTCAGCGCCTGGCTTTTAAGGGGGGCTGGAAGGAGGCTAGTACAAGGATCAGGTGCGGGGAATGAGGCAAACAAGGAAGAGCCGGAGCGCCCTTAAGGGGGAGGGGCTACAATCGTGACACTTTACAGCAGCAGCACCTGAAGAGGTGGGAGAATCTGTTACATTGGTCCTGTTAAGGCAGCAACCAGCTGGTTTAGTTCATTAAGAACGAAAACACGCAGACACAGTCCCTCCCCCCAGGACCAGGACTGGACACCCCTGTAGAGTAAAGCAGTATTTCCCAATCGTGGTGCTAGGGTACTCCTGCATCTCCTGGGATTCCTTACAGTTCAGCTTTTAATCCGTTCATCTCATTGAACCCACTGATTTGCAATCAGTTTCTGACTGCAGGATTTAGTCTCACAAAAAGGATTTCTAGGCAGGTCATTGTACAAAAATACAGCAAGCCAGAAATCTGTTTCGACTTGGTTTAACACGGTTGTGCCGATGTAGGTTGCTGAACAATGTTATCAATTACTGAGGTGCAGTTACAGGTGGGACTCACACTATCACACACTTTCATGATCAGTGTTCTTTCGTGCAGCATGGGCCTGCTGGTTACAGTAGGTTCAAGCAGGTCTTTGAAACCATAAACCCAAGTAGAGGAGGAGTTGTATCCCACCATCTGTGCCAGGATTTTTCGTGCTAATGACCTCATTCATCCCTGTTGAACGGAAGAAAGGAGGTGGTTATAAAAAGCTCAGCTGGAATTAAAAATCAAAGATACGGGGCACTCCACGATGAGGCCTGGGGACTGTTTTGGTTGTACAGTTGCTGATATCTTGCCGATAAGAATATTAGAAAATTTCTAAAACATGCAATACACTCTTCCTGTGTGTTTGGGATTCTTTGCAAATATACCTTTGAAGCCCGATGCTTTATTCCCTTAAATAAAGGCTACATTTGCCAGTACAGCCAGAGTGAAAATATCTGATCTTTTAAAACTTGCACACTTTTTTTTTAATTCTGATTGTCTCCCCACACCAGAGTTTTGTGAATTATGTCCACTACCACATGACAAAAGCGTACGTAGCGCAGGTCTTGAAGAATGAGTATTCCTGCAAGAACAGAAAGCACGAAAAGGCAGCAGAGAAGATGAGGGGGGAGTGGGAGGAACTGCAGAAGGAGTTCGATAACTTGGTGAGTTGATAACTGCGAATTCCCTGCAGATTTCACAAAGGCTGCTTTGGGAAACTCCTTATTTGCTCAGCTCCCTGTTGCATTACTACAGAGCCCCAGTCCTTAAGGGTCATAGAAGAAAGATTAAAATGCCTGATCATTACTTCACTCCCCTGGAAACTAGAAAGAACTTTGTCTCTCCACAGAGCTGCTCTGAATCATCGGCAGTGACACGAACCAAGGACTCACCCTCTTGTGCAATGATGCCACTGCTGTTTCATTGTGTGGGCCTTTGTGTAGCAATGCAGGGAATGTTTTGCTTAACCACTCTTAACTCAGAAGTTAAATTAACTTCTCCTTCAGCACAGAATAACTTTCCTACCACACTGTTCACACACTGTAGTGTCTCACGTGACTCGCAGGGCACTCTGGGCTAAAGTTTCCGCACATGAACTGAATTCATCTTTATTGCACATCACAAGATCATAAACATATAACATATTCAACAATAATGCAATGCACAATACACAATACAATTTCAAACACATCACTGAATCAAACGTCTTCCAGTACCATAAGGTTAAAAAACAGGCTAGCTTATAAAAAGTGTAAAAACGTACTAATAATTAGTTCCCTACCTGCAAACAATTTTTCATTATTCAACAATGTAATGCTTTTCGGTATAAAGGAAGTAAATGCTCTCTTAGGCTTTTCTACAGGGGATCTGGTACCTTTTCCTAGAGAGTAGGAGAGTCTATTCTGGATTGTGATCACAATGCACAAAAACAATTTTCACAATCTGTAATTGAGGAACTAGGATCCCTGTACAATCCCTAGCATTGCATAAATTACTGGAAATAATGTATTACAGCCTTAAAATATAACAAGGATGGAGAATAGTGAAATAAATACTGGTATAGGTCAGATTTGTTTTATTTTTTGTAACTCCTACAGTATGTACTAGTGCTGAATGCTGATTTGTTTAGTTTATTTTTGTTGTTTTAAAGTGGAGAAGTTATGCACCTTTCCTTTTATTAGCATTTCTCATTGTTAAAATAATATGTAACTTCCTGTACATATTCCTTCACTGGCAGTCACTAGCTACTAGCAATCAGGAGCAGAATGTGCCAAATGGCATCACATTTGTATCGTTTCCTAACTTTTTTTATACGTAAGACTTCCCAAATAAATTTTATGTTTAATAGCAAAAATACAGAGAAACTACCGGAGGTTTGCAGCCTTTTGCTATACCAATGCACAGAAGGATACATTTCACTATGATTTCCTCTTTTCAACATTTTTTATTTTATTGTTTTCTAAAATACTCCGTTAAATAATAAAATTCATCCAGGCAGACAGACTTTCATTGGTGCTCTAACCTGAAAGGACTATAGTTGCAGATAAAATCCCAAATCTAAACTTGCTTTTCAAATCTGAATATATTGAAGCAATCAGGATCACAATGCTTGTCTCCCCAGGGAACGACTTGTGATTGGCTCCGCCCACTGGGCCAACACCTTTGTGACATCATTGGGATGAAGAATAAGAGTGACATCAAGGACCGCTTGGAACTGCTGGTCACAGACTATCCTGACGTCAGGTATGCTTGCCAGCCCAACCCACTGAGTCAAAGAGCTGAGAGCTTTGTAGACATGATCCAAAACAGAAGGAAACACACAACTGGCAGTTCCACATCAGAAGGATATATCAGAAATAATCAGCAATTCTGAATTTATATAAAAGGGTCTTGCACAAGGCTTTGTGTGGGTCATGTAGGATAGTGCGGTAGAGTACAAGGTGTTGGACACTACAGCCAGCAAGTTTAACGAACAGACATAGGCTAAAATCCACTGTGAAAATGCCTGTCAAAGATACTCAATTCACTAGGAAAAAAACTAGTTTGGGCTTACAACTATTGTTTTAAGCAGCAATATAAATGGAAGCCTACAACAAGAAGAGACAAGTTCTGCTTTCTTGCTTAGTACAGCCTGTTTTCAATAGATTCTATTTTAGCTTGGATGTCCTCACCTGACAGTTGTACATTTGGACACTAGATCACAGATTCTCTTAATTTTTTTAAATCAGCTTCTGGGTTTTTAAGTGCTTTCTACACTCCAAGCATTTTGAAATCGGAAATCCTTGCCTGAAAGTGAACTGTGCAAATGTGCATACCAGTTAAAGTTTAGTGTAGTTTTTATATATCTAAAAATTTCAATTCTGATTTCAAAAACAGAAGAAGGGTTTGTAATCCGAAAGAGCACAGGGGCACAAAAATCTGTTATGCTGAAATAAGAAATGCTGTGTCTCCCTAGCCTCTTTCAGCAGGCAGAAGCTGCCTGATCAGAAACAGCCTGGCTCTGTTCACTGTTCACTCAGCTCAGGTGCTCACAGTGTAGAGTGATTCATATCGGCGAACATAGGGTTCATTTTTTTCCCCAGCAGCCTTTAGCTTTCACGAGAAGAGCTGTATGGAAACTCCATGCATTTCGAATTGTGTGGTACAAGTAAACACAAAAACAAAACCATCATTATTCCCCAGAATGGGAATGGCGGACATTCCAGTGGAAAATGGAAGTTAACACCACGGCCTCATTGTTTCTGATGACTCTTCTGCAGGAGTGTGTGTGCTGCTCAGAAACCGCAAACTCTGCAGCAGAGCTCAGGGCCCTCGGCCAGCGGGGGTTTCGATGTTCCTGCAACGCATCAGGACAGGAGGAAGGTGGGGGAGCGGGACGACGTCATTCTGGATTTTCCCGGAGAAATTCCTTGCAAACTGTGGAACGATTTCCGTTTCTTACCCACGTTGAAGAATATGGATAGATGAAGTAATTGTCGGAAAGCTAGTTAAAATTCTCCAGTGAGGCTTATCTGAGTGTGTCCTGGCTCCTCTGAGCCAGCTGTAGCCAAGGAGGTGGTGGTCGAAGAAAACCTGCAAGGGGGCAGAATGCAGCACTTTAAGGGGTAGATCTGTGCAGCACATCACAACTTCAAAACCAAAGCGTTCATAAAGACTAGCTACAATTTCTCCTTCACAGCTGGGAGCTGAGCTTGTCTTAGTAATCTAAGAATATCAGTATTGTTTCGTATACACTCTTATCCTATCCCTGGTCAGTTATGTACAGAGGCAAATCAGATTGACCACACAACACAAACCTCAATACTTAAACCTGTGAATTCAACTCCCATCACATACAGTAGAGACTAGTTTTGGCTTAACAGATCTCAAAAATTTAATTTTACACAGACCTGGAGGGAAGTCCACTGCATAAATACAGACACGTATGTGTCATGTGTATTTACAAACTCAGCCTAAATCATACATTAAACACAGGTGCCCATGAAGAAGTACTGGCTTGTTAAATCTGAGGACAGATCTGATAGGAAATCTTGCTTTTTGTGGAATGAAGAATATGAACACTGAATTGTGGGATAAAACTGAGACCATAGCGCCACTCCCAAGTGATAATTACATACAGCTAATTACAAAACTCTAAATTATTTATAATGTCAATAGTAAACAACTAATAACACAATTTGCTAGGCAAGGCAAAGTCAAAACATCCTGATGATTCCAGTATTTACTGAGTAAATGCCTCTCCCAAAACAGAACTTTACTATCAGGTCATCGCAGAACAGTTGTCATGCTCCCAGGGGGTCTTTGATCACTGCAAGATACAGAGCCCGTCAGTTTCCAAACGGGATTCCCGATGGGGAAATTGACAGCGTGGTCGGTAAAACTGAAAAGAAATACATTTAGGGAAATCTTTGTGGATCAGCCTGTAGCCGATTACGTTTCCTGTCTCTGATGGGGTTATTTTTTTTATATGTAATCGAAAATAAAAGTGTCCGATACGCTCATCTGGAAATTTAGGTCATTTTCGGAAAACGTAAAAAGAGTACCCAACTATATACAGGCGGCCCAGACCACGTGGTCAGCAGGTGCAGCTACAGTATGTTAAATGGGCAGTGCTGTGTGTGAAGCTGAAACGTTCAAACACACACGATATTGTGCACAAGCTCTGTCTGTGACACATTTTCCCTTGTACAGATGCATCGCTGATCCAGCAAGTACACTAGCATCTACCTCAGAACATCTGCACGTCCTGTGACTCTATTCTGTTTTGGGGTTTTTTTAGCAGGAAACACCTCTCTGCCATTCTTTTCTTCCGCGGGCTGACGGGAGGGCAGGAGAGGCAGGCCATTCTGCAGCGCCTGGAAGAGCTGAAGCACACTGCGGGCACCAGGGGGATGAGAGACCGCCAGTTCTTCAGCAAGATCAACGTGCCCAGCATAAAATGTTGGCCTCCGCTCTACTATACTTGTCTGCCTGTTAGATAAGGTCAGCTCAGGCCTGGTTTGGTTTCTGTTTCTTTTTTTTTTCTTACATCAGATCCGAGAAAAAAAAAGATATAAAAACTTACAGTACAGTGTGTTGCAGGGGAAAAGAAAAAGTGAATGATATTCCCTAAAACCCGGGATATCCAACCCTGGTACTAGAGAGCCCCAATCCAGTAGGTTTTGTAGGGAATTTTAAAAAAGTCACCAATTTCTGAAGATGTGGAACAATTCCATTGTGATTAATTAAACTGATATTTTGTTCAATTAAGTCATTTATGGAACATTTAGGGTTAAATTCCAAGTAGTCCTCAGCCCTCACAGTTCAGACTTCTCTTGATTTACCATAGCTCTTGTTTGATTCATCGATGGCTTTCAAGTGTTGCCAATCTTTAAAAACAGGACTGGGTTCTCCGGGACCACACCTTACTCCCCTGTATTAACCCCCCTTGTGCCACTCCCTCCCTAATTTAAAATTAGTAGCTCTAATTTTAGTGCTACTGTAATGAGTTGCTATCCTTGTCCCTATAGAAGATGCAGCAAGTCATTTCCAGGCTAAATCGTGTGACGGAAACAGTCTGTTACATCACAAAGCACTGCTCTTTATTTTGGGAAAAGAAAGGACAGCGACGCTGGCTTTGTGGTGAATTCCTAATAAGTCAGAACACCGAGCTCCTCTGTCTGGTTAACTGGAATCTGAAAATGCAAAGATACTCTAAACCAGAGGGCTGTTATCCTGCAACACTTTCTTTTCAGTCTCAGTTTAAGGCTGCGTTACACATCGGTAATAAAGTCACTAATAAGCTATCAGTACGGAATGTATCATGATCGTTATCCATTCATGGGAGTCTGTTTTGTTAATAGAGAACCTTTAATGTTAGCAATGTGTTCATTCAATTAATAAACACTTGATGGGAACCTTTTCTAATACGTTGCCAAGTTTTCACTTTACTTAATCTTCACTGTAAGTCTAAATAGCAGACTGTCACACAGGTTTAAAGGGAGAAAAATGATTTATTGATATAGTAAATTAATTTTTCCTCTCAAAGTAAAAGTGTGTCAGCATCTGAAAATTAGCATGGTTTTGGTCTGGAAAATCTCATCGCCGTTTACTGGGTGCCGATGTTTCAGAACAGAATGACCAAATAGCTGTTTATGTGTCATTATTATCTGCAACAGGCTTATAGTGAAATGTGTTGTTCTTCTGGATTTACTCTGGGATATGATAAGATCACTTTACTGGCCATATACAATTTCTTGCATTAGGTATTTGTCTTTTCGCATACCCCATCTTGCTCTCTGTGAGACACACAGGCAGGGAGAGAGAAGCTTGGGGTCAGAGTGCAGGGTCAGCCATTTATACAGCACCCCTGGAGCAGGGGGGATTAAAGGCCTTGCTCAGGGGCCCAACAGAGTAGGAGTCCTCTGCTGGCCATGGGATTTGAACCAGCAACCTTCCAGCCACAGGCTCACATCCTCAGCCACAGTGCCAGCACTCCACCAGATGAAAGAATATACTGTCAAGAGAATCAGTAGTCAGTGAACCACATTGATTAGTACTGTTTCTAAAAAACCTGTGTGACAAGATACTTGTTTATTTCCAGATGCTCAAATGTAGCTAGCACATGCTGTTGACATGTTCTTCAGTTACTTTAAGATATTCATGTCTACTTCCCTATTTGACTGTCTGTTTTCTTGTATTTTATTTTTTATCTGGAGGTGTTAATGGGCTTAGCCTAAAATGTTTTGCTCGGAGCCCAGTAAAAACGATGAGATGTGTTTAACCAGAAGTTGTAGACTGGCTGCCAAGATCTGTTTTCCTTGTAATAAAAATATGACTCATTGCATTTAAAAAAAAAAAGTGATTGATATTGAGTAAATTACGGGATGTTTACAGGACTCACTTTTCACTACATCCAGACCAATTGTAATGGGACCATTGTTCAGCTCTGCTGGGGTCTGCTGGCACTGAGCATGGATTCCAGAATTACACAACAGTCTGCACACCTATGTGAAGAATTCCACACCTTTAAGACACTGCCAATCCACAACTTCTCCTGTTTTATGTAATGGGCTAGCATGTTAGTAAAGGTTTAATACGCTTAGCAATTCTGATGCAAGACAAAGTCCTGACTCCTGAACAAATGCAGGGGATTCAGGCTGTGCGATTAAAGATTAAGACCCTTCCCAGAATCCTGCTTTCTCCTCATATCTAGGAGTCGGACAGCGTGGGGGGAGGGCTCTCCTCCCTGCAGGTGTCTAAACTGACCCCCTACAGCACATCTTTAACTGGGACTTTCTTTTTCCAGTAACATGCAGATGTTTTGGCCCAGAAGCAAGCGATCACTATCACTGAGCTACCTCGTGCACTAGCGATGAGTGGGGCAAATTCAGACTTGAAAGTGTGTAAAATTAGTTCACAAGCAGGGAAAATCAGTTGTGGTCATTCTTCCTCTTTTTTGGGAGGAGTGAATGGACTTAGTGAAACAAGCATTTAAAAGCTCCTCATTTGAAGGGAGAAGTGAATAGTTCTATTTCCCTTTGTTGTTTAGATTTATTTAATGGTATCAATCTTTCTACTTTCATTTTTTCTGTCTTTTGCAAGTACCGGGACTGTTGGTAATATACAATATTTCACATATCATTTTCCACTGTTTGGCAACTCTTCAGGGCAAAAACGGAACAAATCATGATGCAATTCATCGGTTGCATTGACCTTCAGAACTGTCAGAACACATGTATTTGATTTACGCTGACCGCATTCATAGCCCCTGCCGAGTTATGTGTCGTTTCGGATTCTGTGGACGGTGGGAATGAAGGAATATGCATATTCAGCTATGGCTCGTCCCAGAGTACTGGGTTTGATTCTGGAACTCTGACATCTGTATGTACGGAGCCTGCATGTTCTCAAGGGTATTGGCCAGTTGCCCCCGTGTTCCTTCCCCAGGTGGCCGGGTTGCATTGCTTATTTGATATTGTCTCTCTCCCCGTTGTCCCGTGAGAGACTGACATCTGCTCCGTGGGGGAGCAGAACTCTGTCCTCTCAGCCTGTGTCCTCTTTGGTCTCAGGCAGACAAAGTGCTGGGCCTACAGACCCCATACTGCATGACATCCTGATTTCTCTGATGACCCGATGGTGATATGTGATGAAAGAACCACTAAGTTCCTTGGAGTTAAATGCTTCGAGTTTATTTTAGGGCTTTGTTACTCATGGCTCAAATTTCTTTGATGAACTCCCAGATCCTTGCATGGAAAATAGTGACTCTTCCTTTGTTGCGTTCAGTGTAAAAATTGGAGTGCCTGTGATGTGCAGGCTTTAGCTACTTTAGCTAATTTACCGCACACTGGCTGGCACTGTGTGATGCTTAGCCTGGAGTGCATTTCCCATTAATGCCAGAGGTATGGTTTAAATAGTTTTTTTAAAGTCAAAGTTCGAAAGAAAAACAGTGCAACAACAGGAACCAATCATGAATCCCCCAATTTTCTAAGTCTTAAAAGCTTTTCGAGTAAAACAATACAGGTTGAATTCACCTTTATTTAAATACTGTATACACATTTCATTGTTGCAATTCCTTGATGTCAGTATCAAAGAAAAATCACTCCCACTCTGGGGACCAGCCTGGAGATGATGCCAACATGTCCAAGGTCTTATCTGAGGCATTTTGCAGGCTGCTGCTGTTGCTTGATTCAACTCACCCTTCTGCACCTCTCTCCACAGCCTTCTGCAGGGAGGGGATCTATTGCAAAATAGGACACGAAAACAGAAGCTCAACAGCTGTTTAAATGGCCAAAGCCCTTATCCACAATCTTGTGACTGGATTTATTCACTATAACGAGACCTTTGTCTACAGTATATGTTACAGATGTCACCTACACTGCTGTTAAAGTGCTTGCTCATGCAGTCTGGCAGATACTCAAAATGCTTAAGAACAGAGGCCACAATAAAGGAGCTGTATGTAACAGGGGGTTCTCTAATGCAAGCTTGGCTAACTGCAAGCTTTGGGGGCCAAAGTCATTTTCTGATTATCTTTTCACCTCAGATCTTAATCACTTCATGTAACTATTAGGTTAACTTGCTTACTTACATAACTACTGCGTACATACCTTTTTTGCAAGTCTTAATAGTTATCTAAAAGGTACTTCTAAAGGTACCTACAAGAAATTGGTCCTTCATGGACTGGTGTAGCACATCACTGTGGTACGTGAACGTTCTCCAAGGAGTGACCCATCATTCTCCCATCGTAGTCCTCTGTTGCTATAATTGTAATCTTATTAGGTCCACAGAAGTTACTACCCATGGAGTGATCACAGAGAATGGGGTACCCCAGTCAATCCGGGGGGTGCCTTGCATCCCTTCGAGACACCTAAATCTAAATGTTTTATTTCGGGGGAGTACCCAGACTTTGGTCAGAGCCCATACATGTAGGTACTGGCCCTGTGCTGTGTTTGGAGACCTGCAGTGGAAAAGATTGACACAGGAGCCACCACTCTGCCTTGTGATCTTAGGCAGTGGCGTGATGAAACACATAAAACAAACAGACAAGACCAAAAAAGAAGGAACTGTGGAGCTCTCAGCCCTGTCTCCACTTGAGAGTGAATCAGCTCCTACAACTTTCTCTCTGGGTCTCCCCTGGTGAAAAAGACACCAAAAAAAAACATGGCTGCTGGTAGCAAGGAGAGTGTGGAGGAGGTTCTGGCTCCTACACAATCAAGGAGCAAAGGATGGAAATGGAAAAATATTTTAAAAAATCACATGCTTTCAGGAAAACATGGTTAACTAACCCATCTACTACTGATTCCTGCCACTGTCTGAAATCACACCTGGGCAGCAGCATTGTGTGTGACTGGCCACACTAACTCAGAATAACACCAGATTGCAAAAATGATGCAGGATAAAGAGAACTCTTCATATGTTTATTAATGTGTGTTATTAATTAGCAGAAATACAGATCACCTAAGATGAAGAACAAAATATATAGACTCTTAGATCTTTGTTTATCATGTGTGAAACACAATTGTTATGTTGTTTTATTTGAACATCACAACATCACAAATCAAATACACGAGATTTTCCGAGATGCTTTGCAAAAGACACCCGAGCCTAGCTTTCCGTTAGCAGTGAACGGAGGAACGATCTTTCTGCCAGGGAAAGCCAGCCACAGTAATGTTTTCTACAAGCAATTTCCTATCACTGTTCTTGTAGCTGTTCTAGGAACAGAAAAAAAAACACATTTTATTCCTTATCCTGCTGCTCCGAAAACATTTCCAGATAGAGGTGTGGTAGCTGGACCTGTGTGATTCACTGCGTAGTTGTTACCACCTAGGGAGGCATTTGAATAATTGACATATTTCATTGGGTTTTGTTTTTGTTTTTTTCTATTATCGTTTCTGCCTTATCTTATTTAGGCCTAAGCATAGCACGCACACACCGTGAAGACCTCTGTACTTGACAGTGACTCTCTCCCCAGGTTTCCTGGCAGAGCTGGAAATTGAAACGGCTCATTCCGGTAGGAATTCCCAGGCCACACAAACATGACACTTGGATTTTCCCCCCATCCATCAGTCTCCCCTTTCCAGTCATGTTGACAATCTAGCTGCAAGTTATGCGCACTATACTGTACACGAGACTGTGGTTTTTACACTGATAACGGGAATAAATTATGTATTTTCTCACTTGATAACAAAAAAACAATCAAAAACAAGAGAAAACTCCATAGTGCATTCTTTATTATGGTTTTGCTGTTTACTACTAATAATAGAAGAGCTGAATAAACTGATTTTGTAGACAACTAAACTTGTCAATCTTCTTCATTCGTGATTAGATTATAGCAATGTGTACGTGATTACGGGGGGGATATTGGCTTTTTTTCCTGCTCTGATCTTGTGTTGGGAGTGTGTTGAACTGTGTCAGTAACCTGACTAATAACAAACCAAAACAGAGTTTATTTTGTCACATAATGTAAAGGGAACTAGGTGCACCTGACTCACGCTGTATGTAACAGAGTCTGATGAGAAACCAAACCTCTGAAGGTGGCTTGACCAGAAACCGTAGTCTCGCTCTCCTGAAATTACTACGTGGAGACCTCTTCCTGCTGTGCTTGACCACCTAGTGCAAAGTGTCATACAGAGAGCAGCCAGCACTGCCGGCCTGGGTACTGTCCCCGTTTCTCAGGGCCTGGCTCACATCTAACCCTTTGGCACCCCACAGCACACAACATGCTCTCGGTTGGTAAACCGAACAAGAGCTTCAGACTCTAAAAGATACATATTGTTTGTGAATTCAAACCAAAATTGGGAAACTGCACTTTCGTAATGTCCGATCTGCGAAGCTCTGAGCTCTTTTCAATCCGGGGGCTTTCTTCATTCACTCTGACCATGTTGGGAATGTACAGGGGCAGAACAGTGTTATTGGAACCACTGCAACACTGCCTGCAACTTTACAGAAGTGCCTCGTTCTGCTTTCGCTTTGAAACATTAAGAATGTTTCTTGAGCATACCTAGGGAGAAATATTTTATGTCGGCATGTTCTGTATTTTCTCCTTTATTCACCTCTTTCCTTCTCGCTTTTTGTTGTTTAACTTCCCATAAAGACGGAAAGTGTGCGGTGTGTCTGAAGCATTTCCGCGGCCACGTTGTCGCGACAAATCGTACAATAAACACTAACGCTGAGAAAGGCCTGGCAGAGCCTGTTGCAGTCCTCAAGGGATAACTGGGAAAGGAGGTCATTCTTTTGCTCACTAGGTGAGAAGCCTTCCCCGCGCGTTACAATAAGCAGCATTGCATAACCCTCTGACACAGAGCTTGGCTATCTCGCATTTCTAAACTGGAAGCAAACTTCAGTCCCCATTGTTCTCCTTTACCAAATATCATTCAAATATCAGTTCCAGGTTCATTTTTTCTCATATTTTCCTCACAGAAGAAATAAGAAGCTTAATGAAAATGATGTAAGATATTAACAGAAGGGTTCCACCTGAGCAGCTATGACAGACACCCTGCCAGCAAGTCTGATATCCCTCTATAAAAACATGGTCCTGGTTAACCATTTAATAAATTTAACTCAAAATATTTTATTACTAAACTTGTCATGTATGCATTCTTTTCCTTTATTAAGAAGTGGAGATAAACAGGGGAACAGTTCTTATTCTAGGATAAAACAGCTCACACTGCATACTGTAGAAACAAGGCTCTCCTAAGAATTTAAATTGAATATCTTATGACTGTGACAAAATAGAGACCTGACACTTCCTGTAGGAAAATGTTTTTTAAAAATATTACTTATTAGTTAAAAATATTAGTCCCTGTAAAATATAGTGCTTCTCTTTGCTAAGTGTCCCTGCTTCTGCCTATCTTGTATTAGTACTTGAGGATGAACTAGCTTAATAAATATTTTATTTCTGTTACTCTACATTATTATTCTAGTATCTAATGATTCTATTATTTCTATAACATTTTCAAAGTACATCTCAAAATGCTGTACATAACAAGATGACAAATTAATTGTAAAATCAACTCATAAGTACTTTTTGACAAGGTTATTTTAAACATGTTTTAAAGCAGGTTTTAAAAGCTCCTGAGAAACCACTCCTGAATTTCTTTTGGAAAAGAGTTCCAGAGTATAGGGGCATGCGTATAGCATGCAAAAAGCCACAGTCATTTGATTGACGTATAATATTAAAAGAATAGCAGTGTTTAGAAGTGTCTGAAAACTGTATAACCACACATGTTCTAGAGTCAAGATCACAACTCAGGCACTGCTTCTGTTTTTGCACCTGTGATATTTTGTTCGCTACGCTATGTCTTCTTCACGAAACCTCTGTCTCAGGGATACCTCTCATTTCACTTTAAACTGACATTTGCACTATACATTTTGCAGTAAGAGTCAGCAAAATCATTTTCCTGTTTTGCAAGCTGAACCTACTGTATATTACTGTAGGTGAAGTTTAAAAAAGGATGAAGGAAAAAACAGGGTGGATCATTTCCAGATTGTGGAATTTGCTGACATGAGTGGGATTCTTGGTCTGAGATTTGACAAGGCCAGTACTGCTGCCGAGATTGTACTACTACAACCGAAACGTTCTGTCCTGTTCAGCTTCGCCTATAGACCAGCCTAACTCAGGTGTGAATTAGTTCTGTAAAGACATGCTCCTACTCTCTCCTGGCTCACAGGACTGCCAGAGTCAAAACAAACCAGAGCCAATGCAATATCTCCCACACAGCAAGAACATAAAGAGAAAGAAGCATCTTGTCTGAAATCACTTATTCTTGATGAGGAGCTCGATATGTTTATCTCTCACTATTTTACACCCTGTGGCAGTCAAAGTCATTTTTCACTAAGCTGAGGAAAAGAGGGACAACTGGGGTGAATTTACAGCCATGTCCCACTGTATTCCTATATACAGTGGTGTGAAAAAGTGTTCCTGATTTCTTATTTTTTTGCATGTTTGTCACACTGAAATGTTTCAGATCATCAAACAAATTGAAATATTGGACAAAGATAACACAAGTAAACACAAAATGCAGTTTTTAAATGAAGGTTTTTATTATTAAGGGAAAAAAAAAATCCAAACCTACATGGCCCTGTGTGAAAAAGTGATTGCCCCCTAAACCTAATAACTGGTTGGGCCACCCTTAGCAGCAACAACTGCAATCAAGCCTTTGCGATAACTGGCAATGAGTCTTTTACAGCGCTGTGGAGGAATTTTGGCCCACTCATCTTTGCAGAATTGTTGTAATTCAGCCACATTGGAGGGTTTTCGAGCCTTAACCACTTTTTTAAGGTCATGCCACAACATCGCAATTGGATTCAGGTCAGGACTTTGACTAGGCCACTCCAAAGTCTTCATTTTGTTTTTCTTAAGCCATTCAGAGGTGGACTTGCTGGTGTGTTTTGGATCATTGTCCTGCTGCAGAACCCAAGTGTGCTTCAGCTTGAGGTCACGAACAGATGGCCGGACATTCTCCTTCAGGATTTTTTGGTAGACAGCAGAATTCATGGTTCCATTTACCACAGCAAGTCTTCCAGGTCCTGAAGCAGCAAAACAGCCCCAGACCATCACACTACTGTACCACCACCATATTTTACTGTTAGTATGATGTTCCTTTTCTGAAATGCTGTGTTACTTTTACGCCAGATGTAATGGGACACACACCTTCCAAAAAGTTCAACTTTTGTCTCATCAGTCCACAGAGTATTTTCCCCAAAAGTCTTGGGGATCATCAAGATCTTTTCTGGCAAAACTGAGACGGGCCTTTATGTTCTTTTTGCTCAGCAGTGGTTTTCGTCTTGGAACTCTGCCTTGCAGGCCATTTTTGCCCAGTCTCTTTCTTATGGTGGAGTCATGAACACTGACCTTAACTGAGGCAAGTGAAGCCTGCAGTTCTTTGGATGTTGTTGTGGGGTTTTTTCTGACCTCTTGGATGAGTCGTCGCTGCGCTCTTGGGGTAATTTTGGTCGGCTGGCCACTCCTGGGAAGGTTCACCACTGTTCCATGTTTTTGCCATTTGTGGATAATGGCTCTCACTGTGGTTCGCTGGAGTCCCAAAGCTTTAGAAATGGCTTTATAACCTTTTCCAGACTGATAAATCTCAATTACATTGTTTCTCATTTGTTCCTGAATTTGTTTGGACCGCAGCATGATGTCTAGCTTTTGAGGATCTTTTGGTCTACTTCACTTTGTCAGGCAGGTCCTATTTAAGTGATTTCTTGATTGAGAACAGGTGTGGCAGTAATCAGGCCTGGGTGTGGCTAGAGAAATTGAACTCAGCTTTCCAAAGATGTGATAAACCACAGTTGATTTATGTTTTAACAGGGGGGGCAATCACTTTTTCACACAGGGCCATGTAGGTTTGGATTTTTTTTTCCCTTAATAATAAAAACCTTCATTTAAAAACTGCATTTTGTGTTTACTTGTGTTATCTTTGTCTAATATTTCAATTTGTTTGATGATCTGAAACATTTCAGTGTGACAAACATGCAAAAAAATAAGAAACCAGGAAGGGGGCAAACACTTTTTCACACCACTGTATTTTAATACTTTTTTAGAATGGTACATTTATCTGTACATCCAGCAGCAGCAGAGTACTACATGGATTCTGTAAACTTCTTAATCCATTTTAACACAAGGACACATACTTTTCAACAACATTAATTGTGGTCCAATTATATTTGCAGTGCAAGTTTTGAATTATTAAGCAGACCGGAGAGGGAGAGAAAGTCTGCCAAAAAAGGGACTAGTTAAAGGTTAGTTAAAGTTAGATATAATCTGGCTGGGAGTTAATAAGCTTGATTGGTTTCAACCACAACCTTCAGAGTACAGAAAAGACTTCAGTTCAGCCTCATTTCATATTGACCTGACCTTCCAGTGACTGAGATGAGACAGTTCAGTGCAAATCATTAGAGCTGGCGGGGAAGCACAGAGTGAACAAATTCAGATCCTTTCACACAAGAGAGGAAAGAGGGAGGAGATTTGCGAAAAGGCAGCAGATTATTGATCTAAAGGCAAGGAGTGAGATGACAATGATGAAACTGGGGAATTGAAAGAGGGAAACTTCCCTTACAGGATGTCTGTGTGCATCCTTTCAGATCACGTGATATAATATGCAGCTAAGCAACGCACTCATGTCTGGACCAGAGCAGAGAGCAGCACAGCCATGGAGACATCGCAGGACTCCAACATGGCACTAACCACACATCCCTTCATCGTGAAACCTGTGGAAAACACAAACTACACAAGGATCTTCAACTGTTTCTTCCTGTGCAGGAAGGTGGCCAGTGAAAGAGGTAAGATGAAAAAGCAATCAGAGACCCATCTGCTCTGTTTTTACCGATGGTATGTTGCAGGAGAAGGCAGAAAAATGATTGAATTCATTTAAATGAAAAGAGTTAGATTTTTATTGAGGTCCGTGTACTGCCAATAATGCCGTCTTGAGGGAGGTTTGACTGTTTCGGGTGTATGTCATTTGTAATGGAGCGTGCTCAAAATTAAATAGCCTGTGTGCTCTATAATTCATGGAAGACATGGAAAACATATGAAATGCAGTGAAATTGAAGTATTTAACTAGCTATCAAATACAATTCAGGGCGATGTTATTTTAGCGTTTTCAAAAGAATCTATATATTTGTCCTTCCATGCTAGATAGTATATTCGTAAAACTACAAGGTGATTGTTATTGATATCTGCTCTTGGCCACAATGTGCACCAGGTAATGATGCACTTTATGTGATTACATTCCTACCCTGTCTGGTTTTTTAGTTTGATAGACCCTGCAATGCAGTGCCACTTCATAGTCCTTTTTTTTCCGTTTTATTTGCACTGTTTTATTTAGCTTTTTTTAAAGGTTACCAGGAAACCTATAGTCTGCTGCTTTAGAGTTAACACTTTACATGAGGAACTGTCATAATGTTGCTCAGCTACACTGCCCTCCATAGGCCGAATGCTGAATTGCTGTGATTTTTGCCTTTTTTTTGTTCATATTTTTAAATGAAATCCCTTAGTCATTGCAGGTTTTTAGGACAGTAAAGCAAACCCTGCGCTAATATGCGAGTATAAATCTCTTTCAAAGCTATGCTACCCATCAATTACCTCAGGTTTCCACTCAGAACTGAAGCCTGATTTCACCCACTGAGCTAAAATCCGAGAGATTTTTGGACAACTCCTATCTGCAATTGCTGTATTTTCTTCCTGAACAGCCTCATTTTCCACTGCAGCATGGCTGCAAGAAAAACAAAAGCAGAGAACATCACGACACCTCGTTTTAATGTCATTGAAGGTCTGTCAGTATGATGTCGTTTCTTTTAATCAACCTGAAACACCCTTGGATGTCCACTGTTATTGTAAGAATGTTGTGACAATCAGGGATACTGGCCACCACAGTCAGGCACCTCCAAGGTCATTCTCATCAATACTGTATACTAAAAACATTGGAAAGAGAAATGAATAACCAAGCAAAGGGCTTTCATGAAGATGCTGTGGGACTTTATTTAAATTAGATGTTGTCAGGGGACATAACAAATGCCTAATAATAAATTCTGAACTTGAGCTAGATACAATCCCAGGGTCTCTGAACGGCCCTCACACCAACCAAAACAAACACACTATCCAGGTCATTCAATCATCATCGTGCGAATGTATAACAAAGTACAAACAGACTTGTCCAGATCAATGCAAACATTAGTCCGGGAGCTCACCAAGTGTTGCTGTTCCCAAAACATCACATTAAAGCCGCCTTCTTAACTTTGCGGCGTCATAGTCACCTTTTCACTTCAATAATATATTCATGCCTCGCTCAACTGGGTACAAATCTTCATTTTTCCCATTATATACAACATTATTAATAACCGAGTCTCCAACAGAACCTACAGCGCATGACTGCAACGCATGCACAGTACGCCTTCAAAAATCAAGATTAGTAACAGGCTGTTTATTCAGAGATTAAACATCACTTCCCCCGTGATTAGGACACACATCTAGCGCATAATATCGGGGGGAAACAATTGAACGATCTCCCGCTGACAACCAGTAATTCATTACATTGCTCATGCACTGAAAAACTTCCTCTGGCGTCTGGGTGCTCCCGTAGGAAAGCGGTATCGGACAATACCCGCGGAAGTATCTTTTTTTTTCCTTCCTTTTGTTATTTACAATACAGAGTATAATTACCATACATACATAATATTCATACGAAACAAAATAATGCCAGAATGTCTTGAAATGACCGATATTGCCGAAAACAAAAGTATTTCTTCACTTCAACGCTAGCCGTGCGGCTGTGCCGCTCCGTTTGGAAAATCCCACTCTTTTTTTAAAATTGTTTATTAAACATAGAATTTACAGATACAAATACAACAAGCGGATCAGAATCATGTACAATAGAAAAAAAACGCAGCAGAAAAAAGCATTTAACTACCAGAGGTAATTAAGTAATTATGTGGTCAAATTGTATATTTTACACGTATCATATTTTCCTTGCTTTAATATTTCTCAATTATTTATAAAATGTAGTTTCAACATGCATGCATTTCCTGTAAAAAATAAAACTCAGCACACAGTTTTTTACAACATTTCGAATACCTCTGGCATTCATGAAAAAGATATTGTAACGCTTACGGCCGACAGGTTCTGTGTAAGAGCCGGCGTACCAGAGCAGGTGACGTCACCGCCCTTCCCTGTGATAGCAGGACTACAGCTACTGGGCTGTAGGAAGATCTCTCTTCAGCTCACCGGGCTGGGTCCATGCGGAGTGACGCGGGAGTCCCGGGTGTCCCGGGTTCGAGCCCCCGACGGTGCAGGGCCGACCTAATGCGGCAAGGGCGCCCGCCTGAGCCCCCGTTGCGTTACAATATACACAAAAGCAAACTAAGACTGTCTAAACTATTGAGTTTTTCGAAGAACCAGAACTATAACAGTCCTTAATACTTAACTACACCATTCCAAACTAACACTAGTATATACTGCTATAACAAATAAAACCAAAACCAAACATAATTATTAACTGAGCAGCCACTGGGAGCGAATCTCCTTCCCATCTACAAAGGCCCTCCTCCCCTCTCTTCTGGCAGCTTCAACCTGGGGCCAAAGCTGGTTTGGAAAATCCCACTCGTCTGCTGCAGACATCAGGGGCTGACGTCACCGATTTCAACACGCGATCCAGAACAGCTCTTATAAAAATGAGATGCACAGACATCTGAGCCACAGCAATTTGAGCAGGACGTCTGCTGGGACGGACTTTTCTTTAGTGTGAGTCGAGCTCTTCGTATCGTATCTGTATGGCAGAAGACGGTTTGCAATGCAACGGGCAGCAATAAAACCTTAAATCTATCGAAATTAGTAAATCAGCCTCACTAAATAACATGACGTGAACTAGCCAGGACTGAAGCTTAGTAGCTATATTAAATATATATATAGATAATGTTCCCGTTTTATGAAGTCTTTTAATGGCACTCGGTGATGAAGAAGATCGTATTTGTGACTGTGAATACTACAGTATGTGACTTTTTTTGTCCAGAAGACGTTATAACATTTCTCTCATCCTTCGGAGGTTTTTCATGTCCGTTTCTCGATGTGGTTTTTGTTGAGCAGGGATGTTCCCTGCGAGTCCATGTGCTGTTTATATACAGTAATAGTTTGAGCGCATTTGTTTGTTTTTATCATGTCGCTGACAGAGCACCGAAGGAGCTTTTTGAGTAATTTGCAAACATCTGTACAAAACCATTACATTCTAGCTATCGCGGTGGTAATATTTTTGGGATTGCTTTAGTTTTGAAATATTTAATATGCGTTTATTAGTGTTTGAACATTTACATGTAACAAACCAAAAATCTGAACTTGTTAAATCGATTTACGTGATTTGTGGCTTTTGATCTGAATTAAAGGTTTTATTATTAAATAGAAGAGTTACTGTACGAAGCTCTGAATGACTGGATTTGGAACCTTGTGGTTCAAAGAAAAAGTTTTGTGTTGCATACACTATCTGCATAGTTAGCTAAATCATTTAACAACGTGACTGAGGTATAGCATACTCTACTGTATGTGAAATTGACGCGCATGTTGACAATGCTGTTTTCAGATGGTGCTTACCACACAAAGGTGGATGACCGTATTTCTGCCGTGTTAAGAGAATATATCCTGTAAGCTGCATGTGTGTCTTGTATGAATGACGTAATGTCGATGTGTTGTTTTTGTTCAGGTAAGAAAGAAATGAGAGGTCTGGGAACACACTCCAATGGTGGTGTGAAGAACAAAACCCACATCAAGATGCCTTTCCACTTCCGCAAGAACAAGAATCATAAAAATGAGCCAGTGGTGGAGCCAGTTCTCCCTTCAGGTACACCGATGCGCCCATCTCTCTCTCCCTCATCTCTCTCTCCCTCCCATCTCTCTCTCCCCCATCTCTCTCTCATCTCTCCCTCCCATCTCTCTCTCCCCCATCTCTCTCCCTCCCATCTCTCTCTCCCCATCTACCTCTCCCTCATCTCTCCCATCCCTCTTTCTCTCTCTCCCCATCTACCTCTCCCTCATCTCTCCCATCCCTCTTTCTCTCTCTCCCCATCTACCTCTCCCTCATCTCTCCCATCCCTCTTTCTCTCTCTCCCCATCTACCTCTCCCTCATCTCTCCCTCATCTCTCCCTCCCATCTCTCTCTCCCCCATCTCTCCCATCCCTCTTTCTCTCTCTCCCCATCTACCTCTCCCTCATCTCTCCCATCCCTCTTTCTCTCTCTCCGTCATCTCTCCCATCCCTCTTTCTCCCTCCCCCATCTATCTCTCTGTCATCTCTCCCCCATCTCTCTCTCTCCCTCCCATCTCTCTCTCCCTCTCATCTCTCCTGTCCTTGCCTGCAAGGTCTTTCTCAAACTCGTTCCTCTCGTGCCTCCCCAGCGCCCTTGTTGAGCTTCGAGGAGAACCTCGCGCAGTCGCGGTTCGCGGAAGCCGGCCTCCAGCTGGTGGCCCGGGAGGAGCAGCTGTGCGGGCAGGGGGACGAGGCGTCGAGGGAGAGGCTGGGGCAGGACTACGACAGGCTGTGCCTGCAGATGTGGGGGGTGGTGATGGCGTCGCTCAGCCTCGGGGACGGGGAGCTCGAGAGGCTGAAGTCGGCGGTCGAGGCCATCGCGCACCAGGAGGAGCGGGACAGGCGGTGGAAGGAGGAGAGTCAGAGAGAGGCGCCGTGCTGGAGGCCGCTGCGGTGCCGGAGCACGCACGACCGCCAGCTGTGGAAGATAGTGGAGAGCCGGATGGACAGTACGGAGGAGGTGAGCGGGGCGGATATCCTGTCCTCCTCTGTGAAGAAGGAGGTCTTCAGGCTGGGCAAGCGCCTGAAGGACGACCTGCTGACGGTGGTGCGGAGCGTGAAGGGCTGCTACCCCCAGGAGTTCGACATCTGCAACACTTACGCAAGGTTATACCATGCAGCCTTCTCCATCCGGATGAGGAAGCTGACGGAGTTCGTGCTGGACCACGAGGACTGCAGCTACCTCCTGTGCTGGATCCACAATTACTATCCCAAGTAAGTGCCATGGATCCAGTATTATTATCCAAAGTAAGAGCCATGGATCCAGTATCATTATCCAAAGTAAGTGCCGTGGATCCACTGTTGTTATCCAAAGTAAGTGCCGTGGATCCACTGTTGTTATCCAAAGTAAGTGCCGTGGATCCACTGTTGTTATCCAAAGTTAGTGCCGTGGATCCAGTATTATTATCCAAAGTAAGTGCCATGGATCCACTATTATTGTCCAAATTAGTGCCCTGGATCCAATATTATTATCCAAAGTAAGAGCCATAGATCCAGTATTATTATTCAAAGTACTGTAAGTTCTACAGAATTGCAACACAGGCTCCTCAGGGCTGTGCATGCTAGAACTGCACATTAAGGAGTTCACAATTCTACAACATGCACATGTATGTATGTATATCAATTACAGCAGTCACGAAATGCTGATTTGCTACTTTATCAAATGTTTCTGCAAGTTTTTCTCCTTGCAACACCAGACAGGCAAATAGTTGTCGATGGTTGGTAATACTTTATATCATCCAGAACAAAACTCAGTCCGAGTGGTGAAGTCCCGTCTTTCTTTGAATCCGTGGCTGCTGTTGGGCTTTTCTGTTTGTTTCAAAGTGGTAGAGACTTGTTATTATGCTTTTTATGTAGGTTATTTAGGTTTTAGAAGTTCAAGTATTTAGTATTTAGTTTGAGTATCTACTGTAGTTTTATTCTGCTTAAAATGCTAGACTTCGGAAATCCTCAGAGTGACTTCTTTGGTGCTGTGATTTGCCATGAACTTGTCATAGGTGTTGTTGCGTTTCTTTTTAAAGCAATATTTAATTGGTTTTCAGTCTTTTCGTAAAAACACCATCCAGTACAGTAAATACAGGATGTGTCTGTGATTCTTTCAGCAATGTGCTCAAGAGCAAAGAGCTCCAGGCTGATATCAACACCGAGAACTTGGAAGCTCTTCTCCCCAAGGAGACATTAACACAACTGGAAGAGCAGTATTTTGCTTACAAACAGGTAGGTCAACTTCTGATGAGCGAAAATCTAATTTTTCTGAGCACAGTTCACTCCCATTATTTATAAAAATTCATAATTTTTGCTGAAAAACCCTTTCTTTTGCCATTTAAAATGAGATTTGGAAAAGGCGATGGAATTGTAAAAGGTTGAACCAGATTTGTCAGCATCTGTGTCGCTCATCTCCAGCAGGCAGGCTCATCTTTCCCAGAAAGAAAAACTGTAACAACATAAACAATGTCACAAATTAAGGACAGGAAAAATAACATACAATAGAACTGTGAAATCAATATTAGAAATAGTACACAATCATTAAAAATAATCGCAATGATTACATTTTGTGAATTAGACCATTGTTAACAGTGCATTATTAGAAATCCAAAGATCACTGCTTTTCTTTTGTTGCAATATTGTTCATGGCGTGACATCTGAATTATGACAATTTCGTGGTCGACAATGTGTCACAGCTTAATAACCCGCACTTCATTTCAGTGCTCTGGCAAGAATTAGCCCTCTGTCTTTCTTCTTTCAATGAGATGACGTTCACACCCCCTGCTGATGAAGTGTTCTGTATTGTCCCATTTGTTTCTGAAATAACTTAAAAGCCTCTCACGTGCCATTTAATCATTGATACGGGCCTAAAGTCGTGAAAAGTGGCTCGGAGATGCGTTTAAATGTTAACGTTTTACAAAATAAGAAAGTAGGAAACTCACTTTTAATGAACGAGTTTCCTTTTTTTTTGTGAAACTGGGGCTCCTCAGGGTGGCCAGAAAACTGAATTGCTTTTTTTCTGCAGTGTCAGATCAGCAAATGGATTTTGAAGGCTCTGCAGACCGAGGAGGAGAAGTGGGTGAAAGGAGTGACTCCTGAGCTGACAGATGGGCATTACTTCAGCGAATTACCCATTGACATAATCCAGGTATTGAACACACGTCTTTGTTGGAGGAGTCTGCTGTGACTCTTTAAGTGGCTCTGTGTGCCTAATTCACCGTGCCATTCCTTCTGTTTTATGGTCTTGTTATTCGGCAGCATGTCAAAAAGTGACCATGATCTTTGTAGACTCTAAAACGGATAATCAGTCTCGGCACTATGTAACCCACGTCACCCTCTCTGAATTATTTAGGAGCCAATGGCAGATGGTCCTGAACTCACTAAAACCACACTCAAATGCTGAAACACAGAAAGAAAATGACTTTAGGAAACATCAGTTGGAGGCTTGACTGGTAAAGGTGCTCGCTTGTGTGCCGGTTGAGCTCTGTGATCCCGGGTTCGAGTCTGGGTCATGTCACTGGCAGACTGTGACGAGGATTTGAGCTGACAGATTTGAGCTGTGCAGCAAGAGCTGTTGCAGAATTGACTGAGTTGCGTTGAGGGTCGAGGGGTGAGTCAGCCAGGGTTCTCCGGGCTCTCAGCTACACAGCGCCCCCTGTGGCCTCCTGCGTGCTTACAGAATGTGGCACCGTCAGTGAGGGACACCTCTCCTCCAATCAGCGCTGAACTTCCTGCTTGGGGCTGCACCGACAGTGACCTATTGGAAAACGAGCAGCTCAGTGTCAGTTGGGTCTTCCTCTTACTCCACGTGCATGAGTACAGCACTCAAAACAATGTAGGAAAAGCTATCGGCGAAGAAAATATTTGTCATGCAGTTTGCACTTCTGTCTCACAGCTTATAAATGGAAGCGCGAAGGAAGCCAGGGAGATTTCCGATGAAATATTTGCGGCCCTGAAGAGCAGGCTCTTGACTGAGCTGGAGAGCTTCTTCATGAGGTAAGAGGTTATAAGACGGAGATTTTCACGTGGAAGACAACATATATTTAATATTTACAGGCGCATTGCGGGCTGTTGCACATTCCAGCCTAACAGCATTACGAGACTGGGGTGTCATTATCTGTGAGAGGAATAACAGGGACATGGTCCCATTTGCACGTCTATCAGATTTACTGATGATTACTCTGTGGTGTTCAGTTTAGTGATGCAGTCGCTTGAATGGGCCAACTAACCTTATATCAGACCCTATTCTACTCAACCATGCGTGCATTGTACCGTACGTCCACAGTAATGATATGGAGACTGATGGTGTTTAATGTCCTGTTTCAGCTATAAGAAATATTTAGAAGACGTTATGAAAGGAAAACAGGATAATTCGACGTTTGTAAAGGCTAACCTGTTGAGCATTAAACAGTTCAGGTAAGTTTTCTGTTCATTAGAATTTAAAAAAAAATCTTGATCTTTTGCCATGTTTACTTATGGGCGATAGCAGTTGTTAGAGATATATTGAATGTGGTGATTTTTGTGTGAAGATCTAATTCTTTCCAGATGATGGCAAAGCAAACTGGAAAGTAAGAAAATTCCAGGAAATCTTCCAACGTACTTTTCTACATAGCAGAATAGAAGGGATATGACTCAGTGGGGTGAGGATTGATTGGAAGAGAATCATTTATTTCAGTGAAAGCTGCAACAAAATGTCAGTACTTGTGTCATCTTGGTTTGATGTTTCAGAAGTGAAAGAGCAAGCAAAAAAGTAACGCAGTTATGCAGCAGTGGAACTAGTTATTCACAATGCAGATTATGCCCTCACAGTGTAATGACATTTGCATAATTGCAATGATCTTCTTTTGTTTCTCAGGGATTATGTTGCTAACAACAGTGAATTCTTTAAGGATGGAAGTGAAGAAAGGTGCATTTTGACACTGAAGCACCTGGAGGACAGTGGATATAGATACCTAATCGGCATCATGCAAAACTCTATCAAGGTACTTGAGCTGCTGTCCGACACAATCTCTGCTGTCTCCATGATGGTGGCAGCAGTTTGAAATATCTTTACAAATATGGAGCGCTATGTGCTTTCAAATCTGTTGCGCTCTGTTGGTTGTTGTGAACTTCTACTGTATTGATGCAAAGGCTCTTCGTGAGCAGGTAATGTAGGTCTATTGAAGAAGCTCTTCTGTTCACTGGTGTTGTCATGTAAACTGGACACCAGCTGTCAGTGTTCCTCCTACTTTTAGGACACTCTTCTAATTACATCATTGCACAATAGCAGGGTTCTAAACTTATTTTTAGTTCCCAGACAAATTAAAGCTGGAATTTCACAGTACTCTTGCAGTCTAGTGAGAGCTATTTCAGTCTTGTAAGTGTAACAGGAGCTGGTGCAGTCTCCCGTGAAGCGTAGTTCAGGACCCTATGCAGACGATATAATCCGGATGTAAGTGGAGAAGGACAACAGGGAAGAGACGTAGAGGATCAAGACGGGTTGACAGACAGGGGGGCGTGAGGGCGGTGACCCGGTGCTCCGTAGGCGTGGTGCAAGGAAAACAGATCTAGACAGTCCAAAGGGGAATCCGCGGCGCAGTTCAGAGTCCAGGAATCGCGGGATCCATCTCAGACAGGCAAAGTTAAAATCCGGCTCCAGAACAGGAACAAAGTATTAAAACCAGGGTAACGAGGCCAGGCGCTCCAAGCCCCGGACTCAGACGGTCAGGACGCCGTGATGAAGCCTGTGCTGTCGGGGCTCTCCTGGACCCGCAGGTAGGTGGGCTTCCAGGCGTCCATCTCCCAATGCTGAGCCCGGAATAGCGAGAGCACCAGGCTTAAATAATGACCGACAAAACAGGAGACAGGTGAACGTAATCAACTATAAAACGAAAGGGTCGGAGCGCCCTTAAGAGGAGGGATGACGATCGTGACCGTAAGAGGCTGCATTTTCATGAGCAGGGTATTGTTTCTTTAGAACGTTTGGTATTCCATTCAGATAAAGTGCGTTCTTTATGTGAACAATCTAAAAGCTACATCTTCTGGGTACTTTTACTTGACAGTCTTTCATAGTAAAACCCGAGGTGGTCTTTTGCACTCATTGTGAAATCTCTCTGAAAAGTTACCAGGAGAACTGAAGTGTGGCAGGTTTATAAATATCTTTTTTGGGAAAACTTTTCTCCACATCAAAGGCCCTCCCTTCAGTTCCCGAAAATGCCTGGGTTTTGTTTCTGGATTGTGCTGCTTAGCTGTTCTCATCCTAGGTGGCTGCTGTCCTTATGACTGCAGAGGCTCAGAGAAAAGCTGCTGCTGTGTCTCGGATCAAATTGCAGGGTTTTTATTTTTCCGTTTCAAGCTGCCAGCACTAATGAAAAACAATCGCCAGAACCACGCTACGCTAGGCAGAAGAACCCATTCTTTCCAGAGTTACAACTTAAGATGCATAAGAAAGTTTCATTTTCCTTGCACATTGAGAAATTATGCAATATGATGCCAGACAGAGCAACCAGCTCTCAGGGGGCAGAGGTACGTTGGAGAATGAGGCCAAAAAGCCAGTGTTTCTATGCAGCCTAATGTTCATGCACTTTCACAGAGTTCTCAAGACTGAAACAGCTGTTCCAGATGGAAGAATTTAATACATTCCACAGTTTTGACATTTCCTCTAAAATTTAAATCATTTCAGCTGGCTAGCAAAACCCTGGCAGCCTCAGACTCTCTCGGTATTTCCAAAGGGTTGTGTAAAAAAGTTTGGCACATACACATGCCCTTCACACATTAGAATCAGGGAGCACTAAAGTTATTTGACAGTGTAAAAGATCCTTGAAGAATTTGTTGATGGTGGCTGTGCATCCATTACAGAACCATAAAAATGTCTTTCACATTCCCATAGATCAGTTCTTTAAATTCAGTATTTTTTTTAGGTCTTTTACCTTTCTGTGTTGAAAATGACCTCTTTAAATGAAGATGATTTTGTTCTAAAACCCTGGGATGGTTCTTCTGTCATCACAGGGGTCTGCTGTTGCTATAGTTGTGACAGCAGTAGAGTGACATACACAGTGTTAGGGAGGGGGATACTATTGCAGGACAGCCTACAGTACCTAGTCTGACCTTAAATTGTGCAGAAGAGAAACTGGTCAGCCGCAAAAGGAGTTAGATCTTCTCTGTGACAGACTTCAGTGGCTGTCGCACATGGCTTGTTGAGTGTGGTTTATTTGTGTGAAATGCAGTTAAGTAGTGTTGTCTTTACAGCACTTAAATTCCTCACAGGCTTCATGGATAAAAAAGTAGCTATTCTTCCTGAACAGCTGTACACTATTCTTCCTGTACAATCTGCAAAATCACAAACCTTAGCAAGATCTATTTGCCAAACATTGTGTGATGTGTATCCTTATTGGAATCCTGACCAGCGACTGGGAACAGGCTGATGTAATTAGCTGTTGAGTCCACAGGGCACTTTCTCCTGATCTCCCCTTTGCTGGGATGGCACTGACCGCTCTGACCTCACATGCACAGCATGGCTTGTGATTCATTGTTTCAAGATTCCTCTCCCTGTGTCCCTCTCCCCAGAGTCTGCACCGGGATGTGGGTACCACGGCCTGGCTCAGCTGCAGCAAGCAGGTGATGGACAGTCTGCTGCACAAGGTGGAGGAGCTCTTGCAAGGGCACAAGGACATGTCCCCTGACACCTTTCAGGTACGCCGCTTGCTGGCCGTCCCACGTTTCTGCTCCTCCAGCAGGTAGGGCGCTTGCTCAGAATCGGGCAGGTCTCGCCTAGTTTCCCTAGAGAAACAGGCCAGAGGCAGGTTCTTCCACCAGGTGCGCCATAGTTCAAGTTTTTAAAATGCACTTTAGGGTGGGGAATTGCTAGATCATGTTTTTCCATGTCGGAAGCTGAACTGGACAGCAGGAGGTTATTCAGAGTGCCCCAGTGCCCGAGCAGAAAGCAAAGCAATCCACCAGGTCGCAGGCAGTTCAAGCTGAGCCAGAAACGGAGGAAGGTACACGGAGCAGCTTGAGGTGCTGCGATCGCGGCGCCAGCCATGTGGACAAGCCGGGCTCAGCCAGCGTGTCCCCCTGTCGTGCAGGAGCTGGTGGGCCGGCTGCACCTGGCGATGATCGTGGAGTACTGCAGGAGGCTCATGAAGCATAAGCTGAAGCTGCGGGACGAGGCGCAGCAGAGGACCGCGGCCGATCGGATCTGCACCGACTCCAAGAAGCTGCAGTGCCTCTTCAAGGAATACGTGAGTGTGGCCGACCGGACTGGACCTGCTCAGGGGAGCGTGCCTTCGGAGCCGGATGTGCGCACAGTCTGTCTTGCACACTTTGCGGATTTTTTTTTTTGTGGCATTTTAGAAGTGTAGCATTCCAAGTGTGGCACGGTGCGGCACGCTGGGGAGAATGGGGAAGTGAAGGCAGAATCTTTTCCGGCCACATCACCCGAAACTCAGCGCTGCTCGGAGGAGAGGCGTGGCCAGCGCACACGCTGCAAGCCCGCAAGAGCCCGGGAGGTCACTGTGGGGTCGCTGTGTCACTGAGAACCACACGAGCCCAGGCCAGCTAGTCCCACCCTCCACCCTTGGTGGCCAGTTCTGGGTCCCCACATGGGGAATCCTAGTCGCAGTCAGCTAGTGACCCGACCCAGAATCAAGCCCACTATCACTGAGGTCAGCCTACACTCCAGTCAGCACTTTTGCCAGTTGATCCACTGGCTGAACCCAGGGCATTTTAAGACAAAATCACTTATCAGTTTGTTTAATCACAGATTATACATTTATCCAACTATTGCTGGCGTATGTTGCTGGTTTCTGTCAGATATGTGAAATATGGAATGAGATTCTAAATTTAGCAGAAAGATGACCTGTACCATAAGACTGAAATAATTATGAATTGTTTTGCTTTAGAAACCAAACCTGACCTCTTCGTTTAGAAAGGGTCAATGAAACACAATACCGGTTTGCTTTTTACATTAGTGGAAAAAAACATTACATCAGTTCCTTACTGGCGTGGATTCAGAAAGTAAGGCTTTTTAACACTAATACAAATACTGGGTGTGTTCCAGTCAAAGGTGTTGCCTTTTCCAGCAACTTCTGATGCTGACAGCCACCAGAATAAAAAGCTCAAGAACGCACTTCTGAGCTACTAAAGGACATAAAAATTAAAAATAAGAGGAGACCATTCAATGCAATCTGCTCCTTTGATTTCTCTTCTAAGCCCCATGTTTTTGTTTGACTGCTGAGCATTTAGTATTTCTTTAGATTGGCATTGCCTGTACTTTCTGTATTGAAGGAACCCAGAGTTTTGCCTTCAAACAGCATGGTGAGGTAGCCTGTCCCACACTCCCACAAGCCTTTGTGTCAAGAAGTGCCTCCAGTTCTTAGTTTTGAACGCACTACCCCTTATTTCCCCCCCTGCGTCCTCTGGTTCACATTTAACTTCCAGTTCCAGCGCAGCCATATCGTTTATGTAACACTGACCACAATTACACAGGTTTTCCTAAATGAGATTGTATTTTATTGCTAGCCTTCAGCCCTCCACCCTTGTGTTGTTTTTCAAGTGTCTGTCAATGTGGCAGTAAGGCGTGTGGAAGACTCGGACCTCAGACACTGACCCATAGTCCCCCCTTTCCTGCTGCGTGGTGACGTCACGTGTAAGGAAGAAAAATGTCTCATGTGCTTCCTTGCTTTCGCGCAGGGGTCAAAAGATGAATGGCTCAACGAAGTTCTGGGCAGAATCGCGGAAGTCATCAAGCTTCAGGACTTGAGCACAATTCAGCTGGAGATCGCCACCCTGGCCAGGGATTACCCAGACATCAGGTGAGGTCGCTGTGTCTCTGTGTGTCAAGACAGAAAGCTGTAGCCTTCCCCACTTCAAAGAGTGGAAAACCACAGATCGCATTTCAGTTAGGGTGTGCTGCCCTGATTCATCTCCAGACATGTTTGTGCCGCAGGTTTAGACAAAAGCCTGTCGTGAGAACTTTGTGCCGTTCGTATGGTAACCACAATGCATGGCATCCTGCCCTACCTGCAGAGGATCGGTGGTTTTGATGTAAATGCGATTAAAACTAATGAGCAAAGGGGTTTTATAAATACAGTGTGTAGGAATTCATCATTTAAAATGATAGGCAGTGGGTGGCAGTCAACACTGCTGCCTCCTCGCTCTAGAGTCCTGGTTTGGATTACAGACTGAGGTGCCTTCTGTGTGAAGCTTGCACGTTCTCCCCATGCCTGATGTTTATCCAGGAGCTCTGTTTTCTTCCCATCTCCTGGAGACATGCTGGGTAGGTTAACTTGTGTATGTCTGCCCTGTGTTAGGCTGGCACTATCCTTAACTTGAGTACGGTGCTTTCTGATAAAGGGTGGGGAGAAGAAGAATGAAGATACAGATTTGAGGAGGGTAGGGGGGATCAGCTGCCATCCTTTTCTTCTCTTTGACTCTCTGTGTCCCCCCCCACAGTGAGCGCCATGTGGCTGATTTGCTGTACCTGAAGGCCAACCTCTCCAGCAGAGACGTCAAGACCATCAAGAGCAGCCTGACAGAGACCAAGCACGCCATCTGCAGCAGCGAGTCCAAGCCTTTCTTTTCCAAAGTAGTGTTAAAAAAACTGTTATGAGCTCCTCTGGGGCCCGGTGTCTTTCATATGGCGCCTGCATGAGTCGCTGTCCTCTATACCAGGGCCCAGTGCCTGTAAGAGGCCAGGACAGCCCCTGTCTCTGGCTCTGTGCACTGCATGTGTCCGCACAGATTTCGGTTCCGAAACCACACTCAGCTGAACAGGCTGTTAACTCACATGCTTCTCATGCCTTGGACAAACCTCGATCCCTTGAACATTCTCATAGCTAACTTTCCCTGTGGCACTGTTACAAACTTTTTAGCTTTGGTTTATTGTTATCATCACAGAGTTTTGGAATATCACCAAGAGCATTGGAAATAATAATCAATGAAATAGTAATAAGAAAGCAAAAACCTACGCATGTGTCGGCGATAAACAACTATTAAACCTGTGAACTCGAAAAGAGACGTCACCAATAACACAAGCTTTAATGCAATCCACTTTAGTTCACACCAGAAGAAGGCTCCACAGTGGAATTTCCTTTTCAGAGAGGCATTTCCTCTCTTCTGTTTTTAGTATGGGATAAACCTATTATTTGTTCCTTTGCAGCCTACGCATACTGACGCAGCTACCCACCTGAACCACTTTAGTTTAATGCTACTACTGTGTGTTTAGTGGCAGAGTTATTCAGCTAATACAGAAAATGCTTAGAAAAATTCTGTTTCTAGGTAGGAGTAATTGTTACTGTATTTTACAGTGATATCTAGTTTCCAAGCCTGTGATATTGAGCAGAGAACTTGGGGAACTCTGTGTGCACAAACCTTCTTGCTTCTGCTTGAGAATGTAAGTGTTAAGCTGGATTCAGCACTTTCTACTCTGTGGTAGTGGTATTCAGATGGGGTTGAGCAAGTCTGCTGTCAATGCCCATGAAAACCAAACAAAGATTCCTAGATTTTTTAAGTATGTTATTTTCAGTTAAAGTGCTTTTTGAATCTGAATATGTCTGTGAACCTTTGTATGATTCAATAGTTCTTGAGTGTTATTTATGTATATTTGTAATGATAATGTACAGTGGACTGTATGTAATGTGTAGTGGACTTAATCACACTTAATAAGACTGTGGTGAGCAGGCACTGCTTTACACAAAAGGTGGTGGGTGTCTGGAACAAGCTTGAGTCATATTGTCGATTTTCTTGAGAGACCTTCAAGAAATGTCTGGATGTGGACCTTGGATCAAAAATGTACTCACCGGCCAAGCAAAGAGTAGATCACGTAGGCTGCTCTTGCCAGCAGCCATATCACCATCATAGTCCCCATTACCTGTAAAGGTCTTTGAGTGGAGTGTCCAGAAAAGTGCTATAAATACAGTATGTAAGGAATTGTTAATTATAATTATTATGATAATTACCTTAGCACACTTGTACTGTTTCTCAGATAGGAAAGGCCTTACATGATTTCACTCTCCTTGAACCACTGCCTGTGCAGACGTTTTTGTTACTGTTACCAGATCTAAAGCAATGTTAGCAACAATGTGCTCTGTTGTTACTGAAGATGTGCAGTGTTAAACGACATGTACTGTATATATTTTATTTATGTCCATCTTTTTCATTTTAAAATAAACAGTTTAAATGTCCAGTCTCGAATGAAAGTAGACCTCCCATTCTCTTGTCTGCTGTGCCTCTGCTGGTGCTTATTCTTTGTGAGTTAGCAGCGATGACAAACCAGTGCTGCATCATCTACAACCCCTCTTCCTATCCAGTGACGGACAGATCTCATAGCTGCTGCCGAAAGACCTGCTGTTTGCACTTCCACTCATCGGTCTTGTGATGCGGATGAAGTCAATGGGCAATTTGCTTTCTGGTTTTGAGAGTCCCGTTGCTTTTAAACCCCACTTTGTGGGAATGAATCAGTTTTTAACCCATTGTCATCCAGGTTTGGGTTCAGCGAATTGTGAAAATGGAAAAATGTGCGTGTGGGGGGGGAAAAGCTGTGGGCTAGAGAAACCTCCTGTGCAAGTTTCACCATTCCCAATTTTTCTTTATATGCAGCTCCAAAGAGAGTCTTACTGCTGTGTGTTTACGGGTGGAGCAGTGGCTCTGTGGCTAAGGCTCTGTGTCTGTGACTGTAAGGTTGCCAGTTCGAATCTCATGGCTGGTAGAGGAATCCTACTCTGTTGGGCCCCTGAGCGAGACCCTTAACCCCAACTGCTCCAGGGGTGCTGTACAATGGCTGACCCTGTGCTCTGACCCCAAGCTTCTCTGTGTGTCTGTGTCTCATGGAGAAAAGCTGGGGTATGCGAAAAGATGAATTCCTAATGCAAGAAATTGTATAGGGCTAATACAGCAACATTATCATCATCATTATTATTAAAGCAGGGCACGCCAAGTGAGCCGAGTGAATCATGGCGCAGGAAGTCCACAGTCTCTGAAAAGCCCAGTGATGTGTCAGTTTGCCTTGGGATCCAGAGACATACAGATCTATCTTTTCCTTTCCTTTATGGGCAGCTGAGCTACTAAACGGAACCACTATGTGTCCGAACACCCATGGAGTGTCATGGGAGCCGGTTCTGACTCCCGTGAAGTGTGTGGCAAAGACCCTATGCATACGGGGTATAATCTGGAAGAGTCTGGAGACCAACATCAGGGGAAACACGCCAGGGTTTATTTCGGGGAACACGCACAGTGGGCATGAACAGTGATCCAGTGCACAGGGGAAAACTCAGAAGGCGACCAAGTCCAATCAGATCCAAAAGGGATAATCAGGGTGCAGTCCGTGATCCGAGAAGATGGGATCACTTTATTGGCCATATACAATTTCTTGTATTAAGAATTTGTCTAGCGATACCCAAAAATGAACGCAATTGAAAAAGATGTGGTAAAAGCGTAGTAAATCACGGAGGGTGGGGGGGGTTAAAGCTGCAGTAAAAACGTCACTATGTTAAAATCAAATGGAAAAGGTGCAAAAATATTGCTTGATGGTAAATCTTCATAAGGGAAGATTGTTGATTGTTGTTGGAAACCCATCAGGATAGGCTGTGCTGCCACGCTGCGCCCCTAACCCGTAGTGTCCAAGGTCTGGCACCAGTCCTGCCCCCTTCCTCCACTGCAGCAGCTCTCCTCCTCCTCCTCCTCACGGGTCCCACTGTGTAACACTGCTGTCCACCAGTGGACAGGACAGGAAGACCCCCGGATGAGGTTTTAAGAGGACAGATTATTCCTGAGGATTCCTGACCTTGCCTAGCTCTTGCAGTGTGTTAGCCTGGGGGGGGGGCTTGTGATCAGCTGGGATTCTCCTGAGTGTCTTGTGCTTGTTTGCTTGTCGGAGAAACTGAATTCTAAAATGGACACAACGGCAAATCTGGTTTATCATTCTAAAGCAGATGTTCAAAAAAATGTATTTATTTATTTTTAGTCCACAGTCATGTTCTGCAAAATTAAATTTCAGAAAGTATGGAATGCTCCTGAATGGGAGACCTCCTGGAAAAGCTGAGATTGCTGCTGTAAGAGGTGTTGGTGGGACCAGTAAGGGGTGCTTACCCAGCAGACTGTGACTATGCCCCAGTATAGTGATGGGGACAGTATACTGTAAAAAAGGTGCCGTCCTTTAGATAAGACAATCATTTTTATTATTAGCAGTAGTATCAGTATATACCAGTCATCAGCTGACTGCTCCCAAACTAATATCTGGAGTGGAGACGGCGTTCCCACAGCTCCGTGCCCGGCCGACGAGCGATTGGCATTGGCGTGGACGTGACAGTGCTGATGTGTCGTGCCCTGGACTGGAGCTTATCGAGCTGTGAGACTGTTGGCATCTACGCAGTCAGCAGGGCGACGGGAGCCCCAAGACTGCTGTGTTCACTCTCTCGGACAGCCGCAGAGCTCACCCCGATCCCTGCTCGTTGCAGTCTGCAGTGTGATCTGTCACACCTTCCCGCAACAGCACAACGGGCCACTGCTGAAAACAGGGCTTGAAAAGCCTTTTGCATGTTGGCTGAAGTTTAAATCCTGAATATATATGCCTGTCTCTATGTTCTCCAAATCAAAATTTCCTGCACTTACTGCCTTGGTGTAATTTTGTAACTTACCTCAGGTCTGTTTCCCTTTCCACTAGTATATAAAATTTCCTGAGTTGGCATTCAAAGCCAAACTCATCAACATTCGAGTTTATATTCCTGTCAGTCCAGTATTGAGGCATAATTAGAGGAAGCAATTAAGTCTTTCCTGTTGTTGTTGTTGACCTGCTCTCATAAAGTAGAAAAGTAAAACAACTGAGCATTATCTGAAGAAATTCCATCATTTTGCAATGGCAGTGATTTCAGGGCGCAACGGAGGCCATGAAAAGCTGACAGGAAAAGATAATTTTCTTCAAAACATAATACATCTTTCGTTTCGATTTTACAAGATTTTACAAGAATAAGAGGCAGCGGGCCAAAAAAAAACAAGCTGCTTTTCTGCTGTAGTACATGTCTCGACAGCCACATTTGAATATAAGCACTAAACCATTAACCATGAGCATAACTGTTTTTCTTCTGGTGAAAGTTTTCCTCAAAGAATTTTGGAAATTAGACCCTTTAACTCATTCCAAGAAAGGAATAGTAAAAACACATTCATTTTAACCCTCAAGTGCTTCTCGAATTACAATACTTAAGCCTTCCTTATACAGCAGAGGCGTTGAGTAGGGGAATTTCACTGAAACAGTAGCTGCCCATGGAAGCGTCCGTAAGGATGTTTCCTAGGTCTCGTTCACTACAACAGCTCCACCCTGTGGATAACAGCGGTACTGCGCACATCCTTAACGCAGGATTTCAAACAGGAGTCCATTTCATTCATTTAGCGTATGGCTTAAGGTAGGGATGCCTGATTCCGGTCCAGGAGGGCCACCTTAGGTTTTCTTGGTCTCTTCAAAGCAGCAGCACCTGAAGAGCTGTAAGAGCTGTAATAATCTGTTTGGTTGATCCAATTAAACCGATATTGACCTCCTGCAAGTCATTAAGAGCTGAGTGGGAGTGAAAACCTGGAGAAACACTGGCCCTCCAGGACCAGGGCTGCACACCTTTGTTTTTGGAGGTTAATTTCCTCTTGATCTCTGCTCTTGACTTGCAGTTTGTGTGCCACAATGTAAAACCTGCAGTACTGTAAAAACAGTAGTGAACTGCTATTTTGCTCTGAGTCAGAAGACAGCGCTAGCTTACTCCTATTTATTTTACTCTAAGAAAACGTTCTAACCCTTAGATCTTTTACTCTGGAGCTATTCGTTAGAATGCTGTAAAAAGTGCATATTGACACAGTAAAGAACTCCCATCTGTAAAGGCAAGACAACCAAAATTGAGACACAGCTGTTAGCCATAAATAAAATTTTATTTCTTTCAGCAGCACAGCAATCACAGTGTGAAAACAAATGTGCAAAACTTCACACTTTTGGTGTCATAATCCAACACATGGACCGTGCAGATTTGTTAAAAAATGACATTGAACAATAAAAGTACCTTATTTACAGAGGTTGTGCAAACTCTGCCTGTCTCAGAAAGATAGTAGGAGGAGTAGGGCAGAATAGTAGATAAGTACGGTAGGCAGGAGTGGCCTCAGCATGAGTCTCACTGCACTAAGGGAGAGAAGACGAGCCAGGAAGGTACTGGTCCCGGATTTCAGAACTATAGATAGGCTCTGTCACCATAAAGCAGGGTTCTGGACAGAATCTGTCCCTGTGTAGAGAGCTGGTGCAGCTTCACAGCAATGAGAAATGCCCTCTCGCTCTGGACTGGGTTAGGGATCCAGCCAGGAGGGCTGTCAGAAGTCAGGCTCTCAAATTCCCAGTGTTCCACACCAGCAGCTGTATCACCTGGCAACCCCCACTGGAGCTCAGCAGGTGTGAGCCTGGCCAGTACCTAGAGGGAGACCTCCTGGGAAAGCTGAGGCTGCAGGTGGAAGAGGTGTTAGTGGGGCCAGCAGGGGGCGCTCACTCTGCAGTCTGTGTGGGTTCTAATGCCCCAGTACTGTGATTGGGGACACTATACTGTAAAAAGTATACTGTCCTTTGGATGAGACATAAACTGAGGTTCTGACCCCCTGTGGGCATTAAAAATCCCAGGGTGTTTTTAAAAACAAATGTAGGGGCCCAATGTGCTGGCCTTTACCAATGATGGCCTCCTAAAAATCCTTATCATCATCTCTGAACTGGCTTCATCACTCTGCTCTCCTCCCCACTGAGAGCTGGTGGGTGGTGAGCGTTCTGGTGCACTATGGCTTCCGTCGCATCATCCAGGTGGGGCCGCACATTGGTGGTGGAGAGGAGTCCCCATTACCTGTAAATGATTATTATTATTTTCTGCATCCTACAGCAGGGGGAGACAACTTCCTCCTGGATCCAGTCCAAGGCTTTGCTGTAGCCAGATCCTTAATGGCATCGCTGACCAAACCACTGCATCTGTCCTCACTGCTGCTCCTTCTAACTCGAGTGGGTGAAACTGAACCTCCAGAGTCGCACTGAGACTGGCCTGGGAGAGGAAATGGCAAGAGAGGAGGTACCGAAAGTCTCTCGGACTCATTGCCCTGAAATCCAACGGCCTACAGGATACAGATACCGTGTTCTGTGTGGATACAGAATTCCACAGGGCTACAGAAATCCAGCTGGCACCAGTGTCGGACAGCCCATGATGTGCGGGATTCCTGATGGAAGTACCCCTGCCAGCTGGGACACAGTCTGCCTCCTCCCCACTCATGACAGTAGTCGCCGCCCTTTCCCATACATACATACAGTACAGTAAACACACCCCCGCAACAGGGTTTACAGCACGTTTCAGATGAATGTTTACAAAGACATTGTGTGAAGCACAAATACACAGCAAGGCTTTTCTCAAACAGAAAAAAATATACTGCTTTAACGCCTGGGGTCCTCCATTGGAGGAAAGAAGAACTCAGCCAGCATGGCGAGAGGTTCGGTTGGACACAAGGATGGCAGGCGCAGAGCGGACAGATGTGGCGAAGCACAGCCATGGGGGGGGCTCACGAATGTCCACTCCGGAGGGGGCGCATGCTGCGGTGGGCCGCGTGGAGACGTGTCACCGAAGGCAGGAAAAGCAGCAGCCCCAGAGAAGAGGTTTGGGGTCCAGTGGGTCCTGAGGGTCCTGGGGGTCAGAGGTCTGCCTGAGCCACACCCTGACCTCCTCACACGCCCCCAGGATGGCGGTCACCTGCCGGGCGGACAGGCTGCCCTTCCACTGCAGCAGGGAGCGCAGCTGGCACTTGCTGAAACACAGAAAACGGTCAAATCGAAACTGCGGCACACAGTTCTGTGCACAGGAATAATGTTGCATCCCTACTGCAGCATACACAGACACGTGGGATTCATATAACCATCCACATCTAACAGGGATCCCCAGCCCTGCTCCTGAAGGGTCACTCTGTCAGCAGGTCTTTAAAGAAGCAGCAAGGGAAAGGATGAGAGAAACTGTTGATCTGGTGGTCCAATTAAGCCAATTAGGAGCTGATGCAGGTCGTTAGTCCCACTGGACCTTCTGCACATCACTTTGCAGCATAATCTGGAAGGTTTACCCATAATGTGTCTCTTTTGAAATACAGGCTTTCTCCTAAAATGTAGGGGTCTCCAATCTTTGTCCTGTAGAGCCCTGAAACAGTTAGTCTACAGCCAGTTGACCTCTTTCTAAAGACAGGCAAGACCTGTATGCTATTGCTGAATCAATATTGTTGTTCAATTAAGAGATTAGAGGCTGAAATGTATTGAGAAGGTTTAGTTCTAATTGATCTCTAAATGACTTAACAAATCATATAATTGATCAAAGTGGAATTGTTCCAGAACAGTCTAGTAGAAGGCGATCCCTGCTCTAGTGTAACACCCACCACGCCCCTCAGCGGCCCCTCAAACCCACCTCACTTCGGGGATGTCTCTCAAGAGGAAACTGCCCAGCTGCTTCAGAGCGTCCTCATCGCTTACTCTCAGCATCTCAGCCACTCTCAGCAGCACTGCGCTCCACTGCTTCACATCGGGACTCTGCAGACAGAAGGGAAGCAATTTCAGATCGGACAAGAAAAGACAATGCAAGTCATTCAGAGACTACAAATCTCATTGAACCCCCATGTCTGCAGTCTTTCAAGGCTTGGCTTCTTCAAGAATATCAGAAATACAAATGAGAGGACGTCATCGATGCCACCTAGCTTGTTTCATTCATGATCTGAGGAACTCATCTTGCCGTTTCCTGATGGAGCGATGGAATGATTTCCCGACAGTATCAGCTTCAAGAACATGGCTTGGCGAGCTTGTGCCTTTCTTTCCAGAAAAGTGATGTGCTGTAGCACTGCAGAAGAAGGTGCATGCATTCTAGGAACCTGGTGCAGAGAATGTCCTCAATTTTGCTTTGGTTAAGGCAGTGTCTCTGGCTCCCTGACTATTTGCACATTCTAGTACACAAGGCCAACACTAACCTAAAACACAGACCCGGAGATGGACACGGTAAAGGAGCTCATATTGAGTTTTTGGATGTACAGATCAGTAACTGGATGCACTAAGAGGACGATTTTTACACTGACCAGCTGGGAAAATGCAGCATGCAAGATCTCGGCATCCTGTTCCATTCTTCCTTCCACATCTCCCCACTTCTCCAGCAGGCGTGTGTGGTCAGCCTTCAGCAGCGTCTTGAGGTAGAGGAAGCAAATCTGGCAATAGCTGGACTCCAGCAGAACCTGATGACATGTGACCCAAAACATCTGATCAAGTGGACGTCTCTTCATTCCTGACCTAAATAAAATATCTTGCCATTATCGTACACTGTGTCCAAGGTTTTGCAGAAACACGGCTGCCTAGGAATACGATTTAGATAATGACAAGCAGAAGAGACAAGCAGCACGGGAGGTGATAGGATGCACTGTACAGAGAATTGCGCAGGGGAAGAGGCAAGGAAAAGTGGTATTCTGATTCACAGTAGCCTGTCCATTTGAAAGGATCTTCTTTCACACTGTCATATCTCTAAAGAGGAGTTCTCACCTTGTGTGCCGCTTGCTTCTTCATTGGAAAAATTGTAAAATACTCTCGTGTGTTATCAATGAGGTCTTCCATACTTTTCTCTCCCTTCCAGATATAGGCTCTCAGAAATGCCTGAAACGACAGAATGTGGCAAATGTGTTACCAAATGAGAAACATGATGATGACCTTCCCAATTCCATTAATACCGAATATATCCAATTAAAACTTCATTATATATAATAAAAAAATATAGATTAGAATGATCTGCTCTTCTTTTAACATGCTGGAATTATACACTACAAGGGCAAGAAGGTACCAAGCGCTTTGCAGTTTCAGTAAAGTACACTTGATGAGTATTGAAAGATTTTCTGACACTCCTGACCTCCCCCTCTCTGTTTTAATTCTATCCTGCTGTCACCAGCACCCTCAATGGGAGGAGGGAGAGAACTCACACACCTTGGAAGAGATGATGAGCTCTTGCAGTATCAGTCCTCTGGCCTGGGATTCTGTGTCTTCAAGTGAAGATAACCCCTTTAAATAATTGACGTCACTTTTGTCCTCAGTGATCTTTTGTAAGTATTCCCTATTATTAAACAAAAAAACCCATGTCATATTCAAGGTATTTTTACCTAGTGTAATAGTGAACCATGGTATGATGACTGAGGCGTGCATTTGAGCTACAGATCCCTGACATTTTAAAATAAACAGGCTTGACTGGGAGATTGTTTAGAGGACAATCAAATGCACAAAGTTGAACAGGCAGAAACATCTTACTATCTTGTAGCTTTGCTTCTCTCACATCGCAGCACTGATGCTCATGCAGGAGTCTAATATTTGAGTGCATTAGTGATATGGGAAAGCCGAAACGTTTCTCCACATCCAGGGGTTCCCTGTGTTACATGGGGAAGACCTCTGAGCTACAAAGAAGACGTGGCCAGCACTGCGAGGCTCCTGTGCCTGTCTTTGGCAGGACAGAGAAGCTGTACATCCCCAGGCAGCTAAAACACAGAATGTCACGACCACAGCTGCCCTTTCCCGTGAACGCCGATGCATTCTCACGACCTCAGCTACTCAAACACCAGCTCCTCCCAATTTCTGCAAACTCCGGCGCATTAACTAATCAGCCAATCGTGCCTCTCACCCTTCACTGCACCTTCTGCCTCCCAGCATACTTAAGGGCTCACTAACACCACCTCAGCGCTCAGTATTGGTTTACACTGGTGGAGCTCCTGTCTCTCGCTTTCCGAGAAACCCACAGACAATCGCTGTTTTATTGATACTCCGGCTTCCTGACCTGTGGCTGAATTTAGACTACGATACTTGATCACAGATTTGGCTAAGTACACCTGGCCTTATTCTTCGTGTCATTTTTACTCGTGAGATCTCTAGCATTTTTGTTGTATAGGATCCATCTTACACAGAGGTGTGGAAACACCATGGTAGGACCTAGATGTCAATTTCCCACCTTACTGTGCACCATTGCTCTCACTCTGTGGACAGTAATGACACTGTCCCAGTCCCAGACAACAGTCAATGTCTGGACACAAGAGGACACTGTCCCAATTCCAGACAACAGGTGTCACGATCGTCATCCCTCCTCTTAAGGGCGCTCCGACCCTGTCCTATTTTAGTTGATTACGTTCACCTGCCTCCTGTTTTGGCGGTCATTATTTAAGCCTGGCGCTCCTGTTATTCCTGGCTCAGCACTGGGAAATGGACACCCGGAAGCCCGCCTACCAGCGGGTCCAGGAGAGACCCGACGGCACAGGCTTCCTCACGGCGTCCTGACCATCTGAGACCGGTGCTCAGAGTGCCTGGCCTCATTACTCTGGTTTTTAATCCCTGTTCCTGTTCCAGATCCCGTTCCGGTTTTCAACCTTGTTTGTCTCGGATGGATCTCCCGGTTTTTTGGACCCTGGACTGCGCCCCGGATTTCCCCCTTGGACTGTTTGGACTCGTTTGCCTTCGCCACGCCCCCCAAGCACCGGATCACCGCCGTCACGCCCCCCTGTCTGTCAGCCTGTCCTGATGCTCTACGTCTTTTCCCTGTTGTCCTTCTCCACTTACTTCCGGATAATACTGTCTGCATAGGGTCCTGAACTACGCTTCACAGGAGCCTGGACCAGCTTCTGTTACAACAGTCATCCTCTGGACACAAGAGGACACAATAGTCACTGTGCCAATGCCTGCCCAATTGAAAACAAAAAGCACCAAGAGACACACAGTAAATGCTTATTTTAATCAGAGATGCTTACCTTAGGCTAATGCTCCTGTTTACAACTTTCAGAAGATGCAGCTTGGCAGAGAGGCTGTTTTTTGCCTTTTTACTCCTCAAGATCTTGTTTTCGCTGTCTTGGTATCTGTTGGGAAGATGTTGTAAGGTAAGTCATTTCATAGTCTAACCTACAATTCACAACACCATAAGAAGAAAGAGTACTGAAATATTCCTGTCCTTTTGAATCCTAAGGTCTGGTTGCACGCTCCCTAGTGGGGGGGAACTGATGTAAGAACTGATGTTTTTACTCACTTCTGCAAAAAGACAAGGAGCTCTTCAGTGCAAACCTGCTGGACTTTGGGCTTGAGGACGTGGCTGATGTTGCCTGCCTCTGTTATGACACTGTTGAGTACCTGCAATGAAGAAAAGAGTCGGTGGGAGGCTTTTGTTCTTGATGTTTCTGCTATATCAGAACAGTCACGGAGTCCTGAAGAGGAAGCAAGGGATGGATTCATTGGAAATAGTGTTGCCTGTGCCTAAACTCCAATAAAACATGCCTGTTCTGTACTGTTCAGTACTATGTGTGCACATGGGGCAGGGTGAGAGTAAGGGCGAGATACAGCAGGGAGCCCTGCAAGCTGGATTGTAGAGGAGAGTCTGTGGGCCCATGTGTGGAGATTTGGATTGGTACCGAACCTTCTGGACTCAGTTGGTGAAAGATGATGAAATGAACGCAGTGCCCGTTGGCGTGTCAGTTTAATACTCCTAAAGAGCCAGCTTTCTTGCGGCTGTGAAATGAAGTGTTCATCATTGAACCTGGACTGTTCTCTCTTGTAGTCATCCCACATTATCAGAGCCCACACAGAAACCACCAGGCTCCATCGGTATGCGTTTGACAAAGGATTCACATATTACAGAAGGTTTTGTGTTATTGGAAGAAGGTTTGGTTTCCCAGGAAACAGGCTGGCATCTTCAAATGGGACTATTTCCACAAGGACAAGATAGTTTAGGCTTCCTCTTCTACCATTCATCAGTATTCATCAATTGGGAATGATCTCTGTCACGCTGCTGTGATATGAATCTTTGACGCTATCCTTCCACAGCATCCTGGGTAATCTTCTTGGTTTGGTTTTAGCAGAATGAGGGTATAGGTCCTAGGTATGGTGACAGCTGGGGTCATGTATAAAATATGGCCAAACCAATCATGTTTTGAGCAGGTTATGTGGTTAGGCTGCACCACATATTCCATGCCAAGCTGGGATCTGAAGCTGCCTCATGGTGACCGAATTTGCTTGCATAAAATGAGCCAGTTTTAATCACACAGACATTTTAAATAATTCAGCATGTATTTTACATTTTTGTTAGGAAAATAACTATCATTAAAGTACAGTGACAAGGGGTTTGCTGTGACCTTGCCATTTTATGCGTTTTAGAATGTCTTGCACATTGATCGCAATGGACTAAAAACTTCAAGCATTAGTCAGTGTACACATACCTGAATGACATCCACCTGCAGTTTAATGTAGTCCTCATCACTTTCATTGGGATAGGCATCTGGAGTCTCCCTCTCATTCTGAAGGATCATGTCCAGCCTTTTTGAGACCTCTTCCTGTGACCAGTCAGAGAGAGGGAGAATCAGTCAGCTGCATGATTTCATGCAAAGCTAGAAATTTGTCCAGGAGTATCAGCAAGGCACAGAGTGCCTGCACATCTCTGAAAACAACCCTGACTTTATCAAGAGCCTAAACAGCTTATGATAGGGTTTGGAAAAGAAGCCCTTCAGAACCACCCTCCCCAGCGTCACAAGACTGTGAAGTTGAAAGACTTCGCTCTTTCTACAACTTTCCTTACCACATTTTTCAGGTGCGCTATTGAGGGTGTGCTCTCGTGTGGTATTACAGTGTGGTTTGGTAGCAGCACGTTGTCTGACCGGAAGGCTTTACAGGGGGTGATCAGGTCAGCCCAGCCCATCATTGGAGTACAGCTCCTCTCTATTGTGGACATTTTTACAACTCGCTGTCCCAGGAAGGCTGGAAGTATTGCTATGAATACCAATCATCCTGGTTTTTCAAGTTTCTCTTCTCCTGTTAGTGTTACAGGAGCATAAAGTCATGAACTTCCAGATTCAGAGACAGTTTCTTCCCACAAGCTGTCAGATTACTGAACTCTACCCCTAGCTCAAATTGATGTTTTTTTCTCACCCTGTTTGTCTAACCTTTTTTTAAGCTGTACGTTATTTAACTTGTTGTTGTTGTTGTTGCTGCTGTTCTGTGTTTGTTTTTGGTGATTCTTTTAATGTCTTTGTATTGCAGCATACATGCAAATAAGCATTTCATTGCACTTGTGCCAATGACAAATAAACTGAACTAAACAAAGCCTCTCTACCTGTATGGCATGAAGGAGCTTCTTTTCTGCTTTTTGTGTCCAGTCTGTCAGGAGCAGGACGTCAGTCTCTTTGATGGAATGATCCTGGATATCAGGGTGGCCCATGAAATTTTCACTGAAAAATAATTAAGTTTTTAAGTTTTTTTACCCCTCATCTAGAGCACTTGCAAGGGTCTGGACACACAAAACTACATTGTGGCCCCAAGAAGTGCAGCAGATATTTGAGGCCAACCAGAAAATAACAAAATACAAAAAAAAACGCTTTCAATACTACACAAAAGCATCTGAGAAAGTGAAGTTGGAACCCTTTACCCATTAACCAGTAGTTGCATAATTAATCCCCAGTGTGGCTATTTACAAAATTAGTGGTACTCTCTGCCCAAAGTATTCAGAGGCAGGGGAATGATTGGGCCTGCATCCCCAGGAGAGGAGGAAGTAGCAAGCCTGATGTCTCAAGGAATGAGTGAAGACCAGCTGAGTCAGTCTCAGGTAAGAATGGAGACCTGCATCCAACAGTGCCAACAGTGATTCAAGGATAAGCAGGTATTTGATCCAGGAATGAGGATGACACCTCCAGGCTCCTTGGCCTGCCTACTCAGTCCCTTATTCTGTAAACATCAAGTGCGGAACATATTTTATGAACCTGGTCCAGAATGAGGAAGATCTGAATGAAAGACATGGGTATAGAATTAAAGCAGTGTATAATTTATCCTCCATATGAAAAGAGCAGAATTCAGCAACGCCTTGTTCATAGGCGAGAGGGTTACTGTAGAAACCATGTGGACTGACCAACTTCCAGAAACATCGTGCCCAGAGAGCATCATATGTGAAGATTGCGTGTAAATCATAAGGTACCACAACCCTTTTGTTTCCTCAATTAACAGATTTGTGTTCCTGTTTTAAGACACTCAAGCGGATCAGTGCTAGTTTAAAAGGAAATTACAACACAACATTGCTTATAAGAAAAAAATCTACACAGATCTAATCTGTATAGATATAATCTGTTATGCATTAATGACAGCTGGGAGTTAATGATACAGATAAAGCCATGTTATACATTTTGGCGTTTGAATTTAGTGGGGATATTGGATGACTACTCATTTGTGCAAAAAGTTAAAGTGCAAAGTTTCATGAGGAAAAATTAGCAAAAGATTTCCAAAAGTTTTATAACAAGGACAGGAAAAGTATGCAGAGGAGGTTTAAGTTTAGGCACCTTTAGGAATGAAAGCACTGCCCAGCTTGACTGCAAGGTGTTTAGAGCTGTGAAATTAGATGCACTTGGGGGAGACTGTAAAAGAGGATGAAGAGATTTTTCTTCTTCTTTAAAGAAGTGTATAGTTAATATTTTTGTTAGGGCACCTGATTTTATTATAGGGACATTTTATGGAGTTCATTGAAACCACATTTAAGACCACACACTGGAAAATTATTTAGAGACACTTCCTTTAATTTTCTGGGACAGCATTAGCTGAAAGTGTGTTGGTAATTTTACCTTAGTAAAAATGAAACCTTTTCTTAATGACAAATTACATAAATATCCATATAGTTTTTTGTTTGTTTTCATGTATATATATATGGGTATGAAGCAGACGCAGTCTTTCTTCTAATAAATAATATAACTTGAATTATTTGTAGAATAATTTAAATATGGTCTCAAAGGTGTTTTTAACCCTTATTAATGCATATACACTTATTAATGATTGAATAGTAAGGTCAGGCACTTGTGTTGTATTGCAAAACAATATTTGAGGAGATTCATCTCTTCCCAGATGTCGGGCAGTTTGTAATTTAGTTGTATTTGATCAGGGATCTTATATTTCTTGAGGTGTTTTAGTGTTTAGCCTTCCTGGCACTTAGAGATAGTATCTGGAACAAGGGAACTGAAACCAGGCAGCCTTGGGTCCTGTTCGTGAGGTTAGTGAAGAAGTGCTCTTTACAATTATGAACGCCAGGAGAGTTCAACCACAAAGCAGCCTCTTCCTGGCACTGGATTGTATTCGACCTTGTGTTTTGTGCGAGTGATTAGAAGAAGCTCCCCACCCATGTTGTTAAAGTAGATTCCCTGGGATTCTACCAAGAGCTCCTTGGATGTCCTAAACGTGCAAGATGGACTGTGTGGCCCCCTCTCCTTTGTCACCATACCAATGTTCATATTTAGGTTTCAGAGTTAAAATAAAAAAATCAACAGGACTCACACTCTATCCACTACAAAAATTATTTTCGTGTCCTTCCACTTTCATGGAATATCAACAACTACGGAGTGCTTGTTTCTGTTAGCCTGATGAGGGCTTGTGTGTGCCAAAGCCAAAGTACTGATAAGTGCTAATAAGTACATTATTTTTAGAGTGGAGAAAGTGTGCGCCTAATTGAGTTTGCTCCTTTTTTGCATTTGTACTGGATAGCACCTCGATAATTTTGGGTATGCATTCTTTTTCTTTGGTTTGGGCATGAACTCACATCCCCCAAGGCATCTTAAAAAGTAATGAACAGTTTTGCTGTTCAAAGAACACCATGATAAAAACATATTCTTTGCAGTACCAGTAGTTCTTGATCCATCAGTCAAAACAGTCTAGGACTAGCAATGATTACTTAACTCCAAAGCTGATGCATGTATGTTCCAAGTGAATGTGGAGTCCCTCAGGTAGTGGTAGTGATGGGAAAACGTCCCCACTGAGCAATGGAGATGTGAAAGGGGACAATACTACTGGAGAATTTGTAGACAAATTTGGACAAATTCAGGCCATGCTACAGGCCACAACAGACCATTCTGAAATCAGATACATGGCTGGTGACGAACCACCCAGAGCCAGGGGGATCAGAACGAGCTGAGCCTGTTATGCATTAAGAGACACATTCTTGCTTTGCCACACAGTTACATTCCTTCCCTCACTCACCTGTGATAAACACGCGCCACCCACTCCAGGAGCAGGAAGATCTCGGACACTTGCAGGCTCCTGCCCAGCGCCTGCTGCAGCTGCTGGAAGATGTGCTTGTTGTAGCTCTTGACGACGCAGCCCAGCAGCTGGGCCGGCTTGAGGTAGGGAGCAAGCTGGAGCAGCTCGGACAGCACAGTGTCCTGGACCTCCCTTAGGTAGGCCTGCAGTGTCCTTCCCGAGTCTGGGCTGGGCAGCCAAGGGATCTTCCTGGATACCGACTTCTCCACCAGCTGGTGGAACTGTTGGCACCAGTTCACTGGAGTATAACTTGGTCCTTTCCCCTGCTGGTCCAGGCAGCACTTTTGACCCCAGAGGATAGCCTCAACAGCAGCTGGCATCCTCTCCAGGCAAGCCGGGTTGCCGGACAGCGCTTCAGCCAGAATGCCAAGCACCTGGCAGCTGACGGCCCCGTACAGCTGGGTGGCGGGCGCGTGCCCTGCCCTCTCTGCCTCCTGGATACAGACACACGCCTGGACCAGCCTGCCATCCCACAGACAAGCCTGCACCTGGGCCTCCACTGCAAGGACGCACACAGGACATAACGCTCATCACTATGGGATGTAAAGACACAGTAGAGTCTTTGTTTTCCCCACTATTTGAAAAATAAAATGAACCCCTTTGCTCCGCCAACTTAAACAATGAAAAAACTCTGGCAGTAAAACTCCAATCTGTCAATACATATATCTTAATACGGCACATATCTGAGACAGACTGCATTTCAGTCTTTCTCTATTTGTTTTTAGATAAGCAAGTAGGAACATGAGTATGAGCAGAAGAAGAGCACTAGGCTAATAATTCACATTTGGATAGTACTACCCTTCTGTTCAGCGTGCTGGCTGGGGTGGCATTGCAGCAGGCAACAAGCAATCAGACTCACTGCTAATGATTCTGCCTGTAGATGCACTGCCAGGCTCAGTGTCTGTGACCCAATTACCTAACAGTTTGTCATGAAGTAAAGTGAAAGAAGATGTTTTCTTGTTATTTATATAGCCCTATGGTTACTTTTAAATTGCTGTACAGGTGAAAAAAAAGCTATATATACACTACAAACTACATAGGTGCACTATATTCCAAATACAAAGTACACACAATATCAAGATACAAAAGAATTGAAGACTGAGCCATTGAATAGCAGACCTTACCGTCAGGGGGCTGCTGGGCTCTGCTCTCTCCCGGTGGCAGAAGGGGTTCCGTCTCCTCCCTGCCGCTGGGGTCTCTCTTGCCCCCGACGCGTTTCGCAAACATCTTCACCTGCTCCCTCAGAGCGTATCTCTTCTTTCCGCAGCCGCACAGAGAGCTGAGCCCCATGTTCGTCTCAGGTCCAGCGAGAGCCTCCTCTGCCTGCGGGCTCCGGAGACTATAGCAAGTAAAAAAAAAAAAGCAGAAATAAATACGGAGCTCAACAGCTGATTCTTGTGCTGTCTCTGGGAGAGAGTTTCCTGTGATGCCACTCTCAGCAAATACGATTTGTTGAAGAGATCAGACAGCCAGGATGTGAGTCTCCCAGGACTGCCTTAATAGTGGGGAAGAGCAAAGTGAGATGAATCCTTATAATACCTCCTCCTCAAAGTAAACCACATGGCTCTGGAAGTTTGGGGGGTATTTCCTCTCACTTCTTTCACTGCCAGAAACATCAGCTCTGACTTCTATTCATTTCAGATTTCTATTCCTGGTTCCTTTGTGCCCCTTGCTATGAGCTCATGGACCCATGTCACTGTCTGTTGCGTGTCCTCTGCAGCACTTGCAGTGCAGTGATCAGATCACGACGTTCCCAAAAGAGAAAAACCTCCGCCTTCTTCTGTGCTGTACAGGTTCCTTTTGTTGTAACTACAAACCTCACAAACAATTTGCAGAAAACACTGGCTCATCGCAAAAAAAAGTCTATGAACCCACCCCAGCAAGAGCAAAAACCGATGCATACTTCAAATTTACAGCCATGCCTTACAAACCACCTTTACTGCTTGGAGACAAGGGGTGAGTTGTGTCACCACCTTTGTCCAATAGCAAATAATATTCAGGCCAGCAGAATCCCAAAAGAGACACTTTGCACTTCACAGTCTGGCTGGTTGTGAAACAAAGTTCTTATTAACAATGAGAAACACAGAGGAGCTAAGCCATCTTTTATTTAATTAGGTCATATTACGCCACGGCCAGATGGGAAATAGCCGGCAGCGTTTTGAGGAACAAAGGGATCACTTTGTGTGGTTCAGGCTAGCTTATTGCAAAGGTACTAAACGAACACAAAAGAGGAGAGGTCTGAAGGAAACTCCCAGGCCAGGCCGGACAGAAGACCCAGGAAGAGCAGACAGAGGCTTCTGGTGCCGCAGGTGACTGGAAGCTGAAGCAGGGCCCCCAGGAAACAGAGCACAGGGGTCAGGACAGAGCTGCTGTGGGGCTTCAATACTGGGCCGCTCAGGGTTAACGGGCGGCAGGCGGCTGGGGCAGGGTGAGTGTCGAGCCCCCCGTACGAATGTGACTGGTCTCCAGGGAGACTGCGGCCGGAGGGCCCAGGTCTAACAGGTAGGTCATGTGAGGATGGATTCTCATTTACAATGACAACAGCGAGAGTTCCCATTTGTGCCGCAAAAGCATTTACTGGGGCCTTTTGAGTGACGTACCTTCAATGGTACAACAACAATGTCCCACCTGGGAATCCCCAAACCCCTCCCCCAGCTCCTAACTCTCCCTGCACACTGCCGCCCTGTTTGTTATACAACGGTCATCGTCTAAAATTCATAGGCAACAGACTGATACAAGGGAGGGTAGGCCACTCATTGGGCCAGAGCTCTTCCTGGTGTCTGTAGTGGTAACTGACTGAAGAGCACATGGGCTCCCCCCCACAGGGATGGGATGCGTGTTCAGCGCAGGCATGACCCCCCCAGCAATGCCTGACCCCAGTTATACAGCTGGGTGGATGGACTGGAGCAACTGGGGTAAAGTACCTCACTTGGGGTACAACAGCAGTGTCTGCAGTGAGCATTCAAACCCAAAACGTGCTGGTTTTGAGCCCAAAGGCTCATCCAATCTAATAACTGCAGGCCAACACCTTCACCAGAGGCTTTCTATCAACTCCACTGTTGTTCCATCACTGGTGAGTTACCTGAACATGCCTGTGGTATTAGTGTTAGAAAGAGAAAGAGTCCAAAGATTGTTTAAATTCTATTTTAAAAATCCAACAGAGGTTAGAATAATTGGATTCATTTAAAACTGTTAATTGTAAGTACTTTATAATTTGTAGAATGCATAATTCCTGGCAGCTGTGTTTTACTTTGTTATTAAATGGGAATTATTTTTCTTTGCTATTGCAGACGCTCTACTAACTAGCCTGTTGATGAGATATTTTGTAACAGTTCGCTGGACACACACGGTTTGTGGTTCAAGTTGCTTTCCCATTGGCTGTGCTCCAGCTCCTCTGCAGAGGGACGGAGGCTGACCGAACGTCTCTGCCCCTGCTCTGTGGACAGAATTTTCCCCCTGCCAGTATGCTGTGCTCTGGCTGGGGCTCAGTCAAGCCTTACAAGATCTTAGAAGGAGATGATTTGAAACAGAAAGAGGCTGGGATCTGTCTCAGCAAAAAGCGATTGGGCAGATTTAATAATGCAGCAGAGAATTAGGCTGCAGGCTGTTGACACTCTCTTCCCAAACAATGACACAGCAATTTCTTTAATCCTCTAACGCCGGAAGGTTTTTTTTTTTCAAAATGGGGGATTTTATCCTTTCGCTTTCAGTAACGGTCGTGAAACACACCTCAGGAAAAATTTATTCTGCAACAGATGTGCAGTTAGGTGCTTTTCCCTTTTTACTGAGCCCACGAGAACAGCTTTCTAAGATCTGAGCCAATAATGTTCTAGTGCAGTGAAGTCCTAGAAATTCCCTGAATGGTGGGAGACTCGGGGGGCAATGGGATACAGATTAGCAACCAATATGAGCAGTAAAAAAATTTCAAGGAAAAAAAGCATGGCTCCTAACCTAACGCAACAAAATGTAATGAGCTCACTCTTTCCTTTTTACCATCTGGAAACTCCGTAATTAAGCAACAGATGTTTTTGTTTTGGTATTTCTTTATTAAATAAAAAAAAAACAACCCAGAGGATGAGGTGTCACGATAACAATAAAAAAAGGTATCAAAGGAATGCAAATTTTTAAAATCTGGAACTGTTTCATTTAGAAACTGAAAAAGTGTTTCAAAACGAAAAGTGGGAATCACCGTAAAGTAAAGTCACTAAATAAAAATGAGTTTAAAATAAGCTGTGTGGAAACCATCAGAACGCAAACAACATCTTGTAAACGGTGCAAATAAATGTAAACAAAGGGACGTTATCTTAAAATGACAAATTCTATAGCTAATTTAAAATATTATGTTAAGGTTTGGTCGCCACATCACAAAAAAAGGATAATGCTGACAGAGAAGATAGACCAGAGCATTAAAGGGAATGTTCCACTTTGACAGGCTAATAGGACTGAATCTTTTTAATCTTGAGAAAAGATTAAAAGGAACACGAGGCTGTCTGTAGTTTTCTGTTAATGGCCAGGATAATGGTTAGGACTAAAATCCTCAAGGCTCTTGAAATGGGAAACACGCACATTAAGACATTTGGCTAGGGTTGAGTTTGTGAGGTTTGGCCTTGCAGCATCACCTAGGTGCACTTTAGTGTCCTGCTAGCAGAGGCCGCTCTAATTGAAGCGTTCTCCCAGCCAAGACGGAGCTGTGGTAGCTCAGATGGCAAGGGTGTCTAGCTGCTGACCAGAACGTCCTGGGTTCAATCCCAGGTGGGAGCTTGCTCTAATTCCTTCCAGATGGCTCCCAGGTCCACTCAGCCTGCTTTCCAAGTGAGTACCTGGGGTTAATCCTTCTGGGGGTAATAGGCTGACCACATCACCTCCAGTGTTGGATGGTTGAGAGAAATGGTGGCCCCCATTCCCCCATGGGGCTTTATGGCCTGAAAAGGGACCTTCCTACCAAGTGTAGACAGGACACACACCACCTGATCCTTGTGCACCCAGCAGTGGCAGACTAAAAAACAAACACCAGTTCTTCAAATCCCCCAGTTATTCTGTCTTTAAAGTGCACCTGCAGTCAGCCTCTACATATATGCAGCTAATTAAAAACTGCAGTTCCCTATTATTATTATTATTAAATAATAATATTAAATCTTGGTAACAAAATAAATACATTGATGTCTAGAAGACATTTTGTTGCCTCATTCTGGAATGCACAACATGGAGCTGCACATACCTGTTCGTCTATTTTGTGATGTAAATTGTAAGGTTTTACAAGTTACTGTAAAAGAAACGGTTAAGATAAAAGTTATCTTACTTTTATTGTGGTTTGAAATGGACTCATCAATGCTCATGCGTTCCTGCCTAATCAAAACACAATTACAATTTCTTGAGTGCATGCTGCCTAGGGAAACTCTGAAATCTTTTCTATCGCAATGCAAAAGGAGGAATCTTTGGTGGCTGCCATTCAGGAGTCCTGTGCACATGCCATTGAACTGCAGCAGATGCTTTTCTGAACAGCATCACGCCGGGCTGCAGGCATCACACCTGCATGGAGCTTTGTGCATTGCCACAGTCAGCAAGCAGACAATTGCACCAGTAATCCAGCCACTGCATTTCCATTCAGAGTTGCAATGCTCTCCATTTTGCTGAAACATTGCAAAAAAAAGTTACCAGAACCCTATTGTCTCACCAGCTGATAACATGCCTAGAGCTTTCAGGCCACATGATGACCTCAATTCTCTCGGCAGTCCCAATATTTGAAGTTTTTACAAGCGCTGACCCAGTTAGTCAAGTAATGGATTGAACAGCAATTTAACAGCAGCAAAAACCTTTACTTGTGCCCTTGTTGTACTACAGTTCCTGTATGTCCCTTTGATCATGTTAGGATTATGTTTATTCAGCAATCACGTTTATTGCATTTCTCACTGAATGTGTCCTTGCTCCTTGCATCAGGGAAACAGGCAAAAGACAGGCTGTTTGAGGTGAGCACATCAGAGCAGTTAGATAATTGAAGTTTTATTGAAATAATTAAATATATATATACACAGATGATAATACCATGCAAAATTATTACCTTGGAATTGCTTACAATTTAATTTACACAGTTACCTTATTTGGCAATGAGATACTGGTTTTGATATCAAAATGATTTCATATCTCAGACACGTGAGGATGTGTTTTACAAACATTTCATTTGATTACCTTTGCCCTTGTCCCCCATAATTTCTGTATAATGTTATATCATCATCACCCAATACTGGCTTTTTTTAGGTCAGTATGAATTTCTTATGAAAAAATCCCATAAACCAATTTTTGCCACATGTCCATAACGTCAACGCCAAGTCCAATCTCTTTCAGTTTAGTTTGTGCAATTTGACCAGCACACGCTGGCCGATCTGTTTGTGTCCCACCACAGGGAGTCAGACAAAGACATCAGAGGCCCACCTTGGCCTCAGGTTTGGTCACTCCCACCCCCACAGATCTCAGTGATGGCCAGATCCCATTGTAACCTTTTCAGTTCCAAAGTGCTGCCTTGACCACAACACTAACTGGGATTGATCTCCCACTCTCCCTCGTTTCAATGACATTTTTATCGTTTCTTTTTTCCCTGCTCCGACTTCATTCGTATTAAAAACATAACAAAGGTTACGAACGAGAGGAGACCCTTCAGGTGACCTAGCTCCCTTGGTACTTAGTAGCTCATTGATACAAGGATGACCTTCAGTTGCCTCCTGAAAGAAGCCAAGTTAGTGTCCACAACAAGCTGGAGAACATGTTCCATACCTCCACAACTCTTTGGGTAAAAAAGAGCCTCCAGTTGTCATGTTAAGGGCGTTTCCCCATAGTTTCAATTCTGACCAAATATGGAGCAATACCAAACTGTTAGAAGTGCTATTGTGAAACACAAACCTGCTTCTCCTTAAGCAATTATTCTTAACACAGGGCTGGACTATCATTTAAAACAATGAGCTGCAAGAAGGTCAGATGTTAGAAATGAGATTCAAACCTTTCCCTCCCTGTGGGATTATACTTATTCCCTCTCTTCTTTCTACACCTTGGTGTGTGTTTCAGTTTTTTTACTTTTTAGAGTGGAATTAACTTGTACGTGTTCCCAAAACACTTACTGCATGCAGCAGAATGGAGGAACAATTGAGTAATTTCCCTTTCTTCTCTAGCAATTAAAATTATTTCCCTAAATCACCCAAAGATCTATTGACACCTCTTCTAGAAAAAGGAGGGTTTCCCTAATTAGTCGGTCATACAGGAATATAACGTCTGTCATTTGAGGCCTGCTTGTGTCACTTCTCCTTCTGGAAATCGGGAAAGATGACAAAGTGCCCTGTTTCCAAGACAACAGGTTCTGCGCTGAGCACAACACACTGCCATCTTGTGTTGGAAGGAGGCAATGGCCAGCCTAGGTCCTCTCTCTCTCTCTCATCCTTGTCAGCACGCCCGTCTCCATTTGGTGGTTTGAACCAAATCTTTGAGCTGACGTTGCCATTAAATGCGACCGAGAATACTCCAACCGGCGCGTCGCTCCGCCTGCCGACGGAGCCTAGGTCCTCTCACATCCTATAAATAAGCCTATAAGCCTATAAAATAAGGCTGAGCCAAACTCTCCCTGGTTTTTCATGACAAAGGCAATTTCATGACAGAAAACTGTGTCAGCTGGTGATACTCCCGCTCTCCCCTGCTGCCTGTTCCCCACAGATCTGCGGACAAAGTCTTAATCGAATTAACGTCTAGTGACAAAAGTCGCATCTTGTATTGATTTTGTTCTTTGAAGTCTGTTGAAACCTGTGACAGGAAGGAGTGATGTGCTGTCACGCTGGCTGGAGCCTTTCAAGTGCAAAGATGTGTTATGAAGGCCAGTGTGTGAGGGTATGGTGTTTATGCAATTACTTCCAAAAGTCAAGCTGATGTTGTTTTGGTTTTGTAATGTCAGTTGAGGACTGTGACAGGAAGTATGGAAACGGTGTCATGCCTGCTGTTCGACCTTAAAGTTGAAGAATGCTTTACATGGCATATGGATTCCCACTTCCCCTCAGGAGAGTTTTTTTCGCATTTAGAAATATGAAACATTCTTGGTTCTTCCTTACAACACATTCAACATTCAACACAAGTGAATGCACGCATACAACACAGAATGCACCATCTCTTGATCAGACGGGAGACTAAACTCGTGTACTTTTCATGGCTGTCTTCTCGTCAGACCGTTGCAGAAAGCCCCAGGTGTGTCTATACTGAAAACGCAACGCCACCGGAGATCCGCCCGCTCTCGGACCTGTATCCCGGTGATTGCCACCTGTGCGGCTTGTGCCACAGTAAAACAGCACATGCACACGAGTCTTGTTAAAACCAGCACTGCAGAGGTTCCGCAGCTCTCAGGAGAAGCTGCAGAGTTGCGCCCCATCACACCGCGCGAACTACAAAACAAACGCTCAGATCCCGAGTGAGTACAGTGACGGAGACTTTAGTGAAATCCACAGCTGTGTTTATGTAGTATTTCTTCTCACGGTGTGGGGCTGAGACCAGATGCGGTGCTCCTCTCTTCAAACCAATGAGATGCAGTCGGCAAGGATACCCACGCCGGACTGATGAGCGAAACTTTCACAACGAACAGAGAAACAGAAGTGGAGGGCAGAAGTGGAAACGACTTGGAAGTGTATTGAAAACTGAGAACAGGGAGCCACTTCTTTGACCACAGAGTCGCGGGAGCGTGGAACAAGCTACCCAGCCATGTCTATGAAGCCGATGCCCCGATTCTTTCAAGACTAATATGCGGGAGAGGTGTCCGTCATTGCCGAAATGTCCGTTAAAACACGAATGACGTTTATGAACCCTACCACTCTACTACATGAGTAATATATATATATTCTTTCTGGATCTTTCGACTTATTTAACAATTACAAGTCAGTCAATGTAAATTATTATTCATGCGCCTTTTTCATCATATGCACGCTCTTTATTTCATGTATCGTAAATATACTGTAGCAAATTCGCTGAAGAGTACGAAACACAAACAGCACCCATCAGCAGAAATTAACCTACCGTTATATGAAACTATTGATATTCCTGAATTTTAAACCTATGTAGTATTTTTTTTTTGCTTTAATATGTGTGCGTTTCATCGTTAATGTGGGGGAAGTCCAGTGTTTCTGATTTTGTAGTCAGTTCCCCTTGAGAGAATGTCGTCTGACATTAAGTCCGTTAAACCGAGGGTTAATTGTATTTCAGAACTAACTATACATTAAGTTTGTAAACTAGGGTTTTTTTTTTCCCAAAATGAACGATGCACTGCCCCAAAGACCCTTGTAATTGGATTAAGGTTTTAAGCGCAGCTGGGAACAAGCCTCCATGAAGTTCAGTACGGTACTACTGAAGGGCACCAAGCTCGTCTGCTGGGCTCATCCATGTTTTAATTGACCCATCGTTTTGTATTTGTTTGTTTTTTAAAGAATTTGTTAAGCCATTTAGGTTGTAGAACCAAAAAGTGCATGGATGTATTAATGCGTGGATTAAGACAACTGACCAGACCTCCGGTTTCCTCGAGTTAACAAAATAATGTTTGCCAGTTAGTCTCGTGACTACTCCACATGACAACCGTTACTCACATCTACACGCAAAACATTTATATAAGTAGACGTGCGATACTACATACAAAAACACCACATTTAGAGAAGAAAGAGCGGATTCAGCGTGGTGATCGTAATACTCATATTGTGACAAAAGGCCAAAAAAACTAATTAGAAGATTAACGCGAGAAAACAGGAATCCAACCCAAATCCCACCGGCGGCGTAAACAATATCGCGAGACTGTTAAGATTCACGACCGCCGTGAGAACCCCCCTCCTCCCCCTCCTACCCTGTTGCGAAAGATATTGACAGGTACCGCCACCAATAATATCGCCGCTCTTCCCCGACGGGCCAATCGCCGGCGAGGTGAGGCGGGGTTGCGTCGACGGGATGGCTGGATTGACAGCGTCATTACTGGCCGAATTTCATTCTGGCGACGCGCAGCTCGAGCGAGAACGTTCTAGAGAGGTGAGTGAGCGAAGGGGTTTGAAGTCGCTCTAATTGGTGTGAATAAGGCCAAATAATAAATTAAGGGGGTAATAAGACCGTATATGGGGATCGCCGAATTACCATTTACACCTCATGAGGGAGCGTTGTTTAAGCCTGAAGGCTTGTCTTTTGTAGCCTGTCGAAACGTGTGGTTACGCAAGTAATCGAATCGCTCTACAATTAACGCCGACGTGTTTTCCTAACCCCTCACCCTGCGCATTGTTTCCAGATACCCCGTTTTTGAGGGCGTCTCGTGTTTCCCCGAAGGGTTTTATTACTCTGCACCGGAAAACTCTTGCCTCTACATTACCGGCACCGTCGTCGTGCCGTCCTCGCTTTCTCCAGTTCTCAGCCGACCCCCCCCAGCTCCCAGCACGAACACTTCACTGCGTCTCAGGGCGACCAGCGGTGTGTTTATGTCTTTATTTTACGAAAACGGTGAGTACCCGGACGACAGGAGCGACGGATGGGAAAGGTATCGTTTTCAGTGTTTATTTTAACCCTTCTTGTGTGTTATTGTGCGTCTGGTTTCGTCCCGTGGTCGGTATTTGGTGTGGTTGCGCTGGAAAATGTGGCGTGCGTGTGTTAAAAATGTGGATCAAAATGGCGTCTCCCCCTTGCACCGTGCTCCCCGTGATAAAATTAGTGTGACGCACTCTGCACCATTTCGCACAATTAGGAGGCCTGTTGTGACTAACCTCTCCTTCTTTAATTAACGGCAGCCTGTACCGCTGCTACCAATCGTTTTTTGTGCCGTTTAACTTGGAGACGCTGATATAAAGCGATGTGCGGTTTCAAAAGTAACTGTGCCCCCCCCCCCCCCCCCTCCGTTTGTGTCGCTGTCTGTTTCGCTTCGCCCTTTTTAACTTTTGGGTTGCAATGATGAGTCATCATTTGGAAATACCACCGCTTCAAGGACGATAAGGTTTGACCTACTTTTCGGAAAGTAATGCAAATTGTATTCGCTGCGCAAAACCATTACAGTCCCAGGAGTATTTTAATTCGTTGTATTTGAAGGCGTACCGCTTGCTTTGAACTGCGGTATTAAAATAATGAAATCAATGTATAGATCGACGTGTTGTTTGTTTTCCGTTTTGCTCGACAATTATACGCTGATATCATCTAGTACGTTTGTGACCTTTGTGGCGAAAAAGATGTTCATAATAAACGTTGGATGGTTTCACAACGTCGCCTGTTATTTGCTTAGCAGAAGCTCTTAACCCAGAGCGGCTTACAAAGCAGTCACAAAAACCGATAAGGAATTAAAATGCAGTAGAAAAAAGCTTCAGGAAAATACACAAGACAAAATTGGGTGAGCACGCGTTAAGACGTGCAGTGCAGGGGGGCGTTTTAAAGTTTGGGGAGGTGTGAACTCCCCGGCCTTTTAATCTTTAAAATGTCTTGGCCAGTGTCCTTCAGAGATGGTGGGTGTAGCAGCACGTGGGAGGGAATGTAGTTCGGTTTGCTTGTTTTATTTTTCGTATCGTGTGCATGTCGTGCATTGCTGGTGTTCTGACTTGCAACCAAAATGTTATTACATCTTAAAGTTGCTGTACCCAATGTTTGAATTGTGTGTTATGTGTTGTATAGTCAGTGTTTCTGTTTAAGCCATTTTTTTTTAATGGTATAGTCAGTGTTTCTGTTTAAGCCTATTTTTGAGTGGGGCTGTCCCTAATGAGCCTTTATTCTGTTTTTCAGAGCTGTTGCGCAGCTGTTGGAACCTGTGTGGGGGAAACTTAGCCTACAAGCAAGGAGCTTGCAGCCTCAGTGGCGAAAACTTTTTCATGTCAGAGACCGAGTACACTTACAGTCGTTTATGTCATCCACTCTTCTCCAGACAGAAGATACCAAAAAATTGCAATCCAAGATCTTCTTATCTTGTTGATAAAGCTAATAGCGAGCCAAAATGTCTGTCAACGTCAACCGCAGCGTTTCAGACCAGTTCTATCGCTACAAGATGCCCCGTCTGATTGCCAAGGTGAGGAGGGGCACAGTGGGCTCATTTGACTGAGGGAGAGGTGTCAGCAAAGTGAGGGAGAGCTTGGCAGCTTCTTCTAGTGTTGTGAATGACTCAGGACTGCAGTGTTGTTTTGTTCTCGGTAGAAGACTCCTGACCTTCAGAACTAAAGCCAGATTCATAGCTCCTTAAATTAACCAACTGTATAGAAGAATGCTAAGTAACTGCCTTTCCAGCTCATGTGACTTAGTTGGTTAAATAATCCTTTTGGATGGGGGAACTTTATTGCATACCATTTGTTTCAGCTGAGTTTAGTTTTAGCATTTTTCAGGTGGTTGGGATTTGGGATTAGCAGTTTCCCATCCTAGCAACTTTAAAAATGTAGATGGTCATTGAGGCACTTTATATCCTAATGACATTTTATAGCTGTCTTGAATGTAGAGGTGTGAATTGGTTATTTTTGTGAATTGCAATCAGTAATCTTTTTGTAATGTCTCCCTTCTTTAAACAGGTGGAAGGCAAAGGGAATGGAATTAAGACGGTTATAGTCAACATGGTTGACGTTGCAAAGGCACTTAATCGGCCTCCAACGTGTAAGTTCTAGCCTTGTATCCTTGCAGAGGCGTTCTTGACTGACTTTTGATAACTTAGTAATGGTAATCTGGATGGCTGTTAAACGGTCTACTTTAAAGTTGATTCCTATTGGAAAGAAGCAGCATTTCGGGGAGGGGGGTAGTGCCGGGTTGCTTTCATTACATTCCACTTGCTTCAGTTGTGTTTTATTACATTTTAGATCCCACCAAGTTTTTTGGTTGTGAGCTGGGAGCACAGACCCAGTTTGATGCTAAGAATGACCGCTACATTGTCAATGGATCTCATGAGGCGAATAAGCTGCAAGATATGCTGGATGGATTCATCCGAAAATTTGTGCTGTGTCCAGAGTGTGACAATCCGGAAACTGACCTGGTAAGTGCATTTTTCCTCTTTTATTTTTTTTTGTGAAGTCTTGAAAGACCTTCTGTTGCCAAAGCCCAAATTTGCCTTGTAACTAAAAATGGAGTTTTGCTTATGATCCACTGAGTGTCTAATGGCGAGGGGGTAAACTCCACTGCAGTTTCCTAATTGTATTGAAGTGTTTAAAAGTTCTTTAGAATTCAAGACCACTGTCCTTTTGTTGTCTTTCCTCCTATACACAAAACCTGTAGCCTTTCATATACAGGGTTTAGGCTGGGCAGATTTGGTGGTAATGTAAGCACTTTCCTGGTGTCTGAATTTGAGACCTGCAGTATCCGTTTTCCACTGCAGAGTTAGCTTCTTTTTTTTTGCATAACCCTACTGCATTGCAGTTATGTTGAGCTCCCCAGACTTAGACTATCTAGGGCAGTTCTGTTTACCTCCTTAGTGGAAGATGTAGAGCACAATGCAGTTAAGTTTGCCACATCAATTCAGTTCCTATGTTACCCCTGATATTTCATAAGCATTTTAAAACTGTCAGGGTTGTTATGCTTTACTGGTGCTTTGGAGCAGTTGGCCTAGCTTAAGTGTTTTGTGGAAGCTGAATACGTAATGCAAGTCTTGTTTAAAACCAAAATGACAGTGTCTGCTTTGTGACTTAAATCAAGATACATGTGTAACTAGCTGTCTTGCATGTGTATATTATTCCTCTGTGAATGTTTTTAATTTTGGATTCTTCTTTACCTTGGTAGCATGTCAATCCTAAGAAACAAACCATTGGCAACTCTTGCAAAGCCTGTGGCTACCGGGGCATGCTTGACACACGACACAAACTCTGCACGTTCATTCTTAAAAACCCACCAGGTGAGTGACAATCTACGTAATGGTTTTTGTAGCTTAAACACATTTACATTAGCTCTTGATTGCATTTGGTGTTCAGGCCACCAATAGATGTATGAATTTACCGTCTGTTTTAAGAACATGAGGTTACAAATAAGGAGGCCGTGCAGCGCATCTAGAATGTTTGGTTATTAATAATTGATCTAGGAATCTCTTTCTGCCGTTTCTTGACTGAAACATTGACCTTGTCTTTGTCAGCATGGCTAGATAGTTGCTCCCCAGATTCCTACAGCTTTTTGCAAAAAATTTGACGGTACGCTTTTTACACTGCTGGTTGTGATACCAGCCAGATTTAAACCCATTTCTTAGTTGTAGCTTATCAATATCTGAAAATCTTTAGCCTTAGTTTTAATTATATAATTTGTTAATAGTATGTTTGGATGTGTTCATTGTAATATCTTTGCCTCTGAAATGCAGAGAATGAGAGTGGATCCGCTAAAAAGGAGAAAAAGGAGAAGAATCGGAAAGGTAAAGACAAGGAAAATGGATCCGGCAGTGGAGAAGCTGGGAATCATAATGAGATAGATGCACCTGATGCTGTAGTAAGTACATAATTGCTGCCTTGGACTTTTGTGTCCTGTTCTTATTCGTTAGTTTAAAAGGGGCTTAAGAAGAAACAAATTGAAGCCAGGTGTAATGGAAGGTAACTGCTGCTTGAAATTCCATTCATTCAGATAGAGCCTGGCCTTCATTTGTCTTCACCCAACCTGAAGGATTTGCTGTCTTTTGATTTCATCCAGTAACTTATTTCCAATTGAATGTGTAGTTATGCAAGTACAACTAGTCTACTTGTAAAAACTTGTGAAAGTATGTCTGTAGTTCTATGTTCAGGATTCAAATTGATGAGCTGTCAAAACATGCATCAAGTCATGTGAGATTCTAGCTCTTTCATTCACTGAATTTTGCACTTGTACAGGATGGAGATGATGATGACGACTGGGGTGAGGAGACCACAGAGGAAGCTCAGAGACGCAGGATGGATGAGATCAGCGAGCATGCCAAGAACCTGACTCTCACTGACGACTTGGAAAAGACCCTGGAGGAAAGAGTCAACATGTTTTACAACTTTGTCAAGGTGTGTTGATCAGCATGTTTGTTCAAGAGCAAAACAAGTACATAGCCTTATTATATGAGTACTGTAAACTGTTGGTTTAAGATTAATGTTTCTCTTGATCCTAGAAATTGTGGTACGAGAGTAAGTGAAGTTTTAAATTTTGTCCAGGGCATAAAGTACCATTTTGATTTTAGAAAGTTTGGTCTTTCTGGCAGCTTTGATTCTGATAGCAGTTAGGGGACAAGCTGAAATATTTGGATTTTACACGTCCCTCTTAAAATACTGATAACTACTAGTACCGATAACATGAAAATGATTTCTGTTGCTACTAGTTTACAAAATGGATTTAGTATTTTGTCTCCGAAATTATGCATGAATTCATTTCTTTGCAGCAAAAAAAGGAGGGTGGAGTCATCGATACAGCAGACAAAGAAATACTTGCAGAAGCTGAGCGCCTGGATGTGAAGGCCATGGGCCCCTTAATCCTGAGCGAACTGCTGTTTGATGAGAATATCCGTGACCAGATCAAGAAGTACAAGCGCCACTTTCTGCGCGTGAGTTACTTTTGAGTTACGCCCAGATTGCTAGAGCTGTTGCCAAAGTGTTTATAAAACTGCTTTGTTAATGTGCATACAGTAAACTTTCATTTCCACTTTTTTTAGTTTTGCCACAACAACAAGAAAGCACAGAAGTACCTGCTAGGTGGCTTTGAGTGCCTGGTGAAGCTGCACCAGGCCCAGCTGCTGCCCAGAGTCCCAATTGTGCTGAAGGACATGTATGATGCAGATCTTCTGGAGGAGGAGGTCATTCTTGCTTGGGCAGAGAAGGTACATCTAGCTGGATTTGCTTTGCAGTGGAAACTAGACCTGAAACAAACATTTTGTCAATCATTGCATCCTTCTTTATAGACATTTTTATATAAACTATTCGGTGCACAGTTGAGATGATACCATTTCAGAGACACCCAGTTATCTGGTGCAGGTTAGACTGGGTGCAGAAGTTGTTTTTGCCAGACTGTTCTCATTTGTTTTGTAGTTTCATTCCCAGTAACATTGAAACCATGGTTACAGCAGCTGGGAATACCCATGGCTTGTACCCACCACTTGAGATGCAGCTGGAGGCTCTGTATCCGTTTATAATGTCTTAAGAAAAGCAGCAATTATTTTTAATTTTATAAGAGTGATGGAGATGCCTGCAGCACCTTAACCTAATACAAAACAGGTTTCCTTTGAGAAACATGAGGGCCATAATACAGCACAGGCTTAGAAATGCTCATCGTACATATAATAGTGTACTGGTTGTAAATCTGTACAAATTGTTTTCTTTAGGTGTCCAAGAAATACGTTTCCAAGGAGCTTGCCAAAGAGATTCATGCCAAGGCTGCTCCATTTGTCAAGTGGCTGAAAGAGGCAGAGGAGGAGAGTGAGGGCTCTGAGGAGGAAGAGGAGGAGGAAGATGAAAACGTGGAGGTAGGCTTTGGTCTGACATCCTTTCCTATGAAGGACATGTGACTGGACAAATTAATGTTAAACTTTGTGCCCCATCTGACTTGTCTGCATTGATGTTTGCTTCGTGTAATTTATTATAGATGCTATTAAAGTAATCAGATCTCAGTGTACAAATGCTGTATGTAGTTCTTGTGCTTCTTTCCTTGGCTCTTTGAAAGCAATATTTATGGTGACTAATACATTTCTTCCTGTTCAGGTGGTGTACTCCCCCTCTGCCAAAGAGCTGAAAGTGGAAACTGTGAAACCAGAAAAGCCTGACAACGAGGAAGATATTGATATTGATGCCATTTAAAGATGTTTGTGCTTTAATACAGAGCAAGCCTTCTTTCTTAGCTGCTGTGGCTTGAAAATCTGTTTAGTGCTTTGCTGATTACATTATTTAACATTAGTCTTGCTGGTGACTGAGATATAAAATTAAATTTCTTGGGGTAATGACCCTCTTGGTATTGGTTTTTAAATATTGGTATGGGGCACTGTAACTGCACATTGTCAATAAAGACCGTTTTGCTATTCGCAGTATTGTCTTTAATTTCCTTGGCTTTGATTTCAAAATGCTTACCTCCCATGTTATTATTACAAGCTGTATTTATGAGGTATTTTAAATTTTTCCCAACTCATGCACAAGCTTCCACTTTTAATTTGCATTATGCTGTGTATATGTAGTGTTTGGAGAAGCTACTTTAAACTTTTTAGGAAACCCAAGTTTTGTGATGCTCAAAAATGCCTACTGAAGTTATTTGACATTAACCTGACCTACAGTATTGTCGTGCATATTGGGTATGAAAATATGAACAGAAGTTAACCCTCCAGCAAGCTAATTTTTTTTTTGGTGATAACTAATGGCAATAGATAAATGTGAATTGAAATCAGTTTTCTGCTCAGAAATTTTGCAATGATGGGTTCAGTTTTGTAATGTTAGTATTGTGTAACCAAAATGTTCGTGTAAGGCTGAGAAAATAGGTTTTATACCTTTTTGTAACTTTTAATATGCTAATACCAAGTACTCTTCATAAAATGGGTTTGCTTAGGGTGATGAGTCATGGTTTTGTCCAGCTAATTGCAATTTACAGCCTCTAGGTGGAACCATATGCTTTGTTGGATAAAACCAGATAGTTTCAATTATATACAGAAGTAAAGAGGACTTGAGCATGGTCAAATGTAAACGGACCTCATTTGTAATATGGATGGGTTAAAATGAGTCCTATGCAAAAAATAATTTAAGCTTAATTAGTGCACAACTCCTGTTTTCCTACATGTCTTATTAATGCAAATGAGTTGTGTATGGCATCTGCTGAATCGTAAAGCTAGCCTTTGGCTGCTGACTCGTACCTTTTCTCTTTCAGCTTAATACTGACAAGGGAGTGAACAGCAGTTTCTGAAACCGAAATACAAGGCGGCATCCTTGGAGAGTTTTTATCTAATCAATACCAGTTTCTCGTGATTCAGCATATACTCCCAAAACCTCCGTCCTTGGAGAAGTAGCAGCACCGCCTGTACTGTTCAATGCTGACAATAGCAATGTATGTATATCGTGCTAATAGCTGAGTGAAGCAGTGCTTCACTAGTCTTGCAGTGTCAACAGGAATTCAGCCATTAACCAAATTAAATAATTTTATTGGGGGGGGGGGTGTGGCCATGTAGATTTGCAGCTGCTTTTGTAGGAGAGCAAATATTCTTAATGGAGCACTTGTTTTGTGAAACTGTAATTGTATGTGTGGAATCGGAAAGACAGTAGTAATCTTCATTTATAAGGCTGGTCATTCTAGGCTTTACATGTTTTCATAGCAATGTGTAAAAACTGCTGTTAAAGATGGATACCTTTAACTTTCTGGCTTGTACCTTTACCCAACCCCTTTGCTGTTTTTCTGTCAGCACAGTATAATGGGCTAGGCCTCCTTGTGTTTCATGTTAGTTATTCTTAGGATTTTAAAAGCACACTACACCTTGAACTCTTTGTTCTGAGAAATCTTCTAAAAACAAAATATCACCTGCACCTTTCCCTTTGCGTGTAATTTTCCATCTATGTGAAACACTATTAGCTGAAGAAACGTGTTACATGCAAAATAACATTATGGCAGTCACAGCTCATTGCAAATCCTTGAAATTCAAACCATGCTTATCAAGGATTACTTCCCAGTAACGCAACAAGGGATCTGGGTGTATCTGAAACCAGTTATATGAATTGTCCTTTTCACAGCTGGGTTGATCTCTCCATTTGAGATTAAACAATACTTGGACTCATTGAAATCTTACTTGATTTATACTCATAAAACTGTACTGTGTCCACCCCAAAATAGTTAACAGTAGTATTCTATTGTAGAAAACCAAAAGCAATGGTAGGTTAGTTCTTCATATTTACATGATTTTGGAAATTAGGCTTTAAAGAGTGGAATAGTCATTTTAACATGAATGTGATGTTGAATCACTAGATGCTTTAATATTCATAGCAAGGCATCAGTGGCACAGACAGTATGAGTCAGTCCTTCTTCTGTCCACTTGTGGAAATTTTAACATCCAAGGCTAAAGTTCAGGTGAGTATGTTCCATCTCTCAAAAGGTTTGTGTAAGTGGATGCTGCACATTGGTGGTGGTGGAGGAGAGTCCCCATTACCTGTGAAGCGCTTTGAGTGGAGTGTCCAGAAAAGAGCTATATAAGTGTAAGCAATTATTATTATTATTATTATTATTATTATTATTATTATTAAGGTTTTTAAAATGATACCTGATGGAGGATGCAATGCCCTTTTCCTATGATAGGGATTCCCAGTCGTGATTCTGGAGGAACATTCCAAGTTTTCCTCCAGCTGTGTTCTTCATCACAGACTAAATGATTTCAGTCTCCTGTTCAGGGCACATTTAAAAAAAAAATTGCATTCAGCTCTTAAATGTTCAGATGGGATCTGTAATTGGTATCAACCCCTTTACTAATTTCTGACTTTCAGAACTACCCTCATCTTATGTGAGCTGCCTGAAATGTAGCCAATTGGCCCTCTGCAGAATCTAAAAAGCTCTTTGCGGAAATAGCTGATACAGTGTCATTCCCCACTGTCTGGGGACAAACAAGTTAAACAGACAACTGAACAAGCAAGAAGATCAAATAATTATGTGCGTAATTAAAGCTGAAGGAGCAAAATTAAATGAAAGACAATTTCCACATGTGGGTTTGTCCATTCCTTACAAATGGTTCTTGTGCGCCACTAGGGGGCACCGTGCTCACATATGTATGGTGATCCGAAGCAAAGGCGAAAAATACTAGTGAAATTGAAAGGAGGTCACCATTCAATGTAATTGATGTGTTAGCCAGGGCCACTCCTCGTTTTTCCTATCCACTGAACTACAGTTCTTTCTCCATGGTGTCACAGGTCTTGGAAGCCCAGCCTGTATGTGTTTCGTAATTTTTCAGTCCTCTCGTTTAGCAAAAAACAAAAGGCTCCCCACTGTACTTTTGAGGTGATTCATCCCTTAGCAGGTCTTACTCACCGGCGAGAAACTGTTCTTTCTCTCTCTCTCTGTCTTTCTCTCCGTGTCTCTCTTTTGCTCTTCCTTTCAGTGTGAAAAAAGCCTCTGAGCCACACAGGAAATGTAGCGTGGGAGGAGTAGCGTATCCTATCCCCCCTTGAGAAACAGAAGGCAAGACAGAGAGAGCAAGAGAAGGTGGTTAAACACAAAAACTGCAGAGAATACTGCTGAACGCTGCACACGTCGAAGCCAGGACGTCACATTTCAGTTTTTTAGTCTGCTTGTTAATAAGGAATTTCGCCATATTCCTCTGCAGTTTTTTCATATAGCTAAAATGCCTCGCACATGAACATCTGAACAGTTGTCTCCCGCAAGATGGTGATTCAGATATTCTCCCTAGATTGTTCTTTTTGGATTTGGGTTTTCTTTTCAGCTGAAAGTAAATTCTCCCCTGGGCACATCATGCTTTGCCGTGCAAAAAATATTAGCCAGTGTGTGAAGAAAACACTGTTGTTCCAGGAGAGCCTCTTCTTCATCCCCTCACGAAGAGACTTCTGTTGTCATAGCAACCTCACATCTGGATGAAGCTGTGTGCACAGCCAGCTGTCTGATGAGAATGGAGCTGCAATGATGTTTTTCTTAACGGTTTGAGAGTCGTATCCCTGTCCAAGAGCTACCAGAACTGTACGGCACTCTGATAAGACTGATATTCTGTTCACAACAAGACTAGGAAACTTTTAGGAAACATTTTTACCCAGAGACTGTATTCTTTTCACATTTTGCAAGGTGATCTATCCGTCTGCCTTTCCCTCCATTAATTAAGTAGCTCTTGTCGTATGACAGACCTTAGTAAAAGGAATCATCTTAAAAACTTCTAATTAAAACTTTTGTACTGTATATATTAAGTCACAGTTAGTAGCCCTGGACAGCTGTTTAACCCTTATTAGGGCTCATCAATACGACAAGAACTAATTAGTATTCATACCCTGAACTCAGACTGGTACCCTGAACGTAACCCTGGAAGGAGGTCTGTGGAACAGTTCTGTTATCTGTACATCCATCTCCATATATCTCTGCCTCCTGACTCACCAGCCACCAAGTGTTCAATGCCTGTAAGTTTGTGTCCCTCTCAGGAGCTGACTGGGTATCACGGTGGCATCCTTGTGCTTGTGGCAAGTTGGCAGCCCATCCGCTTGTGTGTATTCCTCCCCCTGGACCGGTACTGCCCACACCCCCGGAGAGGGCCACTGACAGGGCAGGCAGCAGGCCCGCGGACTCTGAGAACAGGAGAGCTGCAGCCGAGAGAGGGAGGCTGCTCTGTTCTCCTTCCAGGAATCCCGACTCTGCCCTGCCTGGAAAACAAGGAGATGAAGGATCTTCAGCGGAAACAGGAAAGAAGCCCTTCATCCAAGGGTGGCGAATGCAGAGCGGAAGTTGCTGAAAATGTCATCTGGTCCAAAGTGTGTAAATGTTTATACTGGGGTGTACACACTGCAGCTCGGGCTTGCCAGCATCGCTCCTCAGGAAAGCCCTGTCCTTTTTCTGATTCTTTTATTTACTATCGTTCACAGCATTTCAGACAGTGTCCATGTACAGCATCAGCCGTGTCATTCCTAAGGCCCCAGTCATGTCAGGACTGTTCTCCTGTTAATGTGAATTTGCAAAGAACTGTCAGCTTGCAAAACACTTGACAGAACATCTTTTACACCTTTCTCATTCTGCAGGAAGGGGAAGTAACTACAGTATAAAAACACAGGTATGTTTTTTATAGTTAAACTGTTTCTGTTTTTGGCAATTCTCTCACACGGGCAGGGACACAGCACTGAGCTCCGAGCTGAAGTAAAACGTGGGGTTATCCAGTTTAGGAATTAATGCACTCACTTTTGTGTGGGACTTTTGTAATGCCTTGTGCTTAGCCTGGTGTAAAGAATCCTGAAGGCCTTATTTTCTCTGTGCCCACTCTGTGGTAAGAGAATTAGATGTGTAGTAGGGCAATTTTATCATTGATAAATCAGACCCCTTGGTTTCACTCAAAAACATTGATTCAAACGTACCAATACCTACCACCTGTAAAATGACCACAGCATCAACAACAATGATAACCCTATAAGTAGAAAGACAGCTGGACAAAGAGAGGGGAAGCCTGTAAATATTGCTTGTCAGTTTGCTTTTAAACACACAGTCGGTGATAGAATGCAGGGAAGCTGGTTCTTCTTAATGGAGATCCAGTTAGATAGATAGTCGCTGTAACAGCTGAATGCCTTCTTTTGTCTCGGATGGGAGGGGTCTTATTCAAAGCTTGTGAGACTGTCTCTGACCCACACCCCGGCCATCTCCAACACCCCTGGTGTGTATATTTGGCATGTGATCTGCCGGGAGGCTTAGGGGTCAGAGGTTACGACAGAATCAAGGACTAGTAATGTACAACAGACCAAACTAAAGGGATGTGGGAGTATGATGTTCTGTTGCAGGAGGGTCTAATTGTTGCAGAACTCCACCGGTACTGACTTGACAGTAACCTGACATCGGGCAGGTCCTGGGATCTCACCCCGAGGGTGACAAGCCCCTCGTCCCGCCCACACAACATCGGCTTTCTTGCGATTCGAACGTCGCGATGCACACCCCACGTGCGCCAGGCGTGGGCCCCACCGAGCGTCTGTGGCGCAGGCCCAGGCGATGTGTGGCACCTGGGGCTCAGAGCAGTGTGGACAGGCACGTGCTTGCCCAGGGCAGAATCCCACCGGGCAGCGTGTGCAAACTAGTGCAGAGCTTGTGTAGCTCCGCCACCAGCCTCCACACACACACACACACACACACACACCTGCGACTTCCACAGCCGGACCCCCTGTGGACCCACCCGAGTGACAGCTCATGTTAATCACCACGATGACTTTACCTGTGCCATCTCTGTTCGGTAAAAAAAAAAAGTCGGCGCACCTGCTGCATAAAAGATTTTCCTGACAATACACAATTTGTTAATTCTGAACTGTCATCCAACGAGGTAGCGTAGTTGCAGCAAACAAACAAAAAAGAAGTCGATGAGTCTAAATTTATATAATCTATAACGCATAACGCATGGCGACGAATACGTGTAAAAGCCTTCTGTGTGTCGGAGCTAAGTTAGTGGGAGAATTAAAAAAAAACTGGACGAACGTACATTAGGCGAAGAAACATATATATACAATGTAGTTCAGGTGGGTAGCTGCGTCAGCATGCGTAGGCTGCAAAGGAACAAGTAATAGGTTTATTCCGTGCTGAAAAAAAGAAGAAAGAGAACACAACGTTTCGGCCTTCTTCAGGTGTCAACCACAAGAAGGTGCCACACCTGAAGAAGGCTCCACGGCCGAAACGTTGTGTTCTCTTTCTTCTTTTTTTCAGCATGGAATAAACCTATTACTTGTTTATTTATAATGTATGTACCAGTATGGGTATTTATTGATCATATGACGCATCATTTACAGTGCAGCTTGCGTTCAGGACTGAGGAGGGAGGGAGAGCACAGAACTGGGTGACTGAAGGTGGCCTGTTGAGAAAGGTAGTAACAAGCCTGGTCTTGATGTCTTGTGCAGATATTCTTCATATCTCTCTCTCTCTCCAATAATCACCCTAGCAACAACAAACAGCGCTGCTCGGGCAGCAGCGCCAATAAGCTCCGAAGGCAGTCTGTTTCCTCACTTCCTCTCGTCGTGCCAGGGCTTGGCTTGTTACTCTCCAGCCAGTGGGCAGCCATCTTGGATCCTGCTAGCAAGCAAAGCTTCACCTATGGGAGATGGGAGGAATCGAGCCGGCAGCGGGTTTTCCAGCTAGACATCACGCTTGAAGCCCAGGGCGTTGTGCTTTGGGGGCCGAGCGCTCAGCGGACCTACAGCCCTCGGAGGGTCACAGGGCGTGCACCCTCCCCTCCTCTCCTCTCTCTCTCCCATCCCCTTTTCCTTGTCTGAATTGCAGTGCAGTGCAGGAGGGCCTGTAAGGTGTTCGTGTGTGTTGACTTTTTTTTTTTTTTGGTGGGGGTGAGAACTGTACAAGGCTCGGCTTGTGCGTGTCTGTGCGTCTGGAGTGGGGGGGGAAGAGAGAGAGAGAGAGAGTCCGGACAACTCGCCTGAAACGGACGGTGGCGCGGAGACATGAAAGTGTTTTCGTCGGGCTTTGTACGGAAACAATTTTCTTTTATTTTTTCCGTGACCTGCGAGAGCCCAACCACCACCCCCTCTCTTTTTTAGGTGTTCAGAGCCGGCGTTTCGGGGGGTCCTCTTAGCTTAGGATAATGCGGTTCGGCATTTTTCCCTAATTAGGCTGCGACCGGGGGAAAACAATCAAGAATTATCATCCGCTGGTGGTGGGAGAAGCTGGGTTCAAATTGCCGCTGAAAAACAGTTCTCCCCCCCCCCCCCACTCCACCGTGGAATCCATGGTCTTCATCAGAAACCCAGAGAGAACTGCCTTCCTCTCAGCCCTCTGACTACGGGACTGCAAAAGCCAAAAACCGAGCACGGGAAACTTGCACGGCCAACCCGGCCACCAGGAGACACGCCGATGAGCACCATGTCCACACGAACACCGCTGCCTACGGTCAATGAGCGGGACACTGAAAATGTAAGTTGTCCGCTACGGTGTGTCGACGTGTTGGCCAGCGTTTGTCACTGTGGGGTTCGTGGTCTTGGGCTCGCTGCTCGCCCCCAGTCCTCCCAGTACTGCTCGGGGCTGCTGTGGGGTTGCTGTCGGAGGATGCTCTAGCTTAGGGGGTCGTGAATCGTTTATAAGAAACCTCCCCCTACTTTATTGTACGGTGTTTTATTTTCCCAAACGACCACCGCTGCCCAAGTATCATCATTCATGCGAGAGCGTTCATGATGCATTTCCTGTTATCCTGGTGCCTTCTTTTTTTTTTGGGGGGGAGCCGGAGCTGGTGTGTGTTTAAAAAAAATACTGACGCATAGCCCGCTTGTTGCTCAAACTTAGGGCGCGGAGTATCGGTTTCTTTAAATATGACATTTCCATCGAGACGGGCTAACACGCCGGATAACTAGTAATTATCCCCCGGCTCTGGGAGCCGGAGCCGGCGGCTGCGCAGTGTGGAGGCACAGTCCCCGCAGAGCCGGAGCTCACGATGGGTGAATCATCTTTTACCCCCTCTTTCTTCTCTCTCCCGCCCCCCATCAGCCCGAAAAAGAGCATTTTCACACGTTTTGTCGTCCACCCCCTCTCCTCCCCCCCCCCCCAAAAAAAAACACCAATCTTCAGCGTGGACCCTATTAAAAGAAAAAAAAACTCGCGGAACTTCCGTTTGGTGGGGACGCCGTGGTGTCCATCATTAGAGAGTGTGCAGGAGGTGCCCTCAGGTTACCTCGCCCGCTCGGTAGTGAGATAGCTGCCAGGCCAGAGCACGACAGTTCCCCTGTTTTGTAATGAGTGGGACGACAGCAGGCATCGACAAGTGGTACGCCCCCCCAACCTGGAGGGGGATAGCACCCCCAACATCCAGCTAGCCTTGAAGCGGTTGGTGTTTCGTGGCTGAAAGCAAGTCCTCCTCCTGCTCCTGCTGCCGCTGAGCTTGAACCCAGGCTTGCTGTCTTACCTGTCGGCGTGGGCGTGCTGTGGCGGGGGGGGGCACCTCAGTGGGTAGCGTGCCAGGATCGGAAGTGGCCTCTTCTCCTCGCTGTTCCAATGAGGAGCGCGTTTAGTGCCCACCCCCGGGGTGGTTAATGACAGGTGCTGGGATGTTTCCTCACCGATCCCAGCAACAGTGTGAGAGCAAGAGACAGACAGAGAGAGCGGATCAATGAGCTTCCGTCACAAAAGAGAGAAGGCAGGCTGGTTTAATGCCATTCAGAGTGCCAATAACAAAATGAAGGGGAGCCACTTGGCGAAAAGGCATCGGATCTCCATTGTAAGTGACTCCCGTCTGTGTCTTCACTGTCTTGTCGCGCCGGACTGAGGCTGAAGTTGGGCAGGCAAAAAGAAGGTTCTGTGGCAGAAGTTAAGAGGATGTTGAATTCATTCGTTTTCGACAAGTAAACTGGTACAAAAAAGTATTCAGGACGGATACTCGACGGTGTGCTGGTTTTGCTGACAAAAATAAAACACATTCGTGTGTTTTATTATTTGCACTTTTAAAAAAAAAACAAACGAAGCGGAAGTCTTTTTGCCGTCCGTCTGCATTACAAAGAGGGAGATCAGTTGCTGTGTTTGGCTATAGGATGCTCTGCTGAGATAGTACAGCATATACACGCATCAGCTGTCTGTACTGGGAGAGATACAGCTCTGTCGTTCAGCTGACACGTTTGTATCAAATGAAGGTGCCGTTAGGTAGCGTTGTAGGCGGATGCGGTGCTTTTATTTTAATTTGCTTGTCTCAGCCTAGGTGAGATGTATTTGGTTAAAGCTAATTTCCCTAACAGCTGTTTTAATGCAAATGACTTGTTGAGGCTGGCGCAGTACAGTCGCGGTCAGACTACAGAACGAGAGGCTTCTGTAGAAAAAATGCGCCTCGACATCCTGTTGTTTTTCCTTTCCAGTTGGAGCGTTTTCCTTGAGCAAATGTAAGATGCTGGAAACATTGGGTTGGCACAGTCTGGGAGCGTGTGCGGTCCCTTCATTCGGTCGCTGGGTTTTCTACTTCCTCAGAGAGCCCAATTAATAGATTCCTGGTGGGGTTTTATTTCCATCCAGTGGAATGTCAGGAAGGGGAAGAATTGGTAACTGGATTCGTAGCCATGCCGACTTTTGGCTCTTTAGAGTTTTCTGTTTGAAGGTAACGTGGAAAAGCACTTTCTTTCCAGACTTGTTGTACAACCCGCTGGCGTTAAACGGCCCTGGGCTGTGTTGCTTTTTGCCTGAATCAGGAAATATTCTTGATCAGGTGAAACGGCAAACTCTAGGCCTAACGCAGATGAACGAAGAGGTTACTATAAAACTAATCCACCCCAGGGATCTGTAGGTGTCTCAGAATTGAGCTGATCTATAGATCATTTGATCTAGGCTGTTTTATGATACTGACTGGCGCTGCCTCCGTGTCTCAGTCATGTCACCCTTGAGCATCTCAGCCCTCTTTTATTGTGACCGTGAGAGATGTGCGTCACGTGCAATTGTAAAGTGAAGTTCTGTGAGTTTTACTCATTTGAGTTAACGCAGCTTGAGCACTGTATTTCTGCTTCCAGGGTCAGGTTATCTGCCGAATGCCAACTTGTATGATGCTTCAGCAGGATGGTGATGATGCAGGGCTGCTGCTATTAATGATGATTGTGGTTTGTCAAGAGAAATTCCTTCATTGGTTCCCTGAGTACTAAATTACACTAGATTGTTTAATGACAGGCATTTACTTTATCAGTGTAGGGTGGTTACTTGCATTTAGCTAAGGTAGTGATTTTTATTTTAACTATAATCATGTTAGCTTAACTGCAGGTACTCTAGAATTTAGCTGTTTTTTTTCCATACCAGTACTCTTAATTTTATGCAATGTTGTCGTAATGGTAGGCTTTTGCGCTAACAAAAATCGGTGACACTTTCACAAAAATGATTTTAAGTGCCTGGGATGCGGTGATTTTGTTTTTAGAACTATAGGATGTAATTTACTTAAATAAGAGTGACTTGGGGCTGAATTATCATGGTGCCGTTAACTACGGACACTGAGTGTGTATGCGGTGCAATAAGAAATTATGCACTTGAAATGAGCAGTACAGCAGGCTTAGCTGAAGAGTCACTGTCATGTCACTGTACGGGACACGGTGCCCTATTGATGATGTCATGCTTCAGGTGAGAGACTGAACCCTCTGAAAAGCACTAACTCTTGCAGTGGCCCTTTCAGAACCCCTTGTCCTGCTACCCAGGAGTTCTGCGCCTTGCTCATTGCCCAGGTTCTGGGAGAGCTCTGCTGAGTCAGGCTGGGGTTGTACGGGCCTGAGCAGGGCACACAATGGACAGGGAGAGCATTTTCCTGCCTTTTTAGCAGGCAAGAAAAATCAGTACACCATCCTTAAACTAAACGACATTGTTTCCTTTCAGCTCGCTGTGTCGAATTTTAAAACTGCAGCACTGTGTTACACGTCAGAGATGAGTTCTCCCTGCTCTGATCTCATTTGGTGCAGGTGTTGAGGCGTATTGACCCGAATTTCTAAATCTGGCATTTCCGAAGCAGGCATGTCTGTGCACTGTTCCCAGTGTCTGCATTGGAAGTGTTTTAGAAATTCTCCACAAACTGGGAGGAGGGTAGGGGCGGCCCAGCCTGGCATGGAAATGAATTTGTCCCGTCAGTTCAGTTGATTCATCAGGGCTTGCTGAATCAGGTGAAGTGTTTCAGACACAGGTCTTTGACATTTTAAGTTAAACCTGTTCACCGGCTGCAGCTCACCAGCCGACAGAAGGGGATTCATACTCTTGTATCCCCTAAGAAATGTTGTTATAACTGAAGTGAAAAAAAAACACATCTCGGTTTGGGAAATGCTTCAGTAAAGGCAGATTTAACACAATAAGGCCATTAAGGTCCTGTTAAAATTAGGTGTTCAAGTAATAATAACTGTGATTGAATCAGAGAACGAATTAGTGTAGGCACTGTATGATGCTTATGTGGCTGTGTTTGCCACTAAACTGGAAGTACCTGGAAATTGAAGGGTTTTGTGAAGTGATCACTGCAGCAGAGACTGAGTAGGAGAAGATGACTGTTCCCATTCAAACAGGATTAGTCAGGAAAACGGTATCTGGGAGGTGCTGGTGGAGTGGGTTTTTCTGTGGCTCTGTCAAAGGGCCCAGAAATGACCTTTTCCTGAAGGGGCCGAGAGTAATTTCAGTCCAGAGCTGGTTCTTACTGAAGCACTGTGAGAGATTGATTTCTTGATTTTTTTATTTTTATATTTTGGTTTATTTCTTGTTTTATTTGAGGTGAAACCAATTGTGAAGGAAGGAATCAGTCAGTTACTTCAACCCCATCTACTTTTATGATTTAAGATGTTAGTGCCTCCAAGGAGATTTTAGATTTCCATTTGAGAATTTGTGCTTTTTTAATGGATAGAGGCTGGACGGAGAGCTAGAGGCTTGCAGACGTCAGCGATTAGCATTTGATCAGTTTCTGTGTGTTTTTGATGCACTGTAAGCTTTTTAAAACCAGTGCTGTTCTTGTGCTGCGCTCTGTGGTTGGTGTTAAAAATAAAAAAAACAAATTCAAGCTTTATTTCTAACCACTGATTCTGATGACCTAATGATGATCTGATTTCTTACTGAAATAAAACTTAAGATAGGCCAAAACCCCTAAATACAGCATTACAGAGCTCCAAACAGCACTGTCTTTCTCTACAGCATCTGTTCCCGGGGGTTTAGAGAAGTAACTAAAACGTGGTGCGCACGTTGTTGCGAGGGAATCTACACGGGGGAAATGAAACTGAAAAACTAAATCTGACTTTCAGAAGCATTTGTTCTGTCCCAATTCCTGCTGGATGTGTCAGGAGCCTGTCAGGTGGTATCTTTTGCCGCCCGATGTTGAAAGGAACTAAGGGTGTGTGTGAGACACTTTCCAGGAAATTCTTGTTTCTCCATTGCCTGACTTTTGCACCCAAGATAGTCAGTGTGGCTTTCCATTGGTAAAATCTGTTCGTGTACCTCAGTTTTTTTTTTTAGGCAGTTTTTTAAGCTACGGCGGTATTATCGTCACAAACATCAAGCTAGGTGCGTTGAGGAGGATTTTTAGGAGGACTTCTCGAGAATCGTTTTGCGTTAACCCACAAGAAACAAGTGAATCAGATTAAGATCCCAGCTGCACGCGTCCTCGTTTCCTCCCTCCTTGTGCCTCTCCGGGTGTAGAGCCGCGTTACGGGAGACAGCGGTGTGAGGCGTGACGCGTGACGCGCCAAGTAGGGTTTAAGGGGACTGTGCCCCGTGTGAGCGTGTGCCCCCCCCCCCCCCCTCCTGACGTCTCTCCCTCTCCTCCTCCCACCCAGCACACCTCGCACAGCGATGGGCGCCCCGAGATCGCCACGCGCCCCGGCCGCTCTGGGGCACGCTGCCGGAACTCCATCGCCTCCTGTGCCGACGAGCCGCCCCACATCGGGAACTACCGCCTCCTCAAGACCATCGGAAAGGGGAACTTCGCCAAGGTCAAGCTGGCGCGGCACATCCTCACTGGCAGAGAGGTATGGCGCCCGGCTCATCAGCTGAGCGGGGGTGGGCGACACGCCACCATCGCAATCCCTGGCCTGTCATCCAGGTCAAATCTACAGCTAAAAGGGGGTCGAGACCTGCCCCTTTAGTAGGTCTCTCTGAAGCACCAGTGTCAAAAAGCAGGGAGAGGTTGTCTAAGTGGTCCAGTTTAACCAGTGATGACCGACTGTTGGAATTAAAACCTGCAGCCAGTCCAGCCCTCCAGGATCAGGATCAGGACAGCCCTGGGTCTAAGGGTTAGAAACCTGGATTTACGTGAAATAACTGCCATGTGAGTGACCCTGAGGGGTAGGAGCTGAAATTCTCAGTGCTGCTGAAGAACCGCACTGTTCTGTAACTTCCCAGTTTATTAAAATTAAAAAAAATAGCTTTGTATAAAAACGATGACGAAGACACTTTGAGCTGTGTTGCGCTTAGGAACGTTTGCAGGTCTTCTAGAAGTGTTGCTAGAGCAGCTACACGTGGCCTAGCTGAGACATGCAGGGTGGCTCCACAGAGGCTCAGTCTGAAAATAATGTTTTGAGTGTATTAAGGAGGGTTGACTTGGTTTTACTCTTGCGCATGTCTCCTAACTCTGTCAGGCCTGGGTGTTTTTGAAGATCAGGTTGTCGTGTGCAGCTCTGAGGCTTGTAACTGCTCTGGGATCTTCCTGTTTTGTGTTTCTGTTTATGACGATTTCTATCTCTGTTCTTTCCCTGCAGGTTGCAATAAAAATTATTGATAAAACGCAGCTCAACCCTACCAGTCTTCAAAAGGTAAATTGTTTTTGCAGTCACTGCCTCAACCTTTTCTTGTTTTCTTTTGGTCTTACTCACTAGCACCTCATACTCTGTCTGTGGTTGAGCTGGTAGCTTTGTTGATTGTGATTTTAACCTTCCTCTGCATACTGTTAAGTCAAAAATTGATCTTATCTGGGAACTATTAGTTTTGTGCTCTGCTTAGCGTGAGTGGTTAAAAAATGACGCATGCGTGTTCTTTGTCTCAGCACTGAGTAAAAATGCTGTTAAAAGTCTTGCGAGCCTCTGAAATGAGCAGTTGTTCGGGAGATCAAAGCGTCGTTCATTTTTTGTTGTTTCGAAATGGCTTGTTGTGGTTGTTTATCTTGATTGTTTGTACCTTCATCCCTTTTTGGCATGAAGCTCATGTTGAAAAATCGACCGTGTCGCATTGCTCGAGGCTCTGTGTTGTTGCCGTTCCATTATTCCAGGAAGAATGTTCGACGTGTCACGTGTGGAGACATCTGTGGTCATGGAGACAGATGCAGGAACA